>NC_044390.1:45775286-46079453 GCF_006542625.1 Nomascus leucogenys | reverse complement strand
TCACAGGAAGGAAACATTAAGTTATTATTTTTAATAATGTTTACAAGTCTATCCAGCCATTTCCAGCTGGTGAAAGATGTCAGCCTTGGCCGAACGTGGCAGATCTACTTTTCACCAAAGATACTGCTCGTCTTGCCCCTGATAGCAATCATTAATTTTATTTTTTAACCCAGTCTTCAGATGAAGACAGATGAGCTGGAGAGTTTTAAATGCAGGCTGCTTATGTTCAGAAAAATGGCTGTGAGATGCCAGATCACGGCATCTAAGCTGAGGCCAGTTACTGTTTGGGAAGAAAAGAAAAACAAATGTAAGAGGAGTGGCAGAGCCAGGCCTCGGAGGGGCTGAGAGTGAGAGCAGAAAAGAAAAGGGTGTGGGGAGCAGGGCTGTCTGCTGGTCTTTGGGTCTGACCATTTCATAATTGCGTTGGAGAGTTACAGATACAATTATGGTTAATTGATCTTGATAATTTTAACATTACATTTTAATATTTATTTTTTATTAACAACCTTCTCAGTGTCAGAGATCAACATGCCTATTAGATATCACATCACTGATAGCATTGTGCCATGTCTTTAAGAAAAACGTTTTCTTCATCCATGTAATTTCATCCAAGCCATATTTTTAGTCAAATGTCAATTAGCCTGATTTGATTGCTATCATTTTATTTTTAAGCTAAAGATTGTGACTCGATCTCACTTTAAGCTGCTCCAGACAGATTTCAAGTGACCCTCAGCTTAGAGGTTGTTAAGGGATCTTCTTACTTGCATTCAGTAGATCATTTGGTTCTCAAAGGAAATAGGATTAAAATGCATGTGGCTCCATTTGGCAACTGGTTTGGGGCAGGCACAAGGAAGAAGAGAAAAAAGGAGAATATTGTGATGAAAAGTGCTTCTAGAATGGTGAAGTCAGGATAACTGCAAAGCTATCCCTTCATAAAAGCAGTGAGAAAAATGGCAAAAAGAAATTGTCAAAATCAACATTTTCAGAACTCTGGAAATTAATCAGTGGCCTCCAACCATCTGAGGAGCATTTATTCAAGATAAATAGTTGAGTGTTGGTGAGGAATAATGACCATGAAGACATCTGAATTTGCCTTGTCCATTGCCCTCTCCCCGGTTCTGTGGTGGTCTAGGGAAACATCAGCCTCACAACAATAGTAGGCGTGAAAACCAGCAATGTCATGGCCACTCAAGAGGCAAGGAGTATTTGTAGCTCCCCTAAAAGCTCCCATTCCCAAGAGTTCTTAGTATGTTACCTGTTGGGCAAATCCATAGAAAAGTCCCATTCATTGGGATGGTCTTTGGCTCAAACCTCCCCCAGTGGGAAAAGCTCTTATCTCCAGGGCATTTGTTGAAGACAATTAGTGGTCTGACACAGTAAGACCAGTTGGAGCAAACAAGAAGCTGTTCAAAAAACTTCAAAGAAAAATCTAGAAATGAGATGACTAGAAAAGGCTTTGAAAAGATCCAGCACTTTCCTGGGGATCTAGAAGACCTGTCGGAGCTTTTGAAAGCCTTTTATATTTAACATTGTACTGTGGGTTCTTACCAGGGAAATTAGGTAAGAAAAAATACAGAAAAGACATCCAGATTGGAAAGAAGTAAAGCTATTTCTATTTACAGATGACAAGATCTTGTATATAGAAAAATCCTTAAATTTTTATTCTACTAAAAAATTGTTAGAACTAATGAATAAGTTCAGTGAGGCTGTAGAATTCAAGGTCAATATACAAAATCCATTGTATTTTTATGCACCATTATTGAACAATCAAAAAATAAAACAAAAAATAAATTATATTTACAATAGAAAAAAAGAATTAAAGCATACTTAGGAATAAAATGTAACAAATAATTGAGACACTTGCATACTGCAAACTATAAAACCTTGCTGAAAGAAATTAAAGACAAGCTAAATAAATGGAAAGACATCCCATGGTCATGGATAGGAATGCATTGAATTAGGCAATGGTTCTCAAATTGATCTTCAGATTTAATACCACATCTACCAAAATCCCAGCTGCCTTTTTGCAGAAACTGACAAGCTGATCTTGAGACTTACTTGAAAATGCAGGAGACCTAGAATAGGCAAAACATTCTTGAAAAAGAAGAACCAAGTTGAAGGCTTCATATTTCCCAGTTTCACAACATAATACAAAGCTACATTAATCAATGCCGTGTGGTGGTGACATAAGGACAGACACACATGTAAGTGTAATAGAATTGAATGTCAAGATATAAATCTTTATATTTACTATTCATGGTCAATACATTTTTGGCAATGGTCCCAAAACAATTCAATGAGGAAAGAGTAGTCTTTTCAAGAAATGGCACTGGGGTTACTGTACCATTTGAGGCATTTGAACTTGTCCTGTTTCTGTCCCCCTGCCTCAGTTCTGTAGTAGTCTAGGAAAATATCAACCTCCTAACCATAATAGATGTGAAAACCAACAGTGTCACAGCCACTTAAGGCACAACGAAGAACCACATGCAGAAAAATGAAGTTGGACTCCTACCTCACACCATATACAACATGTAGTCAGAAATAGTCAGAAATGTAAGAGTTAAAATTATAAAACTGTTGGAGAAAATATAACAGTAAATCATCATGACTTTATATTAGGCAATGATTTCTTGATTATGACACCAAAAGCACAAGCAGCAGAGGAAAAAATAGATAAACTGAACTTCATCTTACTTAAAAATTTTAAACAACACTATCAAGAAACTGAAAATACAGCCCACAGAATGGGAAAAAAAAGCATTTGCAAATCATATACCTTTTAAGGATCTTGTATCCAGACTAGGTAAGTACCCTTAAACTTAATGATAAAAAGATATCCAGTCTATTATTGATTTATAATCCTTTGGGTATATACCCAGAACTTAAGTGTAATAAAAAAAGATAAATAACTCAATTAAAAATGACCAAAGTATTTAAATAGACATTTCTCCAAAAAAGATATACAAATGACTAATAAGCATATGAGAAGCTGCTCAATATCATTAGTCATTAGGAAAATGTAAGTCAAAACCACAGCAAGGTACCACTTCATGCTCACTAGGATGGCTAAATTTAGAGACAGACAATAACAAGTACTTGCAAAGCTGCAGAGAAATTAAAATCATTATACATTGCTGATGATATTATAAATCGTTTAACAGTTCTTCAAAAATGTAAATGGAAGTTACCATATGACTCAACATTTCTACTCCTTGGTATTTATCAAAGAGAAATGAAACAGATTTCCACAGAAAAACTTACATGCTAACACTCATAGTGGCATTTTTCATAGTAGCCAAAATGTGAAAACAACCAAAATATTCATTAATTAATTAATGGATAAATAAAATATAATATATCTACATAATAGAATAGCAAGAAAAAGGAATGAAATACTGATATATACTACAATTGGGTGAAAATATTTTGCTAAATCAAAGTAGCCAGTAACAAAAGATCAGTTATAGTATAATTTTATTTATATACAATGTCCAGAATAGGAGAATCCATAGAGAAAGATTAGTATTTGCCAGAGGTTGAGGTAGGGGAGTAGGGAGTGACTGCTAACGGCTACAGAACTTCTTTTAGGGATGATGAAAAGGTCCTAAAATGAGATAGTGGTGGTGGTTACATTACTGTGAGTATACTAAAATCCACTTAATTGTACACTTTTAAAAGGTGAATTTTATGATATGTTAACTATATCTGTACAATAAAGCTGTTATTAAATAACTATGATGATAAAAGAGAAAAGACCACTTGCCAACTGATTTGTTTTTCATATAATTATCAACTTCGGACAGAGTAAAACACGTAGAAAGTGTTTAGTGTATCCATGAGGGTCAAGAAACCCAACATTTTATGCTGTTATCACTGTGCTTGTTATGGCATAGGGCATAGCTCACTTTCACAGTGAGTGGGGCAGCTCACTAAAGCCAGGGCTCCCTTGCTCTTCTTTGTCTCCTCCCATGACACCCTACTCCATGCATCTGCCATAAAGCCTTGAAAATATAAGGACCTCAATAAGTAACAGGTGAGTAAATTGGCTAACCAGTGAATGAATGCAAATCATTAAAGAGAAATGTTGATGATGATGATGATGATATGATGATAATGATGGCGATGATGATAATAATGATGATGGTGATGATGTTGCTGATCAAGGTGATGGTAAGATGGTGATGATGATGGTTATGATGATGGTGATGGTGATGGTGATGATCACCATCTTTGTCCCTATTAACAAATGGTGATGATGATGGTGGTGATGATGGTGGTGATCATGATGATGGTGATGATGGTGATGGTGATGGTGATGATGGTAATGATGGTGGTGATGATGATGATAGTGGGGATGAGGATGATGATACTAATGATGATGATGACACTAATGATGATGATGACAGTCATAAGTAGTAGTATTATTTCTGGAGAGTCTATCAAGATTAGCTTTGAAAGAACTCTTCAGAGATAAATTCTGAAAGCCATTTATGCAATGGATAAGTTGCCAAAATCAGTGTTAACCTTCCAAAGGGTTCTACTGTAAAGCTCAGCTCTTGTACAAAAGTCTATGGCTTTTAAAAATATTTATTAATACTTTTCCAGCTGATATGTAAGGCTTAGCAAAGAGGCTGGGCGTGGTGGCTCACGCCTGGAATCCCAGCACTTTGGGAGGCCAAAGAGAGTGGATCACTTAAGGTCAGAAGTTCGAGACCAGCCTGGTCAACATGGTGAAACCCTGTCTCTACTAAATATACAAAAATTAGCTGGGCATGGTGGCGGGTGCCTATAATCCCAGCTCCTTGGGAGGCTGAGGCAGGAGAATTGCTTAAACCCGGGAGGCAGAGGTTGCAGTGAGCCAAGATCATGCCACTGCACTCCAGCCTGGGCAACAAGAGCAAAACTTCATCTCAAAATAAAAAATAAATAAATAAATAAAAATTTTTTAAAAAGCTAGCAAATAAGGTGAACACAAAAAAGTGATTTTAAAACCATTTTTCAAATTTTACTACTCTTTGATATTTATTTGTGTCCTTTCTTTCCCTTAACGTTAGTTTTTATATTTTAGAGGAAAGAACTCAGGTGAAGACCATAGCTGGTCCCCCTGTGTCACTGGGTTACGTCTGTCCTTGGCTACCAGCAAGGCCCCCTGCTATTGGTTAGATTTCTGATGTACCATACTCTTTTGTCCTGTCCTCTAGTATTTTGAGTCAAGTGAAGGGAAAGTCATTGAGTCTGCTTGCTCCCAAATGTCTCACCTCAAATCTTCTCCTCATTTTCTCTCTCCACCTGCTTTCTCTTCCCCCATTGTCTTTTGCTGCAAGTGAGAAGGGTAGAGGGGACATGGAGCCAGCCCCCTTTTCAATCTCAGAAAACAAGGCTTACCAACACACATAGAGAATATTTTTTAAATAAAAGCCAGCATCGGGATGGGTGGCTGAGAAAGAGGGGTCTACATTAGGGAGAAGATAATCTTTGTCCCTATTAACATTGTCAGTGGCAGTAATTTAATAGGATTCTGTGCTCTGTCTGTAGGAAATTCCTGACATTTTTCAGGTATAGAAATGATTGCAATGGAACAGCAAAAATTGGTGTAAAAAGGGACTACAGAAGTTAAACAGGTTGACTTGTCTGGCAGCGCCAAAAACAGGTGAGAAATATGGCCCTGGAGTGCAGCAAATTTAGCTTTTGAACAGGTTTATTGTTTTATCAGGTTTTCGTTTAAGAAGGGTTTCATTATATGTAACACTGAGATAAATTTTTGCATAGCAGATTTCATCGACAGGTTTATTCTTTTACCAGGTATCATAGTATTTCACCATTTGGTATATGGGGTCTTATACATCAAAAGAGTTTACGACTTAATAAGTTATGAATTTTAAAAAGTTGTACTAATAATGTAGGATGTGTTGAGATTTATAGGCAGTGCATTTATTCTATTAGGAGTTTTATTTTTGAGCTAAGATCCACTGGAGGTATAATGCAAGCAATTGCATGGATTATTTGTAATGAGCAGGCATGGTCTCTGTGGGACCCCCTGCGATGAGCAGTGGATTTTATTCGTTTTACTGTGGCCTGAGATGCCTTACTGGTTTCCAGTAGTCTGGTTATCAGTAGATCTAAAACTTGGCTTAAAATGTCTGTGGTCCTTTTTCCCCACAGTGTAGTAGGGCTCACTTCACCCACTGATGGGACCACAGTGTTAGTTTGGCTCTTCTAATCACTTTGTTCTGTGACTGTTTTAAATCACCATTTCTTAAAGCAGAGGACATCATGACTGCTGTTTTCTGAGGTCAGCATCAATAAATTGCCCTGGTGATCATCCCTGATGGAGAATTGGCATTCAGGTGAGACCTTTACCTGGACTGACAGACCTTTTGTAAAGGAGAGCTTCCACCCACTTAGGGTTAATGGCAGGTGTTTCCTCTTGGCAACAAGGTTTTAGTCCTTGTACATGATTCCCAGCAGCCTTACAATTTCTGCAGTGCTGACCTGCCCATGTGTCCATTATGATTTATTTGCAGCATTTGCCATGATTATCACCCAATCCTGAGTCATCATAAAAAATGTTCTTTAGTGTCACTGAACTTTTGCCTACCTTCAATACTACATCACTAGAAGATTCACCTCCTTTTCATCTCCGTTGAGTAGACAAGTGACCAAAATCCCAGCATAGCTATGACTGTTTCAATCATTGACAAAAAATTTGCTGGCCACGGGACAAAATTGCAGTAGAAGTGACTTTATGTGGTGATCCAAAAATGAGATAACTGTATTCTTCTCATTCCTAGGGGAAGTCAACTCTGCAGGAAGAGACACTGCTTTTGGGAGGCAAAGTTGGCAGTTGGTTTTCTGATCTTGATTTGCCATTGAATCACCTATTCCTTGAGGACAAAAAAAGACTTGTGTCCAATGACTCGTCAAGATTCATCATTCCACTGGCCTAATTTAAAGGCTTATCTCTCATGCTATCTATATAACTGACTCCAGGACCATCTCCACCTTTTGGAATATCCTCTGATTACTTCATTTCTTTGTTTGATTTGCATTTAGCTTTTGTAAGAAGAGCACTTGATGGGGTTAGTTTCCTCCTGAGCATCTCACAGTGGTGTTGCTTTCCCAGCTCTGTCCATCATCGGTTGGTGCTCATGGCTCTGTAATGTTCCCTTGTCTTTTGCACTTTGCAGAGAAGGCTATGGCTGGCTCTACCTATGAGTGCACCAGGGTAGTAAGGCAAGCAGGACAAGAAGCTTTTTGCATCTGTTTTCTCATGAGGTAGCTCAGGCCAGCAACCCGCTAACAACTTCCCCATAGTTACTATTCCTCTTTCCTGGCCATTTGCTACCCTAAGGCCAGCAAATCTTTTAAACATGAAAATCTTATCATGTCATTCTCCTGATTTAATTCATTAATGGCTTTTCATTTCCGTTAGGACAAAGCTAAAAATCCTTAGCCTGGACAATTAGGTTCTTCATGATCCTGGCCTAGGCTAGCTCTCCAGCTCCATCTCAAGTCATCACTCTCCATTGTCTAGGAATGCTGGCTTTCTTCTTCTCCAAAGGGAGGGAGCTCCCTTCCATCTCTGAGTCTCTGAGCCTTGGCAGTTGCCATTGCCTCTTCTGCTAGCACTCTGTCCTCCAACTTCTTGCTTGGCTCACTGTCCAGGTCTCAGTTAACTGCCACTGCCTCAGGAAAATTTTCCCTGTCCTCCCACACTGGGTGCCACAGTAACACATTGATCATAAACCTCTGCTTTTTCTTCAAAGTCCTTGTCAAAGGTCTAGTTAAATATTAAATAAATACTAATAAAAATATGTTTTTTAACATAAATGTGAATTCCATGATGACAGACTATGTCTCATTCCTAACAGCATCTCTAGCACTGGGTTCAGTGGTGTTCAACGAGCATTTGAGTGAATGACTGAATAGATGTTTTTTTCTTTGTCCTTCTCCATAAGCTCTAAGAATCATTTGTGCTTGGATTGTGTCTTAATATTCTCATCTCTGTGCATGGCATTTTTCCCAGAGCTGTTGGCTGACGACTGGTCAAATCCAAGACCTTGATCTCATTAGCACTGTCCTCCTACCAACTCCCAGTCCTCCTAGAAGTGCTTAGAGGTGGAGGCACAGCCAGTGCCAATTCCAAGATTCCTCGAAGAAGTCTTAGGAGGGTAATACTTTCCTCACTGTATATTTGCTATATAGAGCTAGCTCTACCCAGTGGGACAGTGGAAAAACCTTTTGGTTGCCTAACCAACAGCTCTTCCCCACTTCTTTCCTGTTGGCAGGGACTATGTTTATTTGGGTACCCAGGTCTCCAGCAGGATTTTTAATTGGGTAAAATTGTCCCTGCTGCAAAGGAAAACCCCAGGTGATATGAACAAATCGTTCTCAAAATGTAATCTGTAGAATACCAGGGATCTCAGGGCCCTTTTGGGGAGCCCTTGATGTCAAAACTATTTTCATGATAATACTAAGAAATTGTTTGCTTTTTTTCATGTTGACATTTGCTCTGAAGGTAAAAAAGCAATGGCGAGTAAAATTTCTGGTGTCTTGGCACCAATCAAGGCAGGGGCACCAAACTATACTAATAGACATTTCATTCTTCACTGCCATACTCACAGTTAAAAAGTTTCAGTTTTATTTGAGAATATCTTTGATGAAATAGCAAAAACTATAATTATTATTAAATCTTGCCTCTTGAGTACACGTCATTTAATTATTCTGAGTGAAGAATGAGAAGTACAAAAAAAATCATTTCTGCTGCATACCGAAGTACAATGCATGTGGACATCTCAAGGAAAAGCCCTTGGGCAATGGTTTATGTAAGCTGAATTAGCTGGCTTTTATCACGGAACACTATTTTACTTTATAGAATGTCTGACCAATTATGGCTATTCAGATTATGGTATTTGGCATTTTTTTCTCCAAAAATGAAGAAAGGAAAACAGTTAGTAGTATTTCTTGCCAATGACAGAATTTAAGTTTTAAAGCAAAATTATAATTTTTAGAAAAAATTGTATTTGCCACTCTGAGCTCAATAGCTCTGCAACATCTTAAGAATTTCTGATAAGATAGGTGAATATATTAACAAATATGATTTTTCAATATTGTGTAACAAGAAATGTCAATAATGAAATATCTGCATAATTCATTGAACCACTGTATTGCCAAACAATCAATGCACAGTATTACAAAAACATACCGGGGTAAAAATTATTGTAAAGAGCAAGTTCAATCAATAGACTTCAATGTAACAGAATATAAAAGTTCTTTGATATGGCCTCAGATTCTACACTGTATCTAATCTTTGAAAAGCTACCCCTTGTGAAGTTTAAGTGTAGTATCAAAGAAGAATGTTCACAATTATCCAAAAGTATTATTAAAATATTCCTCTTTTTTGCAACTACATAGCTGTGTGAGGCCATATTTTTTCATGTACTTTAACTATACAACATATTATAGCATATTGGATGCAAAAGAAGTTATGAGAAATCAGCTGTTTCTATTCAACCAGACATTAAAGAGAGTTACACAAGTAAAAATGAATACTAGTCATCTCATCATTTTTTTCATGTTGGAACACATAGTTATTTTTCATAACTGTATGCTCTTCGTATTAATATATGATAAGTTTATTTTTTACAAATGAATTATTTTTTTAAATTTTTTGGTTTTAATTTCTAATGGGGTAAATTGGCTGGGTGTGGTGGTTCATACTTGTAATCCTAGCAATTTGGGAGGCCAAGGCAGGCAGATCACCTGAGGTCAGGAGTTTGTGACCAGTCTGGCCAACATGGTGAAACCCTATCTGTACTAAAAATACAAAAATTAGCTGGGCAAGGTGGCGTGTGCCTGTAATCCCAGCTACTAGGGAGGCTGAAGCAGGAGAATCACTTTAACCCTGGGAGGTGGAGGTCGCAGTGAGCCGAGATCACGCCACTGCACTCCAGCCCGGGCGACAGAGTGAGACTCCACCTCAAAAAAAAAAAAAAAATTCTAATGGGGTAAAAGTATGTATAAATAATATATAATACAAACATTTATCATGTAATATATATAAATATATAACAAATATATGTACATTTATTATAGGCTTATTATAGATTTAGGGAGTACAAGTGCAGTTTCGTTACATGCATATATTGCGTAGTGGCAAAGTCTGGGCTTTTAGTGCAGCCATCACTAGTGTAGCCATCACCCAAATAGGATACATCGTACCCATTAAGTAATTTCTCATTCCTCACCCCTCTTCCACCCTCCTACCTTCTGAATATCCAATGTCTACCATTTAATGCAGTAAATACTGATAGATATAATTTACATAAACAAAAGCTTGATAATATCTTGTCAGGGCCAATCATTGTGGTTCTGTTTATTAACGGTGATTGCTTTAGGCATAGGCCTGAAATGAGATGTAGTAAGGAGTTCTGCTAGGCAGAAAGATTACTTTTATAGTGACACACAAGAAAGAGATGGTCTCTTTTCGTCCACTGGCCATCATTGGGTTGCATGTGACAGCTAGAATTGTGGCAGTCTTCTTATATGACCACAAGCTGACACAAAGAAGGTAGTGAAGTGAAAGAATGAAAGTAACGTGGGACTTGGTCAACATTGCTGCACTGCAGGATTAACCAGCCCTGGAGCTATCTTGTCCCTAGAAGTTTTGTTACTTGTGATAACAGGGTTCCCCTATTGCTTAAGCTGTTCAGGTACAGTTTCCCTTAATAGCCAAGAGCATTCTGATATAGGAATTTGTTCCTAAACTTTAAACTTATAAAGTAACTCACAACCAGAATAAATAGTCTTTTTTTTTTTCCTTTTGACTTTTTTCAGTAGGGAGCTCAAATTCATATCAGCCTCCAAGATCATTAGTGCTCTATGCCCAATCTCTTGGTTTTATATAGTGCAGTTCGTATGTGGGTATATGGGTTTTCCTCCTCCTAGCCCTTCTCACCATCCAAACCAGCAGAAAAATAAATAGCCATATAAAAGAGGTGAATGTTACAGACAACAAAAAACTGCCGGGATCTATGCCGCACTTCCCCCAAAGAGTCATTTCAGTCTATTAGACACATAATGCATGTTTTAAAAAAGAACCAGTTGTAAATACATATTTGTTCAGATGGAATGCAGCACAACAGAGAATCTCCCAGGGAGAGGGGATGTATTTTACAACCTGCCAAAAAAGATCCTGCTAAAAGTAAAATAAGGACAAACGGAAAGGTGGAGAACCCCTCTGCCCCCAGAAGGCTGATGGAAGCACAGTCCCTCCACGGTGTTATTTTGGTTCGCCTGACGTTCCGATGCCCAGACCTCAGAGGCAGATCTAAGAGCCACTTTTTTCCTTGATGCTTGAGAACCATTCAGCCTAAATGTGGGATTCCAGGAAGGATGATGGAGTGAGGCAATGTTCTTGAGCCCCAGGTGGGGTCTAATTCCTCAGGTGAAGCTGGAATGGGCTTTTTTTGGCTGTAGGGGCATGAACAGATGTGAAGAACCTCAACTCATCTGGGGTTGGTTCCAGTTGCCTCCATCAAACTCAAAGTAGCTCAGGACCTACTTTTTGTGTCTGAGTGAGGTGTCCTTATGCCAGACTACTGTCTATTACCACTGCTTTAAATAATAGCTATAGCCAGAATCCCTAGCGCCTTACACTGGAACATGCCTAGGAAGTGGCATTAGCTCAATAATTAGTCCCATTCACGAGAGAAACTTGTGGCAGAAGCAGAGTGTCTAGTGCGGGATGTGAGCCCCTCGAAGTGGGGGGACCTTCTCCTATTTTTACTTTGTGGATATACTATGCCCCTTCCCTTCTGCATTTTGCCAGGATTCATGAGATTTGGGGTATAACCGGAATCTCCCTAAGAGTAATAACTTAAAGATGTACATTTCCTATGGAGTCAGGAGGAACGTGACTGCAGTTGGTCCCATTAAGTGATGATGCTAAGGTTGTTCACCTGGTGAAAGTGGTGACTGCCAAGTCTCTCCCTTGTGGAGGTTCCTTCTGCTTTTTGTGATCAGTGAATAGTCTGTGGGTTGATACTTGGACACCATGTAAATATCCTGTTCCCCAACGATCTTTCGACTAATCATTTTCAGACCATCCATAACTGAGTCAATTATTACATTTGTGGTTGCAATATGGTGATTTTTCTAATTCAGTCATTACTTCTACGGTTATTAGCTTATGTTGATAAGGAACTAAGAATCGATTTCCATAAATTTGTGGATTATTTTTCTGTCAGTATGCTATAACCTATTAGCATCACTATTCTTTCTGACATTAAGATTGCCTTCAGTTTGACCAGGGAGATCCCCTTCAGCTTTGAGCACCTCCTTATTTTCTGTTTCAAGATCAGCTTGTTTATTCCTGCCTCAGACTGGAAATGAGCCATTGCTCCAAGGGTCCCCATTTCCTTCCAGTGAGGAGTGGCATTTAGAAACCATGATCTGGGTACTTGAAGG
Source organism: Nomascus leucogenys (assembly GCF_006542625.1). Classification (NCBI taxonomy): domain Eukaryota; kingdom Metazoa; phylum Chordata; class Mammalia; order Primates; family Hylobatidae; genus Nomascus; species Nomascus leucogenys. Next base: position 46,066,985 of record NC_044390.1, on the reverse strand, counting down.
GCTCATTGCTACTGGAGGGTCATTGTTCCTAGGCCATTTCAGTCAAAAGAACTAGAAAATGTAATGTTTCTTTTTTAAATTAATTAATTTTATTTTTTTTTTTGAGATGAAATCTTGCTCTGTCACCCAGGCTGGAGTGCTGTGGTGCTATCTTGGCTCACTGCAACTTCTGCCTCCTGGGTTCAAGTGATTCTCCTGCCTCAGCCTCCTGAGTAGCCAGCATTACAGGTGCGTGCCACCACACCTGGCTAATTTTTGTATTTTTAGTAGAGATGGGGTTTCACCATGTTGGCCAGGCTGGTGTCAAACTCCTGACCTCAAGTGATCCACCTGCCTCAGCCTCCCAAAGTGCTAGAATTACAGGTGCCAGCCACTGCGCCTGGCCCCATTTCATTTCTTTCTTAGCAAAATCATGAAGTCATAATAAGCCCTCCAGATTACTTCTAATAACATAGGAGTTTTCCACACTTCTTCTAGTCTATATTTGTATCTCCTTTCTCTCTTAAGGAAAGTTCTAGTTTCCAATAACACTAATATATTTACTTATTTGCTCTGTGCTACAGTACACATACAATAATTTCGGATTTACTAATCATTGATGCCACAATCAACACAATCTTGCAAACTAAAGTTTAAGATAGCTTTGCCTTGTGGTCTTTGTAGTTGTCTTACCAATATGTTGAACGTAACTCCATCCATGAGTAAATATCAAAAAAGTCTAGATTTGATAATGTTTCAGGGGACAACTGGCTTGGATTCTTCAACAGAATCAATATTATGGATGTAAGAAGAAGAAAAAAGGTAGGGGAAATGGTATAAGTTACAGAAGACAAAAGAGACATGGTGACCAATTGCAATGTCAAATCCTTGGTTGGATCATGGGGAAAAATATTCCCCAAAGGACAAACAGGTAAATATAATTATGGATTGTATATTACATAATATTACTGTATTGATACTAAATGTGTTGGATGTGGTAATGGGACTGTGCTATAAGTTGCATTTATGGATCAGGGCTGCATTTGGTGAACACTTCTGAGTCATCAGTAATGCTTATTGTTTTCCTTATCTTCCTTTTAAAGACATAACTCATGACAAATTAAAAAAATACAAAATTTCAAGTTTATTGATAGCTGTTAGGTACATACTTTTGATGTTTTATCTTAAACTATGTTTAATCTACTTCTTAACCCATCCACTAATTTTATTGACTACATTTTATTTCTAGAGCTTTATCAGTTTGATTCTTTTTAAAGCATCTTTATGTTATATTTTCAAAGTATCTTGCCTTGCATCCACTCAGGAGTTTAATTCTCTTTAAAGAATGTCTTAAGTGTTGAAGATCACTTAAACAAATCTACTTTATCTATTACTCTTTAAATTGACATTCCATTATCTCAACTTTGAGGCTCTAGTCCACCTATTCATTGTTTCCGAGGACATTCACTTCTAATCTCTGCTTTCTGGTCTGCTTGGTAATTTTTGATTGAGAGTTCATTGTCATTGTCAGTGTGTTTGTCTTTTTTTCTCATGAGAAGCCCAGGTGGACAGTGTTATGAAGTCATTCTCACAGAGGTTTTAAGTCCTTGGCTTCTTCCATTGTCTAAGGCCATCATTAGCTCAAGGCAAATCTTACATTAATTTTGGAGGGCTTAGAGTTTTCTGGATCCTCCAGAGATTGAAAATTTAAACTCCAAACAGTCTTAGGCTAGAGTTTTGAATTCTCAAGCAAGCATTTAGACCCGAACCAATGCATAAGCTCTTGTCTCCTTTCCCCATGATGGTCCACAGTTTTCTGTTTTTGTTTTTGTTTTTGTTTTTTCACAGAGCCTTCCTTTTAACCGAGAGTGTAGCTTTTTAAGGATCCCGTCTTCACATAGGGATTATGGTCCAGCTCCTCTCCATACCAGCCTAAGGCCTCATCTTCAGTCTCTACATAGCCTTTAAAACTCCAGCCCTAGGAATTGCCCCAAGGAATACTATTATGGGTTGAATTATGTCCCCTTAAAATTAAATGTGTTTCAGTCCTAACCCCAGTACCTCAACAACATAAGATCAAAATGTGACCTTGTATGGAAACAGGGTCTTGACAAAGGAAATCAAGTTGAAATAAGATCATTAGGGTGGGCCTTAATCCAATATGACTGATGTCTATATAGAAAGAAAAAATTTGGACACAGAGACAGACATGCACAGAGGGAGGAGAACTTGAAAACACACAGGAAGAGTGTCACATGAAGACAGAGGATGGAGTGATGTGTTTACAAGCCTAAGAATGTCGAGGCTAGGAGAAGCTAGGAGAGAGTCGAGGCAGGGTTCTTTCCTTGCACCTTCAGAGGGAGCCTGGCCCTGCGGACTCCTGTTTCCCACCTCCTGTCCTCTGGACCTGTGAGGTGATACATTTTTGTTGTTTTAAGCCCCCTGGTGTGTAGTACTTTGCCACTGCACCCTAAGAGATGAATACAGAAAACACCCTCTCCAGTTCCTGCCCTACACTCTGAAGGCAGCCCTGACATCAGCACCTCACTACTCTTAGGTTTAGTTTCCTCTTCACTTCCAACCCATGAAATTCCTTTTTTCCAACCGCAGCTTTGCATTGTCAATATTTTTGGATAGTTGCATGCTATGCAGTGTTTCTCTGCATGTGTAGTGGGAGAGGTTTCATGTTATCTTAGCCCCCCATCAGCTCACATTATGACCTTTTGGGCACTAAGAACCCAAGAAAAAATGAGCCAGGCATTTCTAGAATAAAAAGGCAATTTCTCCAAGCATGCCACCCTCTAGGGCCATGCTGAGCCTTGCCAAGGGTGGGGCCTGGGGCATGTCGTGTTGTGTTGGAAATGCCATGAACACGAGGCTGACAGAGGCCAGGCAAGTAACAGAAATATGCAAAGCTGGCCAGGTATATAATATGCCAACTTTTTTGAACCCCTCAGGCTTCATGACATAGCTTTTATTTTTCTACTTTACCTTTCTATTTTTAAACAAATTTATTTTATTTATTGTTAAGAGGCAGTCTTACTCTTCCATGCAGGCTGGAGTGCAGTAGCATGATCATGCCTCACTGCAGCCTCGAACTCTTGGATTCAAGGGATCCTCTCATCTCAGCCTCCCGAACAGCTGGGACTAAAGGCATGCACTGCCATGCCTGGTTAATTTTTCACATTATTATTACTTTATTAGAGAGATAGGGTCTTGTTCTGTTGCCCAGGCTTGTCTGGAACTCCAGGACTGATCTATCTGCCTTCACCTCCTAATGTGCTGGGATGACAGGCATGAACCACCACACTCAGCCTATTTTTCTACTTTGACATTCTACTGAATATCACTTTGTTTAAAATTCTCATCTAAGGAGAACCATCATGCAAACTTAATGCTAAATGGCAACTGCCTCCAAGATCTAGAGATCCTGGTGAACTCATTGTGTCTACCTAAAGGGCAGCTGCCACTCAGTATCTGCAGACATTTTGTGAAATATTGTCAGATCTCTATATCTTTCAAAATAAAACAGGAATTCAGATCTTAATGTGAAATCTCCTGGTTTGAAAATGTTGGCACTAAGAAAGGAATCAAAAGTTTTAAAAAATGCTTTCAGGTCCAACAACATATATTCACCTACTACTGACTTCACAAGTTTGCTAAACACAATTTGATGATTGACTCTCCAAAATTACTAGCTTTATAGTTTTACTGAAAAGAAAACTATTCTATGAAGCCATGTTAGAATTTTGTAGTTCTCTCTAAACCCCTTTGAAACAATTTACACATTTTTCTGTGGCAACAAAAAAAAAGCAAATTTTCAATGGTTGCACTTTTCTTGGTTATTTATTTCTTATAATACAGAGAAGTCTTTGATTCTAAAGTCATGTGTTTCTTTAAGAAAAATGATAAAGAATAAAATTAATTGGAAACAGCCGTTGCTTGACCCTCAAGTTCTGAAAACAGACGGAATACTCAAGGTCAACATTGAAACTCCGAGTTTAATTTATTCTGTTGTTTTTCTTCCTTCTCCTTCCCCAGAACGTTCCATATTTTGTTAGCTTCTGTCAGAGAAATATAGCTTCATTTTTATCCGCCTCTTTGGGTGCGGGTATTAACCAATTGTGATGCTGAAGAGAGGTGTGATTGCCAAGTCCCTGCCATTGGCACAGTGAAGGTGGTGCCTTCTTTTTAGCTGTGTGATAGGAGGTGAACCAACTTATCCTTGCACTTGAGGGACTGAAATTCCTCTAAGAAGACAGCTACTCCATTGAACCTTAACATGCTTGGGTGGCTTGTGTTTTTAGGGTTCAGGTCTGACCATTGTCCTTTACTGCAGGAGGGAAGGCAGAAGGCAATGGTGGCCCAGATAGACTATACTTGTTGTGGTCATGCCACTTTCATTTCTTTTGGCTCAAAAAGAAGCAGAGAGCTCTAGATGGCCCCCACTTGACCCATCCAGCCCCTAAGTGATGATAGAGACACAAGTTGTCCTTTTTTTTTTTTTTTTTGAGACAGAGTCTCACTCTGTTGCCAGGCTCGAGTGCAGTGGTGTAATCTCTGATTACTGCAACCTCCGTCTCCCGGGTTCAAGTGATTCTCGTGCCTCAGCCTCCTGAATAGCTGGGATTACAGGCATGCACCAGCAAGCCTGGTTAATTTTTGTATTTTTAGTAGAGACAGGGTTTTGCCATGTTGGCTAGGCTGGTCTCAAACTCGTGACCTCAGGTGATCTGCCTGCCTCAGCCTACCAAAGTGCTGATATTACGGGTGTGATCCATTGCGCCTGGCTGTGACACTGCTTGTCCTTCTTGACGTCTGGTTTTGGGCGGTGCCTCTGATAGAATTTGTCTTTCCAATAGCCAAGTGTGGGTTCATTTATGAACCTGTTCTGCTGTTTTGGAGCTTTTCTGTGTTTTCAGCCTGAACTGTCCTTCCAGGCTAGGAGTTTCATAATCCCCTCCTTTGCAGTGAAAGTCTTTTGCCTTCAGTATTGAGCAGTTGGGTCTCTCAGAACCCAACTTAGGTTGCCCACAGCCTCAACGGATGAAGTGTGGAATCTGCTACTCTGTGAAACACCTGTGTGGATGCTCAGTGTTGGTTACAGGTATGTCTTTAAATACATGCCTTCGTTTCTATGCCCACTGACCATCTATGTAGACATCCTCAGGACCTGTGGGCCCATTTCTGACTGTCAATCTGTCTACTGTCTCACACCATCATTCTCATGATGCAGCTGGAGTCATTGATCATGACCTTGTCAATCAATCACAATCTTGATTAAAACCTTTGATGGGCTGGGCGTGATGGCTCACTCCTGTAATCCCAGTACTTTGGGAGGCCGAGGTCGAAAGTTAGAGATGAGCCTGACCAACGTGGAGAAACCCCATCTCTACTAAAAATACAAAATTAGCCAGGCGTGGTGGCACATGCCTGTAACCCCAGCTACTTGGGAGGTTGAGGCAGGAGAATCTCTTGAACCTGGGAGGCTGAGGTTGCGGTGAGCTGAGATTGTGCCATTGCACTACAGCCTGGGGAACAAGAGTGAAACTCCATCTCAAAAACAAACAAACAAACAACCTTTGATGCCTCCATTACATAAAGAACAAAGACCAAAACCCATAGCAGAGCACTGAAAGGCCTTTATAATATGTCCCTTACCTAATTCACCAAGCTTTCCTCCTGGCATGATGCCTCCATTCAGACTACATTGAGCTCTTTTCTGTCTCCCCTGTCAAAGCAGCATGTTGAACTGCATGCCTGAGTTTTGAAGAGGTACCTTTATGCACCCAACAACATAGCTCCACACATACAAAGCAAAAAGTAATAGAAATAGAGGGTGAATGTAATAAATCCTCAATTATATTGGGAGATATTTCCCTGAACTTTCTCAGAACTCCATAAACTAAAAATACACAGATTAAAAGAAAAATGAGTAATGCTATTTAAAAAAATAAATAATACAAAGTAAACTTGACTATATGTTGGGTGTATATGCACACACTTACTGAACAATAGAAAACACTATTTTCTTTTTTTTAAACTTTTATTTTAAGCTTAGGGGCACATGTGCAGGTTTGTTACATAGGTAAACTTGTGCCATGGGAGTTTGTTGTACAGATTATTTCATCACCCAAGTGTTAAGCCTCGTACCCATTGGTTACTCTTCCTGATCCTCTCCCTCCTCCCACCCTCCACCCTCCAATAGGGCTAAGTGTGTGCTGTTCCTCTCTATGGGTCCATATGTTCTCATCATTTAGCTCCCACTTATAAGTGAGAGCATGCAGTATTTGATATTCTGTTCCTGCATTCGTTTGCCAAGGATAATGGCCTCTAGCTCCATCATGTTTCTGCAGAGGACATGATCTCATTCTTTTTTATGGCTACATAGTATTCCATGCTGTATATGGACCACATTTTCTTTACCCAGTCTACCATTGCTGGACATTTAGGTTAATCTCATGTCTTTGCTATTTTCAACAGTGCTGCAGTGAACATATGTGTGCGTCTTTATAATAGAACAATTTTTATTCTTTTGGATATATACTTAGTAATGGGATTGCTGGGTCAAATGATATTTCTGTCTTTAGGACTTTGAGGAATTGCCACACTGTCTTTCACAATGGTTGCACTAATTTACACTCCCAGCAACAGTGTATAAGCATTCCTTTTTCTTCACAAACTCACCATCATCTGTTATTTTCAAGCATGTGAAATACATACAGAATTGATCATGCATTTAGCCCCAAATAAAATGTTTATAAATTCTTCAAATCAGAAATCATGAAGACAGATCATGTTAAAAATCCGGACTTCTAAAACAATCCTTGAGTTAAAAGAGATCAAAATAAAATAAATTCACAAGAAAAATGAGAGTCACTCAAATATTAAAAAAAAAAAAAACCAGCTAATGGTAACAATAAAAACCTTAAGTAAATATACTGGAAAAGAGAAATGGGTGCAATCAAATTAACATGCAACTCAAGAAGACAGAAAAGGAACAATATTATAAACCCAAACAAAGTAGGACAAGGTTAATGATAATAACAAGTCCAAAATTAATGCAGTAAAACAATAGCTTTAATACCTGATTCTTTGAAAAGACAAACAGATCTATATGGTCAAGAAGAAATAGTATATACATAAGATAAATGATATTCGAAATGAGGGTACTATAACTTCAGATAATGAGGAGATTACAAAATTAAGTGGACATTATCACATTCTAAAATATAGCCACAAAGTATTTCTAGTAAATACAGATTACCAAGATTGAATCAAATGGATGACCTGAAAAGCCCAAAATTTCTGAAAGAAATTTGTAAAAATAGTGAAAATAATTTCTTAAAAATTGCATCAGACCTAGAGTATTTGCAGATAAACTGTACGAAACCTTAAAAACAAACAAACAAACAAACAAACACACAGATAATTCCTATATTCCAGAGCCTGGAAAACTATGGAAACCTTCCCAACTTATTTTACAATGGTGATATTTCCCTTCTAGTAGAAGAAGATAAGAGTAGAATAAATTTTTAAATCATATGTATGAGCATAGATACAGAAACTCAAAATAAACATATTCATTTTGCTTTTTACTTAGTTGAGTTTATTTTAAGAATAAAAGGACAGTGAACCTGATGAAATATACTACTATCAGTAACAAAATTCACAATTTAAAATAGAAATCCTGGCCAGGCACTGTGGCTCACACCTCTAATCCCAGCATTTTGGGAGGCCAAGGTGGGTGGATCACCTGAGGTCAGGAGTTCAAGATGAGACTGGTCAACATGGTGAAACCCCGTCTCTACTAAAAATACAAAAATTTGCCAGGTGAAGTGGTGCATGCCTGTAATTCCAGCTACTCGGGAGGCTGAGCAGGAGAATCTCTTGAATCCAGGAGGCAGAGGTTTCAGCAAGCCAAGATCGCACCACCACACTCCATCCGGGGAACAGAGAAAGGCTTTGTTTCAAATAAAAAAAAGAAAAGAAAAGAGAAAAGAAATCCTATGTAAAGATGCGCTAAATAAAAGTAATCTCTCATTTGTGAAAGTCACAGTAAGCTAAGAAAAGAAGAAAACTTAACCCAATAAAAAGTTTGAGAAATCCAAATTCATGCTGCAAAATTAAAAAAAAGTTTTATTTGAAGTCTAGAAACTAAACAAGATGCTTATTGAAATCCCAGCCACTGAATATGGAAATAGAATTATATAAGTGGATAAATAAAACTACCACCATTTTTAGCTGATATGTTTTCATAACTATCAAATCTAAGTAAATTCCTTGGAAATATATTTGAAGGCAGTTGGATACAAGATAAACATACAAAAATAGTTTTTCTAAACAACAACAAAAACAACAATTAGAAAATACATTATGAACATATCCCATTTAATAGCAACAAAAAACATATAGCATCTAGAAATATAGCTAACAGAAAACATGCAAGACTTGTAACAATAAAACTATAAAAGTTTATAAAGGACATAAAGGAGACTAGTTAACTGAATAGTAGTTAGAGATGAGAAGGCTCAATAAGCAAACATGTCAAACCTTTCAAAATTAATTTTTCATTCAGTTAGCTGATGCTCTTCTCTCTTGGGCTGGAGACTGCTTTCCCAGGAAGCAAAATCTGCAACCAAGACTTGCCTGCAGGTAGGTTATTTTTAGGATATGTTTCAACAGTGCCTGGAGTAAAAGGGATGGAAGGCTAAGGAATAATAGTGTCTGGTATAACTGCCAACCTCATCTCAGTAAGAGTTTCTAAAAGAAATATAAGAAGCTGATTCTAGAATCATTTCAAAGAAAGATTGCAGAAGAATCATGAAGGTTTTTGAAAAAGGAGACAAGTGGCTGGGCACAGTGGCTCACACCTGTAATCCCAGCAGTTTGGGAGGCTGAGGTGGGCGGATCATGAGGTCAGGAGATTGAGACCATCCTGGCTAACACGGTGAAACCCCGTCTCTACTAAAAATACAAAAAAAAAAAAAAAAAATTAGCTGGGTGTGGTGGCGAGCGCCTGTAGTCCCAGCTACTCGGGAGGCTGAGGCAGGAGAATGGCATGAACCCAGGAGGTGGAGCTTGCAGTGAGCCGAGATCACGCCACTGCACTCCAGCCTGGGTGACAGAGCGAGACTCTGTCTCAAAAAATAAAAAGGAGACAAGTAAGTTAGGAGGACTAATTTCCCCATCAAAATTCCACACTTAATCTAAGGGTATAAACATTAAAACCATGAGTCTTAAGGAAAAAAAAAATCAATGGAACAGACTAAAGAGGGAAGAAATAGAATTATGTAATTGAAAGTTTAGTTTATAACAAAGGTGGCAAAGAATGAGCCAATGAACTAATGATGAAGACTACTGGTTTTTCATTTGGAAAATTAGACCTCCATTTCATAATAAACAAAATTTCACCATGGATTAAAGAGTTCATAAAAATTATTAAAGAAAACAGTCTTTTGATGTAAAACATATTCTGCAATAAGATATGAATCCCAGAGTATCTGAAGGAACAAATTGACGTATTTGACTACATTAAAACAAACAAAATCTGAACAAAAAACAAATGATGGATTGGGAGAAATATGTATAAGATAAATAATAAAACATTAATTACTATTCATAATTTGTAAAACACTCCTAAAACTCAGTAAGAAAATTAAATAATTCCGTGGAAGGATAGACAAAGAAAGCGATTAGGCCATTCAGGGAACAGAAAATACAAATAGCCAACACCTACATTTTAAACATTCAGTCTTTCAGAATATCAGAGAAATCCAAATTTAAACAAGATTGCCTCTTTGTATACATTAGAAGAGTAAAATTTTCAAAGTCTGGTAAGTCCTGAGCAGGCTGGAATACAAGAAAATATACCATGTTATCTACCATTCAGGAAAGGTCAATTGGCCCTTTTAGCAGAAAGAGTCTGCATTTAAAATATACCCAGCTTTCAAGAAAGTAGTTTTAATTTTAGAAGTCTAGTCTGCAGAAACACTTCCAGGATTGTTCAAAGACTTATACAAAAGATTGCACACCAAAGCCTTATTTGTAGTAATGAAAAATACTATGAGCACCTTAAATATTTCATAAGTTATGGTATGTCCATGCTATGGAATACTAAGCAGCTGTTAAAGAGAATAACGCATATTGGTTTTGAAAGATCTTTGAAATACATTAAGTAAAAAAATTCAGGGTATAGGATAATATGTATAATAATATATTCTCATTTATGTGGAAATCCAATTATAAATTTATATATACATATTTATAGAAATGAGTAGAAAAAATGACTGCAAAGATGCACATCTAATTGTTTTACAGTGCTTACATCTGAAAGAGGGGCATGGAGGTAGGGTTAAACATATATTTGGGGGCTTTCACATTCATTCTGTGTATTTCAGTGATGTTTAAATTTTTTACCATTTTATGATGATGTATTACTGAGGTTAAATCTTTTTAAAAAGGTATGCAATGTTATTACTAAATATTAGTTATTCCTATCTTTATTAAATCAATGCTGAACAAATATTTCAACGCATCAGTTCGAAGGGGCCTATAATCAGTGACTTGTGGAGGGCACCTGCAGGTCTCCATCTGCCCTGCTCACACTGAGGTGCCTCCACGTAGGATAGGCTAAAGGTATGTGGCCAGGCCAGTGGGCCAGAGCCCTGTGGAGACATGTAAGACCCTGATAGGCACATGGTAACACATGCTTGCAGGACATACATAGCACCCCATGTGGGGGAATGCAGGCAAGCGCCATAGTGAAAAACAGCTTTTTGCTGGCTCAGGACAAGGGAAGCTTCCAGGGGTCCCATGTGGAGGAAGTGTCCCGGCTCACCACCAAGCCCCTTGGGGTGGCTGTGCCTGACCTCCCTGTAAACACAGTATGGGTGAGACCTTCAGTGCTCCTGATAGCATGACCCCAGGGGCTAGCTGGGAGCTGTATGGCGGGAGTAGAGGGACCAAAGACAGCACTTGGACCAGCATCTTTGACGAACCTCCTGCTTCACATGGATCCAGAGCCTTGAACCCTGTACCATCCACAGGGCCTCCAGCATGCGGGCTGACGATGGCTGGGTGCCTGTGGACATTTTGGGAAGCCCTGTGTCATTAAAGGAGCTGGGAGACAACTGCTCTACAGAGCATTGAGAAGCATATTTCATTTTCCAAATGCTTTAAACATCATCCCTCCGTTTTGCAGGCACCCCGAACCACCGTGTCCCTGTGTGGGTCCTTGAGTGCTGGATAGCGTCAGGGACCTCGGATGTCTTGCCCTCTCATTTTCTTCGGCAGCTTGGCAACCCAAACAGTCACACCTACTAATGAGCTCAACGAGTAGAATGAATAAACCCTTATTTCTGACCTTAGCACCTGAATCGTCCTCCAATTTTACCCTCCCCATACTGGGCCTTTCTATTTGCTCTCTCAGTGTGAAAAGGGATATAACTTGCTACAAAGAAGGTTCCTGCAAAAGCTCACTAGTAAGGCATGTATGCATCTCTAGAGTCTCCAGATGGTCCTGGGTGTGTGAATTCTGCCCATTGCTGGCTGTGAGCATTCAAGGGCACAGGATGATGTCACGGCTGAGTCACAGGCCGAGGAGTTCTTGAGACCAGAGCTGCACTCCACCCTGCCACTTGCAGAATCTGTAGCTTATGCAAATTGCTTAGTGTTTCTGAAAACGGGGATACTAATTTCGACTCTGCATGGTTGGTGTTCAGATGACAGACAATGTGCAGGAGGTGCTGGCATTATCTGGCCCTTTAAGGCCTATAGATGACGTCTATTATACTATTATCCCCAGGACTGCCTCTTGCACCACTGGGCCTCTTTCCATAGGCCAGGTCAAGGCCCTGGTGAGGAAGACCAGAGCAATCTAAGAAAGCATGAATGTTTCCTCTGAGAGATGTAGACATGAACTTCTAAAAGTGGAAAAAATGTTTCGGTCCACGGCACTGTCCCAGGCTCTTTGGAACTCCAACAGACCAGCTCACAAACAAAAAAACCCTAATTCGAGCCAGGTACTGTAGCTCGTACCTACAATCCCAGCACTTTGAGAGGCCAAGGCAGGAGGGTTGCTTGAGCTTAGGAGTTTGAGACCAGCCTGGGCAACATAGTGAGACCCTATCTCTACAAAAATTGCAAAAATTAGCCAAGGGTGGTGGTGTGTGTCTGTGGTCCCAGCTACTCGGGAGGCTGAGGTGGGAGGATTGCTTGAGCCTGGGAGGTGGAGGTTGCAGTGAGTCATGATTGCACCACTGTACTCCAGCCTGGGTGACAGAGTGAGACCCTGTTTCAAAACAACAACAGGAACAGCAAAACCCTCATTCATTAGAACTATGTTTTCTCATGTTAGTATTATTCATGTAATATTCTATTGAAAATAAACTTTTTTTAGGACAGGCGAGGCGGCTCACGCCTATAATCCCAACACTTTGGGAGGCTGAGGCAGGTGGATCACCTGAGGTCAGGTGTTGGAGACCAGTCTGGCCAACATGGCGAAACTCTGTCTCTACTAAAAATCCAAAAAATTGGCTGGGTGTGGTGGAGAGTGCCTGTAATCCCAGCTTCTGGGGAGGCTGAGGTAGGAGAATCACTTGAACCTGGGAGGCAGAGGTTGCAGTAAGCCGAGATCACGCCCCATTGCACTCCTAAAATGTGTTTTCTTTTGGGAAAGGAGGAGAGAGTATAATGTTGCCTTGAGGATAAGGCAAGTCTTTCACTATTGCGTTTCTCTGACCCTATACGGAGAGGCAATGAGGACATGCAGTTCAGTGGTGAGGAGTGTATCTCAGGGTAAGCCTCTTGCGTGGGGGGTTGGGAAGTTATAAGGCTTTCCTAAGTCTTATGGAAGAAATTGTGATTGTCGTTTCATTTCTTTGATTTTACAGAATTGTTACCATATTTCTCCCCTGTGGTATCTTTTGAGGGTGGGAGCAAATTCAATGAAGTCGACTTACATCACATTTCTGTTTAGTGATCCGAATATGAAGCAATCATTCTTCTCTGATTGTCTGAGTCTTTCCAACCCTTAATTCTATGGCCCCTCTCTGATGTCTCCTCCCACAACTATTAAATATTCCTCCTTCCTCTGACTTAGAGAAGATTTCCTGTATTTAAGGTCCATTTGGTAGGTGTGGTCCTAGTAAGGAGCGTTTTGAGTACAGAAAATGCAACACTCCCCAAGCTTGCTTAAGCACAACAGGGGTTACCTGTGGGTCTATAGAGTTATTTTCCAGGGAACATGGGTAGGAAATGCCCCCGGGAAGCAGGGGGCCTGAAAACAGGAATTGAGGTGTTCCAATCAGGAAATACAGCCCCCTGTGCTGAGGCCAGCTGGTCTTGTTTTCTGACCTCTCTCTACACATCTGTATTCTTTGTCTCTGTTTCTATCTCTATCTCTTCCTCCTTGTCTCTCTCTCTCTCTCTTTTTTTTTTTTTTTTGTTTTTGGAGATGGAATTTTGCTCTGTCTTCCAGGCTGGAAAGCAATGGTGCAATCTCAGCTCACTGCAACCTCTATCTCCCTGGTTCAAGTGATTCTCCTGCCTCAGCCTCCCGAGTAGCTGGGATTAGAGGCATCCGCCACCACACCCAGCTACTTTTTATATTTTTAGTAAAGATGAGTTTCACCATGTTGGCCAGGCTGGTCTCAAACTCCTGACCTCAGGTGATCTGCCTGCCTCGGCCTCCCAAGGTGCTGGGATTGCAGGCATGAGCCACCATGCCTGGCCATCTCTCTTATCTTACCCTCTTCTGCCTTCCCAAAATGCAGTCCAGCCCAGACTCTACTTACCTTTACAACTAAGAGGCAGAGAAACTTGACTAGGCCATTCTGTGCTTTACTTCCAAATCCCCAAGAAAAGGAATCTAAATCGTCTAATCTGTCCTTTGGGTTGATCCTTACTGAGCCAGGGAAGCTGCCTAATCTAGCTATCTAATCAACAGCCACAAGGAGGGAAGGTGCAGTTCTGTTTCTCTGACTAATAAAAGTTCCTTGAGGGCAGGAACCAGTATTCCCACTGGCCTAACACCCAGTAGGTACTCTGTAAAATTGATTGATTGGTTGATTGATTATATACCATACACCAGCCTGAAAACTCCTACAGTGTGAGCATAGCTTTCAAATTGTCACTTGTCCCCTCTAAGAATGAATGTCAGATGATCCAAGCTGAATAGAATGTTGGATTCATTTATTTTACTTTCTGTAGACCTGGGTGAAAGGCGGGCTCATAAAACATGTGTATAAGATGGAAAACTTGGGGTACTTGCAGGGATGAAATGTAAAGTGTAATTTAACATTACATATAACATTGAGGCTCTTGGTAGGATGTGATGGGTGCCCAGCTGCTGTGTGTTTTGATGTCGTTGGAATTGTGGGTCCTGTAAGGCAGCAGTCCCAAAACATTTTGGAACCAGGGATTGGTTTGGCGGAAGATAATTTCTCCACGGACTGGGTAGGGGGTGGATGGCTTCAGGATGATTCAAGTGCATTACATTTATTGTGCACTTTATTTCTATTTTTATGACATTATAATATATAATGAAATAATTATATAACTCACCATTATGTAGAATCAGTGGAATTCCTGAGCTTCTCTGCCTGAGACTATATGGTCCCATCTTGGGGTGATGGGAGACAGTGACAGATCATCAGGCATTAGATTCTCATAAGGAGTGCACAACCTAGATCCCTTGCATGTGCAGTTCACAATAGGCTTTGTGCTCATATGAGAATCCAATGTGGCGGCTGATCTGACAGGAGGCAGGGCTCAGGCGGTGATGCGAGCCATGGGGAGTGCCCATAAATACAGAAACTTCGCTGGCTTGCTTGCCTGCTGCTCATCTCCTGTGTGAGGCACTCATCTGTAGCCAGGGGATTGCAGACTCCTGCTTCAACGCACTATTTTCTCTCCCAGACAAGATATTGAGAGAAGGGGAAGAATTGAATGGTCTTTCTTAATCATCAAAGGGGACCACACATTCCCAGCCTGATTCTTTTCCCTCCATGGTCCCTCTGAGCTTTGTAGAGAAAGAAGGAAAAGGTAGGAGAGAAATAAGGAAAGGCAAGGGAGGAAGAGGGGGCCTGAGAAGCATCTTCAGACCTTCAGACCTTCAGATTTACACCCCACCACCTGTCTTGGTGCGGGGGGGCTGGGTGCATTCAGGCTCCCAGATGAGCCACAGCCCTTGGCCTCTTGGGTCCACACCTTCATGTTAGCCAACCCTGATGTCTCCATAATCTCTAGATAAATGGAATCGGGCATGGAGGCATCTAATGGCTAGGCAGATTAATCATATGCTTGCTTGCTTTTTGGAAACCCCAGGGGAAATATCTGCAGATTTAATTCTCAGTTAAAGGTGGAAGTACGGGTTTGAATCTTCTATCAGGCATTGCCCCTTCCTGCTCAGCATATCTTTGGAAAGGTCAACTCTGGGAAAGATTGGAGTGTCGGCATCTTCTCCCTGGTATAAAGACTTCTGACTTTTCAATGGTCCTAATTCCCCCTCTTCCTTCCCTCTTAATGTTCCCCTTCTCCACCTTTTGTAGCACTATTATTTATTAAAGTGGTAAAGGTCTTGCATTGCCCCCCCATATATATATATACACATATGCCACATTTTCAAAAAATGACATCGTAAATGGCACATATGAGTACTCCTCAAAATTGTCAAGGTTATCATAAACAAAGAAAGTCTGAGAAATGGTTGCAGCTGAGAGTCTAAGAAGACATGACAACTAAATGTAAGTGCTATCCTCCATGGGATCCTGGAACAGAAAAAGGACATGAGATAAAAATGAAGAAAATTTGGATAAAAGATGGACTTTAGTTAATGACAATGTGTTAATATTGGTTCATTCCTTGTAACAAATGTACTCTACTAATGTAAGATGTTAATGATAGGGGAAATGGGGCGTGGGACTCTATACTATCTTCTCGATTTTTCTATAAATCTAAAACTGTCCTGAAAATAAAGTCTATTTTAAAAATGGAAAACAAAACAAAACAAAGTGGTACATGCTACAACCTCATTTCAGCTGGACAATCACAAAATATCACCTTGGACATGCGGCTGAAATGGCCAGGGTGGGGGTGGGGACCCAATGAGCTAGTCCTTCTTGGTAACAAGGAGGTAACCAAGCAATGAGCTCATTATGCACCAGCATTTCAGGGCTTGCTTTAAAAGCCAGAAATTAACCATTGAAGATGACTCCATATGGTCGATTTCCTTAACCTGTTAAGTTCCAGAGTGAAAACATGGCAAAAATAATTCCTGAAAGCAAGGAAGTCTAGGATGAGCTGGAAAAGAGGGGCAGTTTCCACCAGAGGGCTACTTTCTTTTCTGAGACAGGAGAGATGCTGCAGTAGATGCTAGAGATTTTCCAGCCAGTGTTAGGTAGGTAGTTGGGATGAGTTCGCGTGGCCCGAGGCATCTGAGCTACCCAGTCTAATTTTATGCTTTCAGGATATTGAAGTGGGTCACAAAAGAAGTTTTATTTATTTATTTATTTATTTATTTATTTATTTATATCGAGTTTCACTCTGTCACCCAGGCTGGAGTGCAATGGCATGATTTTGGCTCACTGCAACCTCCGCCTCCCAGGTTCAAACGTTTCTCGTGCCTCAGCCTCCCGAGTAGCTGGGATTACAGGTGCCTGCCACCATGCCTGGCTAATTTTTGTATTTCTAGTAGAGACGGGGGTTTCACCATGTTGGCCAGGCTCGTCTTGAACTTCTGACCTCAGGTGACCCACCTGCCTCGACCTCCCAAAGTGCTGGGATTACAGGAGTGAGCCACCTCGCCATGCCTATTTATTGTTTTTGAATGTTGCATTTCAATACCTCACTGACCACAAGAAATCTACAGCTTTTTCTCTCTCGATTCCTTCAACCTCTCCCAAATTGAGCGCCTGTCCTGGCCCAGTCGGGCAGTACCGAGGTGCCTGGTGGTCACCTCCTTAGAAGTCTGCTTCTAACTCCGCTCTGTGTGTGTGTGTGTGTGTGTGTGTGTGAGTGTTTTCCTTTCTCATTGACATTCCAGCCCTTGAAACAAGGTCTTGGCTCCTTTCTTATTGCAGGATTTCATTTTGGGGGAGCTGGAACACCTGTCCGCTGATCGCCTGCCACTCCGCATCTGGGCCTGGCTGACAGGCTTGTCTGCTTTGACTAATGATGTGATTGATGGACAAAATAAGGAAGAACATACAAAAAAACATTTCTGTCTGGTCTGGTGTGTCAGCAAGCCTTCATCAAGTGGCTGCTGAAGGTATATTTTGCTGCATGGCTCATTACACAGTAATGGCATTCCCAGGCAAAGCTGTTTCTTTTCATGACACAAGACAGCAGGCAGCTTTATGGGCGTTGGGCCCACCGAGCCCGGAGGAAGGAGAGGCGCACTAAAGAGCGGTCATTTCCAAAAGTGCCTCAAGTTGCTTTTTTGTTGTCATGAATTTAATATGAGTCAACACAATATGAAATGGGCATGAGGGATTTTAGTGACTAGTGATTTTTTAAGACTGCTGTCTAAACAGCCATCAAGGAAGAAAGGGGAGGGTGAAACCACACATTTTCTTTCTCCAAACCTGTTGCAAAAAGGAGTAATCTGTCAATTTTATTGCATTAAAAAAGTACACAGAAGCATATAGTCCAAACAAATGTCTTCTTTCAGGCTAAACATGTGGGAAATGCCACATAGCTGATGCCAGAATCATCTCACTCAGCAAACTGCGTATTCATAACCCCCATTCCAATGGCCTGCTGCGGATGGGGGTGACATTTGTGAGAATTACAAATGCTACTCTGTCGCCTCTTTGTGCATATAATAATGATCTGAACATCAGTTCTGGCTGGAACAGGAGAGAAGCAAAGAACTGTTTCATTCAGCTAACAAGATACCTGTGAGTTTTAACCCAGTGCTGGAGGATGAAAAGGAATCACGATTAAAAATAAGAAATAGAGCAGGTAAATTCTTGGCCTGATTTTTTTTCTCCTCTTTCTTTATTAGGGTACAGTTGAGAGCAGGGACGTTCGGTTTGGTCCCAGAGTTCCTACCTCATTTTTGCAAAGTATTTTAGCTGCCCTCGATATTATTTCTTCCTTCTTTTTTTTTTGTGGCAAATTTTCTTTGCCAAGGTATTTTATTACACATACTCCTCTCTTTTCTTTAACTTGCTGGACTGTCTCCAAAGAGAAATGCTTAAAATAAAGTTTCATTTTACAAACACTTTTTATTCTTTCTTGCTAGCCTGATGAGTCTTTAGTGGTGGGTTATTGTGAATAATATGCGATTTTAATGAGTTGTGATTAGACAAAACTTTCTTCCTATAATAAATACTAGATAATAAGTTAGAAAACGTATATGAGATCTTTATTCCTATTTTAAAAGGGAGAAAGACATAAATACAAAATCTTGTTATGATAAATATTAAAGATAATCTTTTAACGTGCATTTAATTTACTGTGCTTCTAAGAGGCGGTGGTTTGACTTCTGTGCTGATGTTAACATTGCACAGCTCCAACCAATGCAAACTGGCACTGGGATGACAGCCACATTTCCACCAGGGCCATTAGTCCCCAGGCCCCCAGGGGGCAGGGATTTTCATGCAGGGCAGAGGCATACAAGTTTAGAAATGAACATGTGATCAAATCCAAACAGTCAGATGACTTCCTATATATACAAAATGAGTATAAAAAGGAAAAGAAGGAAGGAGGTGTATTTTGTGTTTTTTTTCATTGAACCAAGGCAGAAGTAGTTGTCCAACAGCTTTTGTTAGTTTCCAAGTTCCGTCCATATTGTTCATTACATTTCCATATCAAAATAACAAGCTGTAGAGCAAAAGGCTCATGGTGTTCTGTTGACTTAAAAGTTAAAGCAGAGGGAAGTGCCCATCAATGCAGTGAGAGAGCAGGTTTAGTCAGAATGAGCACAGGCCCGCCAATGCCAGGAACTTCGCCATTTGGAATTGGGAGGCAGGTGGGTGGTGCCATGGCAGAGACCATTTAATCAGGTACACTTTTCTCGGTTAGCCTTGGAGCGAAGGCCTGGTGTCGGGTGGGGGGTGCTGCGTACCCCCACTTCCTGCACTTCAGGTCTGAGAACCATTAGCAAGTCCCGGTTTTTCTCCAAATTCCCACCTTGTGCTGTCTTTGTGGCCTGGCAGAATGTTTTGCTGCCACTTTCTTGACTGACAACTTCAAAGCTAAGCAGTGAGATGCTTTAACCTACACATCCCCTCCCACTGCTTGGATCCAAAGTCTTCCTCTGCAAGTGAGGGCCTCACAGGAGACCTGGAACCTTTATTCTTGTCCTGAGTTTCTGTTTTAGAATCAGGACCTTTTCAAAACCCCAGAAGCAGACAGCAGGTGTGTGGCATGGACTCTACGTGAGTGTCTCTCATATGCCAAGGCTGCAATCTATCCATTCTCCAGCGAGGTTGTTTGTTTCAGAGCTAGTGGCTGCAGGAACTACTGGGGAGCAACATCATTTAGCAGCAAAGATATTCTTTCTCAACAAATTGCTTGAAGCCAAGGGGAAGAAGCTTCCAGGTTGGTGATGCTAAGTGCAAGAGTGGAAGGGTAAGGAAGCCCTAACCTGGGGTTATTTTCTTTAATCTTATAGGAACCAGCCACCCGTACACAGGCTGCTGTATATATTACAGCATACATTTTTTCTGTTCCTAATCAGGTTTGTGTATCTTCCTGGATTGATTTTCTTTCACAAAACTCTTAATATTTTTCCAGATGCCTCCTCTCCTACCTTTTGTCCTTCCCAACTGCCATTCACTAAAGAAAGGCTCTTTAGAAAATTTTGGCCTGGAAGCATGTCTATTCCTATTCTAGTTTCTGGATCCTGTCAACAGTTTTTAATTGTATGATCGTCTCATTATTTTATTTATTTATTTATTTATTTATTTATTTATTTATTTGAGACAGAGTCTCGCTCTGTCACCCAGGTTGGAGTGCAATGGCGCCATCTCAGTTCACTGCAAGCTCCGCCTTCTGGATTCACTCCATTCTCCTGCCTCAGCCTCCCCAGTAGCTGGGACTACAGGGGCCTGACACCACGTCCAGCTAATTTTTTGTAGTTTTTTTTAGTAGAGACGAGGTTTCACCGTGTTAGCCAGGATGGTTTCGATCTCCTGACCTCGTGATCCGCCTGCCTAATTGAAGGGGTGGCATTATGCAGTTTGGTAAAGAACTCTCCAAATCCACTTGGTTCTGGTCTCCATAATACAAAACAAGTTATTTGATGGGTGTGTGACTTTAAAGGTTAATGTTAAAATTGTTTGTTTAATTTGTGGGACTGATTTGGTAGATGTTTTCATGTTGAAAGAAGGCTGATTGGTTTTGGTTGGGAGATGGAATTCTATTGCATTCCAGAGAGGCTGCCATCCAGGGCTGGGCAGCTTCCTGGAAACTGTCTGCCCCAAGCAAAAGAAAGTGCTGTGTTGGCTGCCTGTTGTCTGAAGTGCAGAGTCTGGGGGACTCTGGGAGCTGCTACCAGATGCTTGCCCCCACAGTGCCTTTGACACACTCTGCAAGGCAAGATGACCCTGGGGGAGGAGAGGTCCCCACCTGAACCCACAGGTTGGAGGGTTCTGCAGGGAGAGGTTGACGTGCACCTTTTTAATGCAAACACATTAAAACACAGGTTGAGTGATGCGTGGATGCAGGGAAGGCCTTCCTAGGGAATGACTTCAGATGGCTTAATATGATTCTCTTAGCCTGGCTACTACTTCAGTTGCTGGCTCCTGATGGGGTCCCCTTTCTTCACACAGGCGCAACTGACATTATCTCTAACCTCTGCCCCAACAATTCCCTGTTTATCCCAAATTGTGGAAAGCCTTGGAACTTAGTCGGCGCCCACATTTGCACATCCCAGAAGAGTGGGAGCCTTAATGTCCTATGGGGCAAGTCTTTGAACACTTATTTCAAATTATTTCTTCCACGTCTGTGGTTCTCCCCACTCCCTGCTGATGGATGATCTTGAGAAGCGCTGTTAAGTGGTTTCTCAGATGACAGTCTTGCCAGATTAGGCAATCGGTTGTGCTCCAAGGTGACCAGCTGGAAAATGCCCTCTCATGTTGACTTCACCTCCTTCCTCTCCTCAATTCCCTTTGCTCTCGCTTCTGCTTCCTAGGTTTGTACCCCCTGACACTTTGGCAGCACGTGAGCTACGTGGGTGCTCTGGGGATGACCAACAACTGTATGCCAAATGGTATCGGAACGACTGGGCTTGGCAGTTCCTCATCAGTTATTCTGCTGGAGCTTTCAGAGACTATTAGAGGGTGAATGACTCCATGCCCAGCAGGTACTTTCAGAAGGACTTGAGGATATAAGGGAATGGGTCAGGGAAGTGTGGTACAAAAAAAAAATACTTGTTTGTTTGTAGCTGTGCCAAGATAGTGCAGACCCAAAGGCTGCCTGGATCAAACACGTGACTTTGTCTCCATGGTATGTCAGATGGCAGGTGGGCCAAGCCTGAAGAGGCCAAGACCTCCTCCTGCTCCAGCTGCACACATCTGCTCTCCACCTTGGAAGCCCCATTCTCATGGCTGCAGTCTTTGAACTCTGATGAGGTGTGCGAAACACCCCATTGACACATCATATCAGATATCTTTTGAAATAAAAATCTCTTAGATCAGTTTCAACTCATTCCAAATGTCATATGTATCCTCCAGGGTGGAAATCAATCTTCCCTCCACCCTCAAATTTGTTTGAAATGCAGTGGGGATTTTGGGTGAAAAGCTGGCAAATATTGAGTTGGGAATTTGAGTCAGGGCTTGATTCTGCCAGTGCTATGCCTACCAGGGCACTGGTCTTTCTCCATCCCATTTGGGGTGTCCCTAGCTTCCCCTCTATAAAGCCTGGGCTCCTCTGCCAGGCATCGTCCCCGTCTCTCAACCACCTCTCTAAATTCCCTTTGTCTTTCAAGGGTCAGCTCGAGCCCTGTCTTCTGCATCAGACTAAATCTGATCCTTGCATTCCATCCAAGTTACCCCCCAACACATACGATGAGAGCTGCACAACCTAGCCCTGCCTTGCCATATTCTTCAACTGGTTCATGTGTGTGAATCCATCTCTCTAGCAAGCATCTTTCTTCTGTGTGCCCACATGAGTGTCCCATTTATTGCTAGGCCCTGGAAACTTGGTAAATCTTTATGGACTGATTTATAGACATTGGGAAAAGGAAAGAGATGTTCTCAATATTTGTTCCCCCTCCTCCATCCTATACAGAGTCCCTTGCCTCCCTCTTTATTCCTGCCACGTGTTTACTTGTGCAGATTTATGTAGACTCACCCCTGACCCAGGGGATGGCAGTATCAGACTCACCGTCGGAAGGTTTGGTTAATCACCTGATATTTCTCCAAAGGCACTTGACATAAAACAAAACAAATCAAATGCGCAAATCATGTCATATATAAAACAAAAATGAACACCATAAAAAGGGAGAAAAAAATGTAAGCTACAATGCATACTAACTTTAACCTATAAATAAGACCAAGGCTATTTTCTGATCCTCTTTTGCAATGAGAGCTGTGGCAAAATGCGGAAAGAAACTTAAAATAATAGCAATTTAAGGCAAAGTGTGTGTTATTAAAAGTTCATGATGTTGAAGAGCCAAACTCCTATTCCAGTACTGAGATTTAATATGTACTTCACACAAAAATAAATCATGTAATATTTTCATGGCAGGCATAGAATTTTATGGCTTTTATGACTATCATGGAATTGGGATTCATATTTTATAGACAGCTCTAATAACATCAAGAAAATGCTCTGGGAGAAATGGGGGCTTAGAGAAAGACAAGTGATCATTCAACAGAAGCTGGAATCAAGCATAATTAAAACCCAAAGGTAAGGATGTGTCTCCACTCCATGGGTTCGAGGCAGGGCCCAGGCAGGAAGAGTGGGGTGTGGGAAGATAGTGGCTCCGTGGAGGGTGATCTTGGCAAAATAGGACTCCCCTGGTACTGACTTACTTGATTCTGCAAATGTCCACCATGGAGATAGGACAGGCAGAATGCCTTAATCGAGACATGGATACATTAGGAAGGATACTCTCACATTTGATTTCCTGGATATCTAATCATCCTCAGCAGGGGAATAGGCTCCAGTTTTTGCAGGGGGCAGATGCAATTGTGGAGGGGGACCCTAGGACCCCCTACCTCATTCAGCCATCATCCCAGCAAGCTTCTGTCTCCTTGCAGCAGGACTGTCTGAGAAATTACGGGAGCCAAAAATAATCTAACAGCAACCACCAGTTGTCAGGTGCTTTGCTGAGCTTTGCAGGGATGGTCTAGATGAAGTCTCATAGCCATTCCATGAGGTGGAGAGCTGGAGGTACCACTCTGTCTTCCCCACCTGGGCACTAGCTCCCTGAATGCTGTGCTGATTGGTAAGCACAGTGGAGAACCTATGTCCTCGATGAGCGAAGCTTTGACACATGATTCTAGAATTCCTTTCCCCTCTGAGGCACAGATTGCAAAATAACTTCTAGTCCTGAGGCAGGCTGACCCCTTATTCCAGCTGCAGGTAGACTCTGACTCCTGTCCTGTCTCACCACTCGGCCCAGACAGACCCCCCAGTGCAGTCTTGATGCAAGTACAGCAGTGGTCCAAAGTGACACCAGAGACCTGTGCCATGGCCACCTCGCATCTGTCTACAAAGGATGCCACCTTTCCATGATTCCCGGAAACCTTCCTTTCTATATCCTTTAGATGCACATTTCTCTTTTAAGCTCATGATGTGCTGAGCTTGTCCCAAGTGGGTTCTAGACTCAACTCAATGGCTCTGTGACCTTGGGCAGGTCCCCTCATGCTGCCCTGTCCCAGTCACCTCCCCTGTGAGAGGGGGATGACCTTCAAGCTCTTTCTCTTTGGGACATTGTTGTGGACATCAAGGGTTAGCCAAAGTGAAAGCTCTCTGTAAATTGCAATGTGCTTCAGGCACGAAGCATCCACACATAGTGCCTTGAATTAAGTGTTCTTTTTTATTTCTTTTTACAAATATAAACCCAGGCGAGCATAAGCCAGGCAGGGGGTGCAAAGCTGGAGTATGCGTTGGGAAGACTTTGCCTGGTGTTTCAGCCTCTCCACACCATTTCGGATGCAACTCCTCTGCCCACCGAATACTGCTGTGCATTGGCAAATGGTATTTTGCAGCAATATTTCTGCTCTGCTCTCAGAAATATGTGAGTCCTGCCTATTACAGCATCCGTAGAGACACACTATGGAGGAAGCATTGGCTCTGAAGGGCTGAGAGCCAAGCAGTCCCCTTCCCCAAGCTGGTCCCTGGCCTGCCTTCCTGTGTGGCACTCTTGTAAGGCCTGACCTCCTCGTAACCCTGGCTAGCAAGCTGTGATGAATGGGAGGTCATGGTCTCAGCAGAGGCGCTGGACACAAAGGACAGCAGTGGCCCTCATTCCCTGGGAACACAAGGATCACATATCCCCATAAGTTGGATTCTAGGAGAGATGGAGTCCTGGCTGGGCCTGGGGCCAGGGGTGTGGACTCTTCTAGAGGCTGCAGCCCCGGACGTCTGCCTCCCCCAGATCCTGGCTCCTTCTAAATGGAGGAAGAGCTTTCAATGGCTGCCTGGGTGGTGCAGCTCTTTAGGATACTGAAAAACCTCTCTTTAAAGGTTCATGGTCATTTGCATTCTTATTAAATTGCTTGGATAAAATATTCAGCCACAACCCCCTCCATTTGACTCTTAACTTGATAAGACATAATTTGCAATTGATTATTGCTCAAACATTCCTGGTACCACATTACGATCTGCTCATACATCTCACCCTCTCTCTGCCAATTTAGAATGAAGGAAAAATGGTTTCTCTGACCTTTGACCTGTCTGAGGTGGGACTGTTAGGTCATTAGGGCCATTAGGAATCAAAACACCCCAGTCCATAGCCAACAGAGGCAGAAATGGATGTGTGCAGCAATCAGCTGAGCTTTTTTTTTTTTATTTTCTTCCTCTTGGTAAGATACAGGTATTTTTCAGAGTTGGAAAACGTCTTGAATAAATGAGCTTCGTATATATATGCTTTTAATGTGATTTGCCTGTATTTATTTGGGTGATCACAATTTATGCCAAGTGAAAAGGTTAAGAGTCCTGGAAACTGAATTATTCCATTTATTTGCAGACATGATACAGTGCAGGGCAGCAGAAGGGCTCATCCTCATCTTGCCCTGCCCCTGACCTCACCCCTGACCTGGAGATGGGCATCGCGGCTCTGCACGGCCTCCCTGGGGCCAGAGTCATCACCTTCAGGGGCTGGCTCGGGAGCCAGGCAAGTCCCCCAGGGCAGGCAGGGGTGTCCATCTGTCATGACTGACCTGAATAAGCTTTTATTGAGTAGCTTCTGTGCACTCTCTTCTTCCTATCCCAGGGACCATTCTCCAGGCCTATACCCCTGTGAATTCCCCTTGAAGGGTTGGCCAGTGAGTGGCACCCATAATGGCTCATTCCTTCACTGCATTTCAATTTGCAAACTTATCTTCGCATGGATTATTTATTCGCACCCACATAAGAGCCTTTGAAAAATGCATGCAGGATTTCGCCCTCACTGCACAAGGGAACAGGGGCACAGCAAAGTGTCCCACCTTGTTGGGGGGTAAGGTCTTGGGCCACGATCGATGGGCAGGAATACAGGTCTCCCAGGCCCTGGCAGGGCACACTGTGCTCTCTCCCCAACCCTCAGCAGGGCCATCCCCCAGGGGCCCTCTAGCAGACAGTTTGCAGGCTTCTGACTCCAAGGAAAAGCTCTCATGGTGAAGGAATAGCTTAATGGAAGCATTGGTTGGAGACAGAGTTTGAGGCTGTGGACTCCCCATGCCCCCACCATCACACCCTCCTCCTGTGCGCTTGGCTGCGTCTCAGGGCCGGAGCCAAGCCTCCTGCTTCCTCTTTGTGCCTGACTGTCCCTGGGCTGAGCCCTCTTGGCTTGCCTTCTCATCACTTTCAGATTACCCTGGAGTAATTGGATATTGGCAACCAATTACTGAATTTTTCACATCAGCTTCATCAGTGACTCTTAGACAACTGCACCAGAGTTTCTTTCGATGAAGAGAAGAATTATAATAATTTGCATTAATGTTCTATGAGATGTAGAAAGCCAAGGGGCTTGGCCTGCTGAGCAGGGGAGGGTGGAGGCTGGAGGCTGGAGGCCTGGCCCTTGGCCCAGGGGTGTCACCCCCCCAGCCTCCCTGACTACGCCCTAACCCCAAAGCTGTGGCCCTCTCCGCCCCTACCAGAGCACTCACTTATTTGTCCTTCCCTCCTTCCTGATGAGAGAGGGTGCTGCTGCCTCTGGGTGGAGGACTTGGGGAAGGCTTCCTGAAGCCACTATGTAAAACTGGCCCTTGGAGACAAAGAATGTGGACCTGCAGCTCTGGGGGAAGATATTCTCATCTGTTGTAGAAGAGGATGCAATGGAATGCGGGGCATGGTGGCTCATGCCTGGAATCCCAGCACTTCGGGAGGCTGAGGCGGGCCGATTGTTTGAGCTTAGGAGTTTGAGGCTGACCTGGGTAACATGATGAAACCCTGTCTCTACTAAAAATACATAAATTTGTCTCTTCTTAAAATATAAAAATTAGCCGGGCATGGTGGCAGGTGCCTGTAATTCCAGCTATCCAGGAAGCTGAGGCAGGAGAATTGCTTGAACCCAGGAGGCAGAGGTTGCAGTGAGCCAAGATCATGCCACTACACTCTAGCCTGGGCGACAGTGTGAGACTGGCAAAAAAAAAAGGCAATGGAAGAAAAGAGTGGGAGAGCTGAGGATATAGAGGGAGTTGACCTCGCAGCCCTGGACATATTATCCCCGGGCCCACCTCGGAGGGCACTAGCAGACAGTTCTGCAAGCTCATGGCTTCCTGTGTCTGTGTTGGAGGGTTCTCTGGCCAAGGAAGTATGGGTGACCCATGCCCAGGGCAGACCAGAAATAGCATGGGGGTTAAACAGCCACGAGTAAGGATGGGAGTTAGTGAATAAATACCCTGGCTTCTTCCCTCTCCGTGGGGCAGCCCCAGGGGCTGCTCCTCCCAGACACTCAGAGGTTGCCCAGCAGGATCGGGCCCCAATGGCCCATCCTGGCCACCTGCTCCTGAACTCACCCTTTGTTGGATTTCTTCTCTTCCCTAACTCATCTCCCTACTTTCTCAACAGTGCTTCCTGGGATCCTCTCCCAAATCAACACATTGCCCCCATATCCTTCTCTTAGGATTTGTTTCTGGAGAAACTTAAAAGACGGCTGCTTTGCATGTCAAGTGCAAGGTGTTCCGGGTTGGGGTGGTATTGATTGACTGGATTGCTGGGGATTTTTCAGCCTTGGGAACAGCCTTCCCTTGGACGGGGCAGAGGCCCTGCGAGCCCACCTTCCCCTGATCCCACAGAATCCGCCTATCTGCTCTGTCCCAGCCCCCACGCAGCCCACACGTGCTCTGGGTGGTGGGCAGCCGGATTTATCTGGAGTGGCTGGGCTGAGGAAGGGAGGTGAGCACTTCTCGCTGGGAGGGATTTTCAGCTCATTTCACAGATAAAATCAATCAGATCTAAACCACATTCATTGTGGCCATGAGAGGGGAGTCCACACAGCAGGGGCCAAGTGGGAGACCCTTTCCTCCCTTCCCATCTGGCTCTGCCTTAGCCTGGGGGCAGCAGGAGCCCCAGGCCTCTGGGCTGTGGGAGGCACTGTTACCTTCCAGCAGTGCTGCTGCAGAGACACTGGTCTCTGCTCCAGGGTAATTGGCATGGCCCTGACCTGGGAAACATGGACAACAGACAAGGCTGCAGCTAGGGCATGGGGAAGAAGTCAGGCAGGTGGAAACCTTCCATCAGTCCCTCCAACCTGGATTTTTTTTCGTTTTCTGGATGGTAAGTTAGCCGGGAACAAGGAGAAGGTGAGGGTATAACCACACGAGCATAAATGTACTAATTCCTTTTGCTTTCCTCCGTGATACTAAATGGAAGAAAGGAGTAGCAGAAGTGGGATGGCTGCATGGCAGTGCCTAGAAGCTGCCCTGCTGGGCTGTCTGAGGCCTTCGGCTGTTGAGTGGTGGGGATTTCTCTGTGTTTTCCAATTGTCCTCATTAAGGAAAAATGCTGGACCATCCAGCTCCTTTCTAGATGGCTTGAAGTCAGTTCTGCAGCTCAGGAATGGCATGAACTTGGATCCCTGTTAAGACTTGTGGCTCCCTGCCTGATCTCTCAGCATTATCCACCTGTGGAACTTAAACATCTGGAACATGTCTTTTCTCTCCTGTAGTTCAGTGTCCCTGAACAGTGCAGCAACTCCAACCAAGCAGCTCAGGTGGCTGAGAGAGCAGGCCCCCCATTTCCTCCTTCAGTTGGAGGATGACAGCCTTGGTCTCATTCCATTTTCCAAGCTGCTTGCAGGTGGGAGGGAGACCACCGCTTCTGTATGAATGGTTTTCTCTATAGTTTATAGACCCAGATGGGCAAGGTTGGAAAGGCCAGTATCTCCTACAAGCGTCTCCTGTTCTCATCTAGGGAAACAACTGTGCTTTGTAACTTGCACGTGAGGGGCCAGG
The DNA here is from genome assembly GCF_006542625.1 of Nomascus leucogenys. Lineage (NCBI taxonomy): Eukaryota > Metazoa > Chordata > Mammalia > Primates > Hylobatidae > Nomascus > Nomascus leucogenys. The sequence goes on along the minus strand of NC_044390.1, from coordinate 46,038,450 downwards.
ATTAGTGACCTTGAAGGCACCAGGCCAGTGAGTGTGCAGGGAGTGAGCTGCAGCTGCCTGTCCAGCGTTCATGACCTTTCTTCTAGTACCAGTATCCTGGTTTATTCTATGGAACCACTGCTTCCCCTTCCACTTCATGGATTTCATCTGGACCACCCCAATCACGGTCAGATGACTTAAGCCAAGCCAATCAGAACATATGGGTCTTTAAAGGCAACAATTGAAAGGGAGAAATCATCTCTTTTCCAGTTGCTAGAAAGATTAAATGCAAGCCCAGTGCTCTGGCAGCCATCTTGGCACCATGAGGCAAAGGTCTGCCTGAGAATGGAGCTGAGGCAGCGGGAAACAAAGCGAACAATGGAGAGAGATGGACTTGAATAACATTGTTTGAGATCAGGGCTCCAGATCTAGTCTTGGACTCATATTATGTGAGCTTACAAATTCTTTTTTGCTTACACTAGTTTGATGTTAAGCACTCTTGTCATTTGTAACTGGTCTATGGGCAAATACCCAAGGCTCAAAGGTAGCCCATCATATTCCCATCCATCCGTTTCAATGGAATTTATTCCATTCAATTCAATTCAACTAACATTTATTCAGCTCCTTTTAAGCCCTGTTCTAGATGCTGAGAAAACAAATCAGATTTTTATCCTTAAGGAGCTTATAGTCAAGAGCAGGAAGCAGACACATTAGAAATTGCCTCCCATCTAAGGAAGCAGATACTCCAAATGTGCTCTTAAAGGAGTGCATACAAATGTACATATTAATTAATACATGCTAATTAGAAGCTGAACACAGTATAGTGCAGGAACAGAGAGGGGTAGGAGATTAATTCTGACTAAAGAAACCTAAGAAGGCTCAAAGGAGGAGGCAGGCTTTAATCTTGGCTTTGAAGAATGAGTAGGACTTTGAGAAGAGAAGAATGCATGAGTAAGTGAATTAATAACTTAATGCAACCTAGGTTTAAATTATCTGTCACGTGCATGGGTGCCTTGTGAAGCATTAGTAATGAAAGGGCTTTGTGTATAGGTTATGCCTGCTCCAGGCTTCCAATCTAGTGAAGGAGATAATTCCTGCTGATTATTTATGTATTTATTTACTTTTTTTTTTTTGATATGAAGTTCTGCTCTTGTCGCCCAGACTGGAGTGCAATGGTGCTATCTCAGCTCACTGCAAACTCTGCCTCCCAGGTTCAAGCAATTCTCCTGCCTCAGCCTCCAGAGTAGCTGGGATTACAGGGGCCTGCCACCACACCTGGCTAATTTTTGTGTTATTAGTAGAGATGGGGTTTCACTATGTTGGCTAAGCTGGTTTCAAACTCCCGACCTCAGGTGATCCATCCACCTTGGCTTCCCAAAGTACTAGGATTACAGGCATAAGCCATCGCACCTGGCCCCTGCTGATAATTTATAATGGAAAGTGGATCATGTGGAAGAAAGGCTTCCAGCTAGCAGCCTAGGAAAGGCATCCGGGGAGGGGAATGAAGAGACGCCACTCATTCAGTGATGAAGTGGGTCATCCTAAGACTAGAGACCAGTCCTGGAAAATATCCAGAATTGGATAAATGAGAGAAATGGGAAATGGGTGGCTACCTTGAGCTGGGACCTGACTGTGAGAAGGGAAGTAGTGTGTTAAGGGTCTCAGAGAGGCTTGAATGTTGGGCTAAGGATTGTGATGTTGTGTGATGGGTGAAGGGAAGCCACTGGAGACAGTGACCCTGAGCATGATGCCAGAGTCTTATCTGGGAAGACTTGTCTGTGCAGGGGAGAAGGAGAAATGGAGTGAAGGAAAGCTGAACTCTTGAATGCAAGTAGGAGAAACCGAAGCCAGACTGGACATTCAGTATCAGGGAAGGAAGTGACATTGCTAGATATTCCTGGCCTGGGGGCTGGCTCAACACTGCAGCCTTTCCTTCACCAATGGCAGCCCAGATTTCTCTGCACAGTGGGTGAGAAATGCACCTCTCAGTGCTTCTGCTCCCATATCCTTGTTTCAGCTCAAGAGAGAAAGGGATTCTCCCTGCTGTCCCAGTTTTCTATCATTCTGGAGAAGAGCACTGACAGGTTTTTCTTAGGTCTCATGTCTACTTGCTGAGCAAGGAGAGGCCAGGATGGAGCATTAGTGATTAGCCCAGCTCAGGTCAAGTGACCACCTTCAGCCAGGACACAGCAACCAGGGATGAGGGGGGAGTCCTTACTGGAGCAAAGACTCCTCTCTCCCTAAAGTGACAAATCTCCCAGGCCTGGCTGCTGGGGAGGTTCGTGTGAGTCATGAATCCCTGGTTATTTGTGTCTGTTTCCTAGACCTGGGCTTATTCTAGGAGGGACTAAGCGGGTCCTGAATGAGATTTATGGGAGGAGGGATAGAGAGAAGTAGAGGGTTAGGGAGGGGCAGGGAAGGTGGCAGTGTGGGTGACTGATGAGCCCTTGGAACCTGGTGTCTCTCACACCTTCCACATGAGCCATTCAAAGCCCGTGATGAAGCTGGGCATCTATGTCTGCTGCAGAGTCTCCAGGTACCTTGTTCACAGTGGAGGGGGCTACAGCTTCTGCTATTTGCCTTTGAGCACCTAGCCCTGAACCTACAATTTTAGGAGGGGAATGGAATACTCTTGTTAGTCTGTTCAATATTTTGTAATATGACTTGGATGTTACATATTCAATTAACAAAGGGCATAAAGGAAAAATCACATTTAATGGGCCACCTCCTTATCTCATATGAGGCCATTCTCTGTGGAGAAATGGTGCTGTTTTAAACAGTAGGAGCCCTGGAGGAAAAGCTCACCCATTTGGGTCCTAGGGCTAACATTCGTACAGCACATCAGCCAGAATTATCCCCTCCGTGTGTGGTACCAGCAATTAGGCCAGCACCCCCAGCTGGGCCCCGAAACCTGGCTGACAGACACATCAGATTAATACATCACCAGGTATGAAAGCACAGTTAGAATTTGACTGAGGCACTTCCAGCCTGAGAAAGGGAACGATTTATCAATGCAAACTTAATAACATCTATTTGAATCTAACTAAAAATCAATATTTCATTACCAAATTGTTAGTGAGAATGAAGAAAAATTGCGGAAGTCGGGCAGTTTGGTGCTAGGGAAGCGTCAGGAGTTCAATGTGAAGACGGAATGATTCATGAGGCCGCACCGGAGTAAGGGTGAACGAGGACGAGTGCGGAAAACTTGGAGGGGCCCCCTCGCTCATGACCTTGGCCGTGACGGGGGGAGCACGAGAAAATGAGAGTGACTGTCAGTTCCCTTCAGGGATGGAGCCCTCCATAAATCACAGGGAGAGGAGAAGAGCAGGCTGGGGTGGAGGTACACGAATGGGGGCGGCAATTTAACTCTTTGGACCCTGACATCTAAGTGGCGCTTCCCATGATGGGAAGAACGAATAGAATGGGTAAAATCCAAGGGTTGGGGGAAGTGGTGCCTCGTGGTGAGTTTCTGCAAAACAGAGAAGAAAGAGCTAGCCTGTGAAAGGTTGTCATCCACTAGATTCAGCTAAACTCAAGACCAGCTCACCTTCCGTTCCCATCAGAAAAGTGGAAATGACAGCCTATGTCTTGTCTGACATGAACATAAATCAGCGATTTGGAAGGTCTGTTCTAGGTGAGGGTTTGGTGAAGATTTTCAGCCTGAACATATTGATCTGAAAATGCTGTGTAGTGCCATGACTAGTGGCATTCATTCCCCATACGAATGAAGTCCTTGCATTCCTTCCCAAATCTGAGATGGGGATTAAACCTCAGGGCTTGCTGTTGCTTTGATTATTGATCTTGTTCCATCCTGTGTTTGGTTTCACTGTTCTGGCCATGTTTTGCTGGCAAGAGATTCAAAGAATATGCACTTGTCCTTTAGCAAGGAATGGAGGAGAATCACATAAGATTTGACTCTTATATGTAGTGCTCCATAAATTAAATTCGGGCCTCTGCTCACTTTATTCATTGAAGAGTTATGCATAGGGACTGGCATGTCAGATGAACATCGCAGTGCCCAACTGCATTTGGGAAATCATGGGAAAGGAGGTGTAGTTGGCCCTATTGGCCTAAATCTCAGGCACTAATTTCAGTAGAATTCCTTTTAAAAAGTGAGGGTTAGCCTCTTGGTCCCAGAAGAAAATGGGGTGTATTTTGACAGAAGATGGTAATGCACTGTTTTACTCAAACTTTTTTTTAAAATCAAAACTGGTCTGCATGGGATCCAAGGATTTAAAGATGTGTGGGGGGCATTAAGTAAGCTGGCATTGCCCTGGAAATATGATAGGCAAGGCAAGAAAAGTCTTCCACATCTGCTCTTTATGGGAATAAAATATGCTCTGGGTCACACTGTGAGAAAGGGTGGTGGGGTGTGTGGAGCTCCCAGAATTGAATTTCTCAGCAGCTCAGGTTTCCTCCACTCACTGCTAGGAGTGACCCATGCTAGGCTACATTTCCTCCTTGAGGGCGGTCCCCAAGATCGGGAACCTGTTTAATCTTGTGAGTGTGGAGTTCCTTGTGACCCATCTTACCCTACCCCGGGACACATATGGCCTTATGCCCCACAGGAGCGAAGCCCTTACATCCCACACGCAGTGGTTGTGAAACATTCGGAGAACACTCTTTCAATGCTAGGAATCCTACTGAACTCTTCCATGAACTTCCTCATTTACAACCCTGTGAGATAGGTTCTATTACTGTTATCTCCATTGTACAGAAAGGAACTAGGACTTAAGGAAATCAGGTGACCTGCCCCAGTACAGACAGGAAGTGGCAGAGCAGGATTTGAGCCCCAGTTCACCCTCTTGGCCCATTACCCTCCTGCCCCCACTTGTGAAACTGCCATGAGGTCCAGCCCAGTTGGTTTTGGCTGTGACAATGTCCTAGTTGTCTTGAGCCTCTTTAATGGGATGCACTGTTGTCCTGAGTCAGTGTCCCATTGTTGTGTGAGCCAGCAGCCCATGTGGTGCCACACAACTGAACTGCCATTGAGTGTCCCTGCTCATTTAGTTCACTATCTACAGTGGAGCTGGCCCAACGATTGTTGCTGAGAGCCTTCAGGCCACTGCTTGTACACTGGCCCCAAATACACACTTGAATGACAAGGAGAGGAGTCCAAAAAAGACAGTCGAGTTGCCATAGGCTCTGCCAAGCCACTTCTGAGTACATCTCAACAATTGAACTGCTGCTGCCCTCCTCTGCGGCACAAGCAATCCCTCAGTTTATGGTATTTGCCCAAGCGCGTTCTGCAGAAATCAAAGTCCGTGATGTGCTTCCCAGGATTCACATACTGGGAGGATTTCCCCTGTGGGGTTTAGGGGCCAATCTCTCAGGGGTTGGCCCATCAGAGTTTGAAAATATGAGTTGGAGCAGACTCTGGAAATCAAGACAAGTGTACCTCTGAGAATATTATTTATAAAAGCCTTTTTCCAAACTTTAGAGTCTTGGTGCATTTTTTTCAAGATGGCAGCAATTGCCTGGCTGGGAATATGCAATAAAGTCCCTGTAGAAATGACTTTCATTCATCCTCAGGGACCTGGCTGTGGGGAGCTCTCAGGGAAAGCAATAGGGAGTCCCTATTGCTAAGGTATGGCATCCAGTGACTGGCACCAAGGGTGATGTCCATTGCTGAGAATTGGCTGTAGAATTCCCATTTACACTGATATCTTGACTTGCTAGCTGGACACATAACTATTTCAAAGTAGAAAAAAGCAGACAACACAGTAAGAATCAAATTAAATAATTTCAGCTCAAATATCCTGACATGCACAGGAGGCCGCACTAACAGGCAGAAACTTTTAACAGGCATGGGAGGTCGACACCACACACTAGCACAGCTCAGAATCAGCGGCTGCAACCCATCACTCCTGGCTGAGCATGCTGAGGGAAGGGTTTTGGGAAACTTGACCTTGCCCAAGCTTATCAACACCTGTCTGTCAATGATACTCTCTTGCACTCATCACTCACCAAGGAGCATTTTGAGCTAAGTGCCTTTGGTTGCAATACACAGAAATGTTTGGGAAAGTTTGGATGTGTTGGGTATCACTGAAGAAAAGAATATTTGAACCCAGGGCCCCCAGAGCAGTGTCCATAGGCTGCTATATCCACATGGAAGAAGGTATGTTTCTCATGTCTCACGTACTCATTGTGAAATGCTGCAGATAGCAAACAAAATTAAGTAATAGATGCAAAGTGCTTACCCCAGGTCCCAGCACAGAATAAGTGATTGATATGCAATAGCAATAATAATTGCTTCATTATTATCTAACTATTCCTAGTAGCACTTCTTCTATAATTACTACTTCAACTTAAGTCCAGGTTTGCTTCAGGGATCCTTATCTAAATTCACTGAGGCCTTCCACAACCAAAAAGGCTGTGCTTAAATGCTACACTTCATGATTTGTAGCATTTCACTCTAGATGGCTCTCTTGGTTTTAAGAATGAGGGGCATTCCAAGAGGGAGGACTCTGCAGCTGTAAAAAAGAGTGGTGTCTCTATATTCCACAGTGATCTCCAAGAAATATAGTTCTGTGAAACAAAGCAAGATAGAGAACAGGAGGTACTGTATGCTCTTATTTATTTAAGACAAGGGGGATGCCAATATACATTGTATATTAAATAAATAAAGTTAAAAGTCATAGGTGTGGTTATAAGGAGAAGAAAGGGAAAGAGTGCAAGGGACAGAGAGAGAAGCTAGACTTGTCTGAATAGACCTGGTTTGAGTAATTAATTTAGGAACCCAATAGATATTTTATATAATGATCAAACACAATTAATTCAAAATTTTAAAAAATCGGTTCCTACAAACCAAGAGCAAAAAAAAAAAAAAAAAAAAAGAAACCAAATGAAACTAAATATGTGTTGATTTGATTATGTAACCTACAGAGATAATTTGCTTTAGGTGAATTCAAAATAGCTTCCCTAATGTGTTATATCCTAAGGGCAAAAAGGAACTGCCAACATGGTTTTCAGTATCATATTATTAGTAATCATATTGGTATTGTCATTCTGAAATTCTCTTTCTTTCACACATGTATGTAGTAGGAAGAAGCAATGAAGTAATTATGCTAATGCCACTAGAAAAGTATTTGCATAAGAAAAGAAATACAAATGGAAAATCAAAATTAAAACCTAAGTTTGAATTAAAAATGTCAGTTTGAATTTGTGATGTATTTCCTCTTGGAAAAGAAGAGTTATTTCCTGTCTGTTCACTGAGAAGGAGAAGACCTGAAAATGATGACCAACCCAGGAGTGCTGAGAATCTCTACAGCCAGACTGTGGTCTCTATATACCACTTTCACCAAAATGAATCGGGGCTTCTTAGAGAAATGTCTGATCCCAGATTCAGGGCAAGTCCTACAGAATATCTTGTCAGATAAGAAAGCAAGAAGCCCCTCCAGGATGCCTGACATTGTGTCAAAAAAAAGTAAGAGCCAACATGAGGCTTCTGTTGGCCAGAGACATGGAAATTTACATGGTCAGAGAGTTTCACTGTGAATATTAACCACAATGGCTGGAATCACACTAAACTTGTTAAAATCCACTTGCTTGCAGTAATACTTAAAAAATCAAACAAACACCTTATTAGTCACCTTTGGAGGCCACATCATCCATTCAGTATTGTAAAAACTGGCAAAGGCAAATAAAAAAGAATCCAGCATCTAACTTGTGTTTGCTGTGAGAACTATACCTCAGGCTAGCCAAATAGTTGAGAAAAGAAATTACTCTTTATAGAAGTATGGCAGCTAAAAAAGGAAGAAATGATGATAGGTTGTTTAATTCCCGAAAAAAATGGATTTAGGTAATAGTTATTAATGGCTACTGACACCACAAGAAAAGAGACAGTTGGGCATCATGTACTTTCAAGCCTGAATCATACCCAGCTTCTAGATCTAAGTATCAGTTTACAGGAAATAAATACAGGGGACAGAGAAACATGTTAAAGGACACAATAGGGAAGCAATCAGCAAAATCCAGAAAAAAGAAATTTCTCTAGGATAAATGACATGTTTTTTTCAAAAAATAAAAATATAGAGGAAAGACAGGGAGAAAAAATCTAAGATTAAAAATTGAATAAACCAACTGTAAGCCAACAAGTAATAAAATTTTTCCTGTTGTCTATTAAGTTGTTTTAAAATTGACTGTATATTTGATGATACTCTGCTCTCATTAGATAGGATGTAATGTTTTTTTTTAGAAGTACAAACTGACATATTTATTGATGAAAGAGTGTAATAGATGGAGTTTGTTTGTCACAATACTTTGCTTTGGTGGTGGAGAGCTGGTGCACTTGATGAAACAAGACAGGCCAATGTGATAGATAATTGTTGGAGCTGGGTAGTACGAAAATGAGAGTTCATTATGTTATTCTCTTTATTGGGTGTGTGTTGGAATTTTCCATAGTAAATGTTAAATAAATGAGAGTGTGATATGTGATACAAGCCTTTTTTTCTCACACATCTATTGCATACACATATTTTGTCTGGCACCGTACTAAGATAGCAGATAGAAAGTTTGCTATGAAGCAGTCTTGTCCTCTAGGGACTTGTGGAAGTTGGAGAGACAAGTCTGTGGTCCAGAGAGCACAGGGTATGCTGGGACCCTGGAAGAGGGCACTGCTGCTGTGCTGGAAACCTGCTTTCTGGTGTGATCTGACACCAGCAGCAGCCAATTCTCTAGAGTCCACTGCCTCCTGAGGACTCAGCAGAGCCACAGAATGAAGGAGGTGGAATTATCTCTTTTGAGATGGGAACACGCAGTAGTATTACTGGCCACCCCACCGAGGGTACTCCTGGCCAGGTAAAAATACACCTTGTAGAATCAGATATAATGCATTGGTGTAGAGACCATGTGCTCACTGGCATGCATGACAACTTTAAGTAAAGTCCTTCAATTATCTCACAACTAACTGAGCATCACTGCTGACTGATACTACAGGGAGCCAGGTGGGTCCACCAACATCTGCTGATGTAATGCAATCCTTTCATGGGTGTTCATGATAATTCTAGTTTGGGGAAGTGTGCCCTGAAATGGAAGGGGGAAAAATCACTGCATTGGGTAACTAGGAGGGCTATTGTGTATCCCAGGGGATGCTGTAATCCATCTAAGACATTTTTAGTTCTTAGCCCTAGTGTGTGCCTATAGCCTCATGCTCTGTGGTTTAGGATGAGCTGAATGGCTGCTCTTAGAGGTTGCTCTGCTCCTGCCTAAGTCTCCACACCCAGGAGAAACCCGCAACTCACCTCAACCAAGAAGACAAATCCATATACGGTGGCAGCAGCTCGAAGAAGCAAGTGACAACACAGCCTGTCTAGCACTATCCTGTGCAGTATCTGTTGTGTGCCAACCCATCAGCTTTGCCAAAGATGTCTCTTTGTGGCACAGGAGCCACAGGAGTCTAAGGTGGCCATTTTCTCCATTTCTGCTTGCTATGAGATGCAGCTAAAGAGTTCATCAGTGATCAATAAAGAGCCACATGCTTACTTTTGCTCCTTGGATTTCAAGGACACTTTTTTTTTCTTTAAACCTCATCAGCTTTTAGAGGAGTCCCTGCCGGGAGGGAAAGAACAAAATACTCTTAAAGTAGAAGAGCTCCTGTAGAGGTCCCTGGTGTCTCCTTGCTCACTGAGGACAGCCACAGCTCTGGCATCTCTACATAGTTTTCTTTGATGGAGCCTGCACTCCTGCAATGAAAGGGCCTCAGGTGGGCTCTCCATCTGTGGGGCTTACCCCATGCTCTCTAAGGGCTTGGGGGCATAAATCAAGCAAGTGGCGATTACAATAGTGGGAGACCCAGCTCTGCCTGTGGGCACAGTCCTGCCCTTGAGGATGCAGAACACTGAGCTGTTCTCCACAAAGCACAGCTTGGAATTGTGGAGCGGGTCAAGAAAATGCACACCTTTGGAGAAAAAGAACAGAGGACAGAAGGTAGAGGTGGGCTGTTTTCCAGGAACCAGCCAGAACTGTTGAGGGGAGAATGGGCACATCCAGGGTATTCAAGTGCATGTATGAGTCCTCCAAGAGGACAGACAAGTGCCTGATCTCTCACTGTGCTGCAGCCATGACAGCATGGAGACTTTGACACACACTTCTGAGCCTGAAGTTACTCCTCCCTTCTCCTGCACATCCTCTTCCAAATTCCCCTTCCCATCTTCCCTTCTTTAACACGAAAGCTACCCTTGACTGTGAGATAGCATGAAAGTGTGGGCACTTTCTTGAACACACATGAAGAGTCCCTGATGATTCAAGTTCCATTTGATCCCCACACACAGGTCTTTCCACAGACAAAGGAGATTTCTTGGGGATTTCATATGATACAGTTGTTCCTTCTCCATGCAAGTTGTAGTAAGTCTTCTGGCTTCTCCTTACTTTTTACCACCATGTGCATTGTCAAGGTGTCACAGGTCATCACTAACCATTTTAATGTCTTCTATGGACACATAACTACTGGCATTAATAGGCCAAAAAAAGCGCTGCAGTGAACAGTCTAAGTATTGTGTAGACCACATTGGTTATTCCATATATTGGCTATACAGAAAAATGTGTGTGTAAATTAGTGTGTGCAAAGTAGACCTATTTTATGTTCTTGGAAGAGCCTGAGAAGTAAGGTTTTTATGTGGGATTTCAACACTTTCATCTCCTGCCTTAAAAGCTATATGGTTTGATCATCTGTGTGGATGTGATACAGAATGCACCCAAAACCCTTTGACTAAAAGCTTCAGAGTGTAGCTGTCTTAATTTGGTTTTAAAATACAGAGATATGGGAGCCTCTGTGATATCAAATTCCAGAATTATTTGCAAATTTCAGAAATGCTTGAATTTTGCCTTCTTAAGTATATGTAGTTAGGAAACAATATGAAAAATCCACTTAATCATGATGAGATTAAAGGATTTTTAAAAGCTGAGTTGCAGCCACATTTACATTCCCCGATAATTTCTTAATTTTCTTTCAAATCACCTTTCATCTTCATAAAATGAACTGTAAAAATCCTTCTGAATTCCATAATGTGCCAAGAAAAATGGGGAAAAATTAAGGAGGCCCCTACCTTTTAATCATTCTGTTCATAAAGTGCTTTAACTGCATGCCAGGAAAAAAATGGAGGCTCTGGTGTCTGAGGTATTCTGTGCCATAAACTCCCATAATAGAAACAGATGGTGAAACTGCCTTGGAAGTGAAGAAACTAGTGTACACGCAGCTCACCCTAACATATGAAGAGATTCAGGGCTGACACATGAAGGAATGCATTTGGCGCAGTGCCAGCAGTACACTCTAATTCAGCCGTGAGTGTTCAAGCTTGAGATGGGAGACCCACAATTTCAGGATCTGGAATGCCGGCAGCTCCAGGATTTAGAATGCTGTGGAAGGTTCTTGGGCTCTTTCCATCCTGCCATGGAGGACGGTGTTCTCAGTGTTTCAGGTGACCGTGAGTTCCAACAGAGAGCTCATCCTGGCTTTTATAAATGGTTCATAAAAACAATAGTGGAGAAATGCCAGGTTTGCTGGAGCTTCCTTTAACTAAGTTAGGATTTGCTTTTTACCTAGAGCTGCCGCCAGTGGATGCTGAAAGAAGAGAAAATGTGCAGGACAAAGAGACATCAGTGAAAATGATATTAGACGGAAAGGGAAGGACCCTGGTGCCAGCCCCACCTGTGACCCTAGTTGATTGGATGGCACGTGCAGGCAAAGGAGCCTCTCTTGGATATCGTGTTTTCCCAAGAGAATTTAACACATTTCCATGTTGTATCCCAATGGCATTAATACATGCATTTTTTTTTCTACGTGCTGTATTAGTGAGGGTGGGTTAAATTCTGTTACACAGACCCCAAAATATAGCGATGCAAACACAACGGAAGTTTACATGTCCCGTATACAGCAGTCTAGGGTGTGCAAAGTGGTGGGGAGGTCTCTGTCCATCTTGAGGCTCCCCATCCAGCGGGGTCTTGTCACCTCCAGCACCCAGCAGGTGGGAGGGGGAGAGCACAGTGGAGGCCCACTGCTGTCTTCAGAGCTGATTCCCAGAGTTCTACATTCCCCTTCGACTCATAATTCACTGGTCACAAGGACTTGGGTGCCACTGCCTTGCATGTAGACAGAGAAGTTTTGATGGGCAGCTGCAGTGTGGCATGTGGATGTATTAACTAGATGCTCTATCATCCCAGGAGGCTCTTGCATGTTCTCTCCATCTATTCAAGCCTGTCTGAAATTGATGCTGTCTTTTCCTTTCCAGGAAATGTGGTGTCCTCTGATCCTCCATCCCTCCTGATAACTGGGGTCCTTGCAGATCCGCCAAGTCCAGAGGTGCCCAGTGGCCCTGCATTTCCTTCCACCAGAGTCAGCTGAATTCTGATCAAAACTTAGAAGAACGTTCCTCCCTCCACAGGACTCAGCCCTGGGGCTGGGGTGGAGCTGGGGACCAGACCCAGTGGAACCTTCATTGTTTATCCTCTCTCATCTCTGATTCCAGGCACTCAGGTCCCAACCATTTTCTTCCCAGCCTCTTTACTTCTATGGAAATCACTCAGACATTGAGAGACCCCTATTGTGAGAGGTTGGGAGACTCAAGCTCTATAAGCCAGTCTCAGCTGAGGCTGAGCCTGAACTATTCCTTGTGTCCCTGCAAAAATTCTCCTTCTCATCACTGGCAAATGATGTTTGTTTCCCAAAAGCAAGGAACATGTGAGGAGCAGAGTGATATTTCCACTTAGGACCAGACCTTCCAATAGGCATGACTTTCCTCATGCCATTAGCCCTCCTTGATCCAGGGAGGAGACAGCCAGGCAACTTTAGTGTCTTCAAGGTCTGGTCCTAAGGTGATTGTGTAGGATTTGGGAGAGGAAGGGGCAAGCTGACCACTCTGATTTTACCCTGAGATGGCTCCTGTGCCGTGACTGACTGTGCTATGACCAGGCAACTCGGCATACCTGGGGTGGGGCTGTAGGGACACAGGAGACAATTTCCTACCTTAGGCTGGCCAGAGGCTGGTTTGGGAGCAGGACTAGGTTTTGAGGGGTGCTAAAGTTTAAACAGTTTGAGAGGCCCTCTAAGAATAAGAGTGTACGATTATGAGTGCAAAACTGCTAGAGTTCCTCCAGGGCCTGTACCTGGTGGGTAGGGCAATGGGTTCCCCAGACACTTGAGCTTCATGAGGACTCTGCTGTGTTTGGAAGTGGGGGTAGGGGGAGAACAGGCAGCGTGTCTAGGTTGTGTGCCCCAGCCAGTTCGTGCTGGTAGCAGGAGGCAGTTGAGGACATCTGGGGCTGAGGGTCTTTCTGAGAGCAGCTGATGGAGGAAAGGGAGGCCCTTGCAGAAGAGAAGTCTTTGCTGCTCAGGGATGGGACTGAAAGGCTGATTGTACAGATTCCTGGCTCCTTCAGAGCTGATTCAGCACTTCTGCATCACCTGAAGAAAGAGAAAGAGCGCTGGTGCCCCTTCTGCTTCTCCAGCCTGCTTTTTCTGACTGACCGTTCCCTACCCTGGTCACCCCTTCACCTATGGCCACAGACCTCTCTCCAGTGGGATTTATAGCTGGTTTCCCATTGGCCATGTGGCTTCCATGAGAGCATGTATTCTCAAGAGTAAGCCCAACACTGTCTTTCCAGGAGGCTCTCCTCACCCTTACTCCCCACCCCACTTCCTGTACTTGGAATGGTGTGGGGAACAGTCTATGCACAGTACATGTTTGGAAGAAGCCTGATTAGATGCATGGAAGGATGAAAAGATGGAAATCTTTAGCAGGTCCCTATTGAATGGAAGGATCAGACACTGCCTCACAGCTGCTTCTGTATTTATCTTTCTTCTTGGCAAGTCTTGCTTTGAATAGACTGCAAGGCCGCTGTAAGCTGGATGTGTGTCCATTGCATTATTGTTAATCTCTCACAGCCTGGTAGAGGGCTGAGTGCTCAGAAGGATCTGAGCAGGGCTGGTGGTGCAGCTGACTCCATCAGTGGCTGCTGTTGACATTTCTCTAGCATGGGAAGACAGTGGACCCTCGGTGTGCAAGGGAAAGATGGGCTGCCTCAGGCATACAGGAAGCTGCTCTGGTTGCCATTAGAAGGTATATTCCTAGAAGACTGTGGGGGTGTGGCAGCCATCTCTGCAGGCACCAGGCAGGGGTAGCTAGGGGTCAGCCTCCCATCTGTTTCTGCTCTTCTTATCCTCCTGTTCACACCCAGCTCCCTTGAGAGCCTTATTCAGGCCCCACGAGGCTCAGTTAGATTCTAGGGAAGCTTCTTTTTTCCCATGCAGAAGGGTCAGCAGTGGAGGACAAGAGGCCAAGTAGGCTCAGAATATTGGGGCTCTAGGACCCCAACGGGATGTTTCCCAACTGATTCTCTAGGCCTATAAACAGATGGGTTCCCTGAGGGCCCTGCTCTGTGTCTGGGGGAAGGAAACACCCAGGACTGGTTGAATTCCAGTGAGAATGATGCCGGCGTTGATTTGTGGTTTGACAGTCAAAAATAATCCAAGCATTGCTTTGCATGTGATTTATACAAGTGTCTTAATTGGCATCTTGATTATATGATTGCGTGAAGGGCTGTTTTCAAGAAGGTGTATCTCTAAATAGAAAAAAGAAGAAATATACAGCTGTGAAGTGTGCGTGAAGCCCCCCAGAATCTATGCCTTCCCTTTGCTTTTATGCACTGACACCACATTTTCCAGTTTCTGCCCCCAGACTGGACCTTTAGTGAGAAACATTTCCCCAAATTGCGTAAATTTTTCCTGCAGACGTGGAGCTTGGTTTGCAGTTTTTCTCTGGATCTGCTGCATTTTTCTCTGTTACACAAACTCAGTGATGTTGTCTCTCCTAGTCTGATTACAGCTAATTATTTTAGAAATATATTTTAAAGGCAAGTGATCTTAACTTTATGGCTAATCCAATGGAGAAGATCTAAGAAAGACCTGAAAATCATAAAATGTTCCAGAACATTATATTTTATGCAGTCCAGAATGTGACACATGGGGTCTTTAATAATTCACTGCTTGTTAACATTAAACAACTGTTAACATGCTCAAATAATTAGTTATGCTTGCTTGACATGTTTGCATCTTTAATAATTGATGCATTTATCTTAATTACTAACAGTATTATGGTCGTAATATGCATCTTTTTTCTATCTTAAAATTTTAACAAAAACTGACTTTTTGCCAAAAATGATTATGCTCTAAGTTTTAATTACTCATTGTAATTAAATTGCAAGCTGCAGTATTTTACTAAAATATCTTTCACAAAAATATTTAATGGAAAAGAGGTGATTTGTTGTTTATGTAGCCAAGTTAGTAAATATTTCATAAGTTTGATATTCCCCTTTCAGAGTGGATATAAAATAGCATTGCTTTCAAGATATGAGTCAATTTAAAAGTCTTCTGTAGCTTAAGATTTTTCTACCATTTCTACTCAAAATGTCATTCCCCCGCCAACCCACTACCACTATAGAAGTCTGGTACCACTCTTTGTGTGGAAGAGAAAGGTTTCTTTAACCAGCCAGGCAAATAGGAATTTGAACCTCTGTTTCAGGAGGTGGTGTTGATTGGAAATCAATAGAAAAGCAATGTCCACACTTTCTCTCCATTTCCTTTCTCCAGCCCTGTTTGTGTAAGCTAGTCCAGAAGACTGGCATTGGGGTGACATTTTGATTAAAATGCACCTTAATAAGGATGCAGACATATGTCCCATTGTTTAAGCTTTGTCCATGTGCTCATGCATGACTGGAAGGTTACTACTGATTGAGAAAGACCTACTGCTTTTGAGAACATTAGCACTGTGAAAGCCTGGGAGATTATGAGAAGCAACCGCTTCATTTACTGACAGGGAAACTGAGGCTTGCGGGCCTTTGGCCCAAACTCACACAGAGTGACCCAGGTAGGTAAGAACCTAGATACTCAGATGACATGTCTGGATCTCTGTCTTGTACACCTACAGGCCTTTCCTTTAGCCCTTTAGCTATCTTTGAGGATTCATCAGGGTTCCTGCCCTAGGCAAAATCTATCAGCACAACAGGCCAGTTCCACAGAAGGCAGGGTTATGGGCTAAGACCTTGCCATTTCTTAACTTTCTAGGCCCCTTACTGGGATCCCATTCATCTGGGCTCTATTTTCACTGTTCTGGGGCTCACCTAGGCTGGAAGCATCAAGAAGTACATGTGGTTGAGATTTGGGTGATGCCCCAATGTGTTTTGCTGGTTAATTTGTTACTGCTGTAAGTCATCAGAGGTTTTCAAGGTGCAAATCAAGAAATTATGGGGCTATTTGGAAATGACAAGCAGACCAAGAGTAAACCTCAGCCCCAGCAGAACGAGGCCCGGCTTACTAAGGACCCGGAACTCAATCCACTCCAGTCTGCATCCTGAACACACAAAACTCTTTTCTTCATCAGCAGAACTGCCTGACTTCTTGGGGACCTAAGAGAGGGGCAGGGCCACTGGATCTGTAGCATGGGAAGGTGTCTCAATTCTTCACCATCAATTTCAAAAGCACCCAGATCAGTTAAGATGCCTTTAGTTGTAGCAATGAGCACAAAATCTCAACTTATATTGACTTGAAAAATGTGGAAATTTACTATTTCACAAAACTAGGCATCCAGAGTGGTGGGGAGGAGTGAGGTAGAATGCTTCCATTCACAGCACAATAATCTCATCAAGGACATGAGTTCTTTCCATCTCCCCAGTCTACCACCCTCAGGATCTGCTTCATCACAAGCCTTGGCCCCCTTGGGTCACACAATGGCTGCAGCTGTTCAGCTACCATGTTCAGACACAATATCCAGAGGAAAAAGGTGGCGCTGTCTCTCTCTGTGCCTTCCGTATAGGAATGAGAAAATCTTTCCCAGAGGCCACAGCAGATTTTCACCTACGTCTTTTCGGCTAGTTCTGGGTTGGACACTTCCTCTTGAACCAGTCATTAGCAAATGGAATGAAATGACCAGGATTGGCTTAAATTTGTCATCCCTAGATAGCCTTGACATGGTGGAGTCAACCACTGTATCCAATATGCTCCCTCATGTCAATCAATCACCCCTTACTGAGCATTCATTCGCAGCTGGGTACGTTCTTCATGCTGGGTACAGTGTAAGGCACTCCAAGGTAGATAAAATAAATAGACACAGGCTCTGCCCTAAGAAAGTTTTCGATAATAGGGAAATGAGACATAGAAACAAACCACTAAATGGAAACCTACTGCAATTGTTTAGAAGAACAGCTAACAAACGCTGGGCTCAGCACAATTCATCAGGGATTTTCTAAACATCTTCTATGTGCATAGATATAGCTTAGGTGTTATTGAGGAGACAAAAGAACATAAAAATGCATTCTTCCTGCTAAAGAGCTTAGTTAAGGAGTCCAGATATGCGTACCAGGGACTTTCTCTGTCTTTCCCTTACTTCAGACAGAGGTACAGATGGCTCTCAGCGAGCTTAAAGGAGTATTTATGGGGAGTAATTTCAGAGCTTCTGCTGGGCCTTTGCATAGGTAAGAGAGTGGCCATTAAGATGTGTCTGTCAGTTGAGAAAGCTTTTCACTCTAAGTAATAGACAACCAGATTAACTGTGTCTAAAACACTGAGGACATTTATTGTCACAAAGTCTCCAGGTTGTTACTCAGCTCAGCAGTGCAATCAAGGTTTCAGAATTTTTCTGTCTTTCCGTTCTCTCACCTTTGGCTTGCTAGATTTTCACCTGTCTTTTTTATTTTTTTATTTTATTTTGTTTTTTTCCCTCATGGTGGCAAAATGGCCACTGCAGCTCCAGGCATCAAATCTGTATTCAAAGCAGCCAGTGCTCTGCCGGCACACTTTCCCTTTGTTCCTGTTATTTTTATCAGGAAGCAATATAACTTCCTTAAAAGTCCACCAATAAACCTCCCTTATATCTTGCTGGTCAGAACGGGGCCTCCTGGGCATTGCTATGTGCAAGGGAGGCTGGAAGACTACAGAGAGACATGGAAGGGGAGTGCTGTGTGAGGAAGGCAGTGGATTTGCCAATCAATCATGCCTATCACAGGAGGCATGGCTCAGTCATATGTCTTTCTTTCATAACAGGCAGGAGGACCAAAGGGGCACAAAGTGAGAACAGAAAGATGGAGGAGGGGACCCACTGTGCCATTCAAGGTCTTATGAATCATTAATTTCATCGTAAGAGAGTTTCTGTTCAAATTGTGGAGCAGTTGGGCAAATATTTCTTTCCCCTCATATTTTAGATGACACTGTCTTGAGGATAGTTGTTGACTTTGGTTAGGGGTATGTGTGTGAGTGTGTGTGTGTATGAGTCAACTCATTGGGCAATTTGAAGAATCAAAACAAAACAAACCGACAAACAGCCTCAACCCCTGGTGCTAGAGACATCTCTGCATGGATGGCTTTGGTGTATCTAACCCTATGGTTCCTTTCCATCTCCATCCCTCTACTTGCTGCAAACAGAGGGAAAATCCTGGGACACTGAGAAACAGATGGGGCATGGGTGATTTGCAGGGGGAGGGGCATTCTTTCACAGGATGTGGTAGAGAAAGCTGAGCCTTGTGCAAGAGTAAGACTGGTTTTCTGATCACATAAAAGGCAAAGACTCAGCATTAGAAAGTCTGATGCAACCTTCCCTACCAGGATAAAGTCTAAACACCTTAACCTAGCACTAAAAACCCTCCAATATTTGGACTCTCCAGCTTCCAGCCTCACCACTTTCTGCCAACAGAGACAGTCTTCATCTCCACATTGCCCTCACACTGGGTTCCTGTGTGTCTTCACATCTCCCTGTTCTTATTCATGCCCCTTCCCATGTCCAGAGCTCCCTTCTGCTCCCCTTCTCTATGCAAAGACAGTTCACCTCTCAACACCCTGCTGCACCTTTCCTTTCCCTAAGCACAGACCTCACGGCCTGGGCCTCCCGGAGCCACCCACTCAGCAGAGTCACAGCAGCCTGGGGCCGGGACTTCCCTTCCCAATGACTTTGCCACAGTTTGGCTGCACAGAAAGGTCTGTCTCCTGTATGCCATGTCTGTGGAGTCTTGACTGTGGCCCAGCTGCAAGAGACAGACATCCTTTTGTTGTGATGAGAGGAGTGATTCCTAGCCTTGCCACTTCTTAGCTGTGTGACCTTGGGTGAATTATTGAACCTCTCTGTGCCTACATTTTGTCATCTATAAAATGGGAATAACAATAGCATTTTACATGAGTAGGAAGCCCAATATAGCCCTCTTCAGGCTCTCCCATTCTGTAAATTACTCAAGGGTAGCTTCCACAGGACTGGGATGGCTTAGAAAGAAAGTCCCGTAGGTTTCCAGCAGCATCACTTCCACCTGTCTCTCTTTTTTGCTTCTGACGAGGGCACTTCATGGCTGGCCTAGGCTTGCTTCCACTGCAGGGAGGGAAGACAGAAGGCAAGGAGGCCTTCCTTGCCCAGCTCTCTGGGCAGAGCCCTGCTGATGCTCCATGCTAGATATCCACTTTACTGCTCCGCTTATTCTGAGAGCTGCCTGGTTCTGCTCAACACAACAGAAGGGCTGGTGTGGAAAGGCCTCCTGCCTTAGACTACCACTGGCCAAGAGCCAGGTCTTTCTTCTGAGCCAGTGTCAGGCCCCCAGCCCCCAATCACCCAAGCCCTGTCTGTTTCTCAGTGTCCCAGGCTCTTCCCTACATTTATGATAAGTAGAAGGATGGAGATGGAAAGCAACCATGGGATGAGATAAACCCATCCACGCAAAGATCTCTCTAGCACTGGGAAATGAGGCTGTTTGTTGGTTTATTGTCTTTTAATTTGATTCTTCTAATTGCTCAATGGGTTGAATGCCCAAAGGGCATTCCTCTTTGGAGACTTTTGTGTCCTTTCTGTCCTGTAGGCTAACTTGGTCCACCCTGACAGGCTGCCTTGACATCAGTTCTTAGGATGAAGATGTTACAGGGGCAATCAATGGGCTCTCTGCCCAATGCACAGAGAGGATTTTGAGGAAGGAAAGGTTTTATTGTGAGTCTACTGGCAAGGAGACAGGAGGAAACACTCACTATGTCTCTGGAGCTGAGGGCTGGGTTGGATTTTGTAAACATAGAATAATGAGGTGTGATCTGATTAGATCTTGCAAAGAGGTGATGACAGGCAGCATGATCTGATTGGATCCTACCATGGGGTGATGCCAGTGTTTGATCTGATTGGATACTGGATCCTACTATTCATGCCCGCTTCTCAATTCAGTTCCCACTCCTCAGTCCCAGTGCTTAGGTTACCCATGGTGGTTGCACAGTTGGCTCATCTGGGCACTCTCAAGTTATGTGACCTTCCACTTGGGGCCCATGGCCACTGAACAACAGCTCACAACTTTGTTACATGAAAGTTTAGCCAGATTGGCCTGGTGTGGTTCCAAAGATAGTGGGATCTGTTTCTCCCCCTATAAAATGAGTAAATGGCATGTAGTCAGCGGTTTTGAAAAATTACGTTAATCACTGGAAACCTTTACAAAGCATTTCCAGGCAATTCTGTGATGGAAGCTGGATTCTCTGGGTCAAGTAGGGCAGGCATGGGCAGGGGAGGAGACGTTTCCCTCCCTAGCCTGTCTGCCAAACGCCCACTGGAGATTTGCTTGGGAAGAAGGTTCTCGGAAGCAGGTTCTGCACCAGGATGTGTATGCAGGGACATCCTAAGGAAGGGCATCCAGGGAACTGGTAAGGGAGGGGGAAAACCATGGAAGAGAAGGAAGCCACGAAAAGGTGAGAATTTCTGAAGTCCCTGAAAGGGTAGCCACAGCCTGATCCTGCTGGGGGACTTTGAAGTGTTAGTTAAAACTCAGTGTCATTCACTTCTAGGCAAGGGACTGCAGCTTTCATGCCTAGATTAGGAATGACATCCAAATCCCATGGGGGAGGTGAGAATACTCCTCAGCATTTCATACTCAAAGGGGACTGAGCAAGGCTTGCAGCCTTCTGAGGGTGGTCTGCCCAAGATGAGCTGCTGGTGCTGGCTCCTAGAAGAGAAGACCCACTCAATTCATGGGTCACACAGGAAATGATGAAATTGAGTCCCCAAGGAAATCAGGGCAGAGCAATGACATCATGTCTCTGTGGGGAAGGTTCCTGAAACCGGGCAGAGGAGGGCCCTGGGGCAGGGGGCACAGGGAGAGGTGGGCTGCCTCTCCCTGGGCATCCACCTGCCTCCTTTGCCAAGCACCTAATCCCAAGGATCTGCAGAGCAACGGAGGGGGCAGCCGAGAGGAAGTGTGGATGTCAGAGTGAGAATAGAGGCTGTGCCCCTGCAGAGCACTTTTCCACGGATGTGTTTTTCTTTCAGACTTTATAGTTAATTTATTTATCTGACCACTCGGGAAGGGAAGAAAAGTACCATTTTACGAGCGCAGGACAAAATAAAAAACAATAGCACATTTAGGTGCCTTAATTTTTCTGTTCCTAGAGATTTATTTCATTTTATTATATTTGACAGCAGTCAACAAACAGCAAATAGGCAGCCAAGTGCAGTTCTCTCAGCCATAATGGTTTGTATTCTCTGTGCGCAAGGCACAGATTTTTTTTTTTTTTTTTTTTTTTTACTGCATACATCATTTGGAACTTGGCGCATTGATCCCAAAAAGTAATATACATTACTTTTGTTCTCCTGACATAAACCAGCAAAACAAATCCAGTGGACGGAGTGGGGTGGGACCAGACGTAAGGGTGTGACTCCCTTTGGGAGGGGAGAGCTGTGAGTTTAGCACGTGTGTGGGGACTTCCTGAGAATGTCAGGGCTGGTGAGGTGCAAGCATGTGATTAGGTGAGGGCGTTGTGTGAGTGTTCAACTGTGCAGTGTGATGGGGTCCAGAATAGCGTGTGTGTGGGTCTAGTGGGAAGCAAAGTGATGTTAACTTTTCTAGTAGACATGAGAATGTGCAGCCTGGGAAGTCCTTGTATTCGGGTGCATCCAAGCACCATGAATCTGTTAAAGCTTACATCAATGTCGAACAAGTGCTCTGGCTTTAAGGGAGTGGTCATAATTTGGGCAACCCTTATGCACCAAGATTGTTAGCCTGGAAGTCACATGGGGGCCACATCTCCATTCGTATTTTAATTCCTCCTGTTCCATGCTCTGGGATTCCAGTCCCTACCTTAGAACTCCTTTGGTTATCTCAGCAAGTTCCTAGGGTGCTAGTATTTCTCATGGGTTTCTGCACCCACAAGTCCTTACTGCTGTCATTGCTTGGATCCATGTGGATGATGTCTTCTCTGCACATTAACTCCTCTGGCAGCTCAGAGACCACTCACCTTCCACAGCTAATGCTGGGCTGGCCACCAGGAAGGGAATGGGTCCTTTCACTAATGACTTCCAATGCAGCTGAAACCAGGCTGCAACTTCTGGCAAGACTTGACTGAGGGGATGAGGACAGCATCAGGAAAGGAAGTCACAGCATGGCAAGTAGATGTGGCTGTCTCCATAGCCCACAGGCTCAGGCCCATTCTGCCCTAAGAGGCTGGTTGGTGCAGCCTGTTAACTCCCTGTCAGTGTGTCTCCCTGTGTCAGGAACTGGCTTCTTTTGTCCCAACAATGGCAAATCCACATGCATGACTCCATTTTTTTTTTTGAGTCCAGGTTCAGCTTGCAAAGAGGCCAGAGAATAAAACTGTTCTTGGGCTAAGGCCAGTTGCTGCTTCTTGACACCCTCTCTTATAATGGTTGACCGTGGGTGAGTCCAGTTCCTTCAAAGGAAAGTCTTCCACCTCCCACCTCCAGCTTCCTTGAATTATGGCCACAGGGGATTAACAGCATGAGAGTGACAGAGACTACTTGGGAGACTGCATTGTTTGATCTGTCCCCCACGACAATAATAACGCATAACACTCTAGTCCTCGTCCTGCCTGGTCAGGGAGGGAAGCTTCTTTGACCATCCTCTCCCTGCAATTGGAGTACACCCAGCTATGATCCACCAGCAATCGCTTATCCCTGCTACTCAGCCATTTATCAGTACTGTTCTGTCTAAATCCCAAAATACAAAAGCTGTACTCCCCCTAGAGGAACAAAACCTTCTGAGATTCGGTGCTGGATTGATCCCAAATACCAATTTACTTCCCCTGAACAAACCTCGAGCTCTGCTTGCCCAACAATGGTGAGTTCTGCTTTCTCCAAAACACTGGGAGAGGATGTGCTTTCCATTCACACCCTGCAGGGCCATTCAGGTGGATTTACCCCAAAGGAAAGCAGATGGAGTCTTCTTCATAGGCATTTTCAAATGTCCTCCCCTTCTGAGAGAGAAAATGTCTGGAACTACTGAGGGAACAGTTATTCCAATATATTTTTTTTGTTCCCAGGGAAAACTGAAACAAACCTTGTAAGTCTTATCCTGGGAACCATGCGATGTGTCAATTGATTTAGGCAGGAATTTAATTTTCAGATGGTATAGAGCAGCCACAGTTTGGCTGGTACTTTGCCTGGCCTTTGAGGCTATAGAGATAGCCGAGCAGGGTCCCAGCCCACAGGGCACTCACAGTGCCAAGGAGAACATGGGTGAGGTAGCAGGTGGGATTTGACTTTGGAAGCAGGGCTCAGACACTGGACCAAATTGATGACTAAGGGCTGGGGCAGAGAAGCAGCTTTCCATAAGACACACCCACTAATGTGCTATGTCAGTTTACCATTGCCATGGCAACACCTGGAAGTTTCCACCCTTTTCCATAGCAATGACCCAATGACCTAGAAGTTACCTCCATTTTCCTAGAAATTTCTGCATAGGCCACCCCTTACTTTGCATGTAATTAAAAGTGGGTATAAATATGAGTGCAGAACTGCCTCTGAGCTGCTGCTCTGGGCACACTGCCTGTGGGGTAGACCTGCTTCACACGGAGAAGTACCTCTGCTGCTGCTGTATACTGTGGCTTCAATAAAAGTTGCTAAGACCACCTGCTAGCCCTTGAATTCTTTCCTAGGTGAAGCCAAGAACCCTCCTGGGCTAAGCCCCAATGTGGGGGCTTGCCTGCCTGCATCACAAGCATATCCTCAGAGACCCCACAGTGAGTCACCCCTGACAAATGCCAGAACCAGCATCCCTGAGAGTGACAAGGAAAGGGGGAGGCAGAGATAGATCCTGGCTGGGGAGGTAGCTGTTTGTCATGAATCTTATTTATTTCTCTCTACTTTAGGAAAAAGAGGTACAGAACAAGCTGTCTCTGTATGTCAAAGAAGTTAAAGAGCCAACAAGTACCTCTGAGTCCAATTGGGAGTGAAAAGAACCCAAACACTGATCCCACTTCTTCTTCTTTTTTTTTTTTTTTTTTTTTGAGACAGAGTTTTGCTCTTGTCGCCCAGGCTGGAGTGCAGTGGTGCAATCTCGGCTCACTGCAACATCCGCCTCCCAAATTCAAGCGATTCTCCTGCCTCAACCTCCTGAGTAGCTGGGATTACAGGTGCCCGCCACCATGCCCAGTTAATTTTTTGTATTTTTAGAAAAGATGGGGTTTCACCATGTTGGCCAGGCTGGTCTCGAATTCCTGACCTCAGGTGATCCACCCCCCTCGGCCTCCCAAACTGCTGGGATTACAGGCATGAGCCACCACACCTGGCCCCCACTTCTTCTTTTTAAACGAGCATGTGGAAATGACCAGAACTTCCTTTATTCTCTGCAGGCACCACTAGAAGTCAGCTGTGGAGGGTTACAGAGCAGCTCCACCACCTTCATCTCAAACAGACCCTCCCAACCACAGCAGAATGGAGAGGAGCACCCTGAACTTCCACCTTAGCCATGTGATCTGCTCAGGGTTCCATGTTTTGGGGGAGGGGAAAGAGGCCGCCTCTGGGGACACTCCACACTCTGTTCTTTCTGCCTCACAGGGTCTCAGAAGCTTCTGAATGATGCCCCACCACTTACAGGAGGGGCAGTTGGTATGGAAAGGTCTCTTCACAGGCACCCCTCTGCATGTGCGGCCCTCAGCCCTGCAGCAGGACACCATGGTGTCCATGTCAGTGAAAAGAAAGGGGGTCCAGGCCATGCTGTGTTGGAACACAGGCCCCACACATAGGGGCATGTGTTTCTGGGAACCACATGGTGTCAGGCCCATGCTAGCCACTATCACCACCCAATCTCTGCCTGGTGCCCTGGGGCTTCATTCGGAAGGAGAAAGAACCTGGGCTGTGAGAGCCTAGACAAGCCAACCTATAGGGTAAGGCTGTGGGCCCCAGATAAGCCAAGCTACAGGGCAAGGCTGTGGGCCCCTGGATTCCAATAGAGGAGCCAAACAGCCGAGAGACAAGACTTTATTTACAAGTCTCTCTGTCCCATACAGCCCAAGCAAAATGTCACGGGTGAGATGAGGAGCCGGGAAGTCACTGCTGTGCCCTGAACTTCTTCAGGTACTTGCCGGGCCAGGGACAGACCTGGAATGGGACTCATGGTGTGATCATTTTATGAGTTGTGGACACACAAAGAGATCTCCATCAAGTCACCTTGGGTCACCTGGGATATTCACAGAAGTCCCACACCAGGCTCCATAACTGTACTGGGACCCCAAGTCTCCCCCTGCTTTCTTCTTTGAGAAGTAGACCCTCAAAGGGAAAGCCCAACAGGGCAGAAAGACCCAGGTTCTTCCACTGTCATGAGTGCCCACAGCCTGAGGACTTTGGGACCTGTCAAGGTCTCTGAAGCAGTCTGAGGTCTTTGGGCCATAAGAACATATGCTAGCTGGGGCTTCCAGCCCATATCAGAGAGGAGACTCTGAGTCCCAAAGTCAGAGGTTTCCGGGAAGAAAACATTGTCTGTCTTTTCAACAGAGACCCAGAAGTCTCTGCCCTGGGAGACCCCAGGTGACAGGCTTTCAGAAACCCTCTGGGTCTGGCATTCATGAAACGGAGACAGTGAAGATGTAACTTTAATGGTCTCCACTAATTCCTGGTCTGCGTTTATGCACTTAAAAAGAGAACCCTTCCTTCTCATGACACCTCCATTTATTCAGAATTAGCATGTAAAATCCTAAATTAGGCATTCCGCACTCGGGTTCTGACAGAGCCATTACTTTTTATGCTGAGAGAGTTGAGTTAATTTTAAATTATTGAGGCCCAGCACCTGAGTGAAGTGAGCGTCTTCGCAGAGATTGGGCATCTGTAGGCCCTGCTAATACAGAAACACAACTGGATTGAAACACATTTCTCCTCTGCTGGCCAGATGCATATACACAATGGACTCAGAGAGAGGTCTGGCATTGCCATTAATTTTGCCAGAATGGATTTTGGGCAGAACCAGGCTTGGGTCTGCCTCTCAGGAAGCAGAAGGCTGACTTACAGGTGCAATCTGCTTGCCCGACCCAGTTACGGAGTGGAAGGGCCTTGCCTTCCCCAGCACCAGTCTCTAACGGCCACAGTGCTAGGCGCTGAGACTGTGTTTCCAAGGAGTCCTTAGTGGCAGAGACACTTGGGGCAAATGAGAGTCACATTATAGTTGGACAGGAGAAAGGAACCAGAGCCTGCTGATCCTGTTCTCAGTGCATAGCCTCCTCCCTGGCACCTGCCTCCCAGCAGGGCAGGAGAGAGCTGTCCATGGACTTCAGAAAGTTGCTTCTGGAATCTCCTGAGACCTCCTCCGCATTGTATGTGACCAGCATCCTTTATAGGCTGGTCACTGCAGGATGCCTGCTATTCTCTAATATGTCTGTGACCCTCCCCCCAACCCAGGCTGCCCCCAGTCCCCCTCGCTAGATTGCTTTAAGATGAGCCTTGCTCTATTGGATGGAAATCGGCAACAGAATTGGCCAGCTGGAACAGGGGCAGCTGCCTCCCCAGCTGCCAAGGCTGCCGCCAGGAAATGAGGAGCTTGAGCCTCCAGCCAGCAGATCCCAGAGATGCCTGTCTCTCAGTGCAGTCCTCATTCATGGAGGACCCTAACTCTGCTGGGGCATCTGTATTCCAGGAGATCCTCTCTCCTCTCCCAGTAGCCCAAGTTGTTTCCAGAGAATTCCTACTCTCGTTGGCCCCTCCCATTTCCTGA
Source organism: Nomascus leucogenys (assembly GCF_006542625.1). NCBI lineage: Eukaryota > Metazoa > Chordata > Mammalia > Primates > Hylobatidae > Nomascus > Nomascus leucogenys. The sequence goes on along the minus strand of NC_044390.1, from coordinate 46,011,543 downwards.
CACCACACTACCAGAACAGCAGCACTCCCAATTGTCTGCCTGTGTTGTCTCCAGGGTCATAGAAGGTGGGATGTAGGACCATTCTAGCCAGATGCTAAACAGTTTGAAATTTGCAAATAATCACACTGTTGACATTAATTGCTATTTTTACTGTCTGCAAAAATTTGACCCATTGTCCAAGTAAACCTAACACATATGTGGATTATATCAGTTGGGGCTGCCAAGGTGTCATTGGACAGTTGATTTCATGTCATTTTAATGTCTTCTGTAGGCCCTATACTCTCTTAACCAGAGCTCCTCTGGCCAGAGTGGAATAGTCAGAGCTTGGAAGCTTGTTCTGCCCATAGAGGTAGTTGTTAGCCTCAGAGAACCGGGGACTTCCAGGTGAGAGGACTGAAATTGTTGTCTGTACTGGAGGCTGGGAGAGTCCAAAGTGGGGCCAGTGTGGACAGCAGAGCCACGCTCTAGGATCAGCATTCAGCAGACTGCCTGGAGCAGCGCGGAGCCTCCTAGGAGCTTAACTTGATCAACTTTCAGCCTGAGCTGGAACTAAATCCAATAGAGATTGGCTTGGAGCAAGAGACAGCTGGCTGTCTGGGCCCTCTGGACAGCAGCCCCCTGAGAGTGGCAAATCAGAAACGGCGGCAGGCCAAGCCCAGCCTCACCCTGGTGTGGAACACAAAACAGACCCACTGCACATTGTGGAAGACTCTTGTGGGTTTCTGCTCCTGACCTTGAGAACAGGAAGAACCCAAGGTTCCCACTGCACCTATCCCAAGATGTCCATGGTCTGGCTCCGGCCATAAGCCAAAGGCCTCCTGGCCACCCTTTGCTGCAAAACACTCACATTCATCTACCAGGAAACAGGCGGCATGGCACCGAGGAGTGTCGTGTTCAGTTTTAAAATGCCACAAATAACAGATTTATAGATTTTTCTAAATACATTATTTTAGCTTGACGGCATTAATCATTCATGCTTCCTTCTTTCATTTTTCTACCTGCAATGGATTATTGAAACAGAAAATAACAACGAGAAAGGCTAGCAGCAGTATCAAAATGTCAAGTTTGTACTTACAGTTGTATGGGCCCAGACAGGGTCAAGAGCCCCAATTATTTGTGTATGTACACAGTGGTACGACACGAAAGGTTATGTCACCTGCAGCTATTTTCCTGCAGATTTAAATAGGACTGATATTCAGCTGTACAGTGAGCTGCTGACATGGAACAGAAAATTGTAAAATACTGCAAACTCTGGTGTCAGAACCTAAAATATGAATTGGGTGATTGTAAGGTATAGCTGTGGGCAGCGCCGCATGTCATGGTGCAAATCCGCTCAATTACTTTGGGTTATTCTTGGCCTGCACTTTTTCATTTAAACATAAGGCAAGAGTGAACTCACAGGACTGGGCCGAGGGTAAAACGTCAGGTCTGTCTACTTTGCAAGATGCCTTCTAGAGACCAAGAGAGCACACACCAACCAGCCTGGACAGAGAGACCAATATGCCTGTGAATCTACAAGGGTGACCTGGGGCACCCCTCAGCTGATGAAGTTGGATAGATGATGGGACAATAAAGGCCTATTATGCATATTCTGTAATTTTTTGTTTTCTTTTAGAATGTAGCCATTATATGGAAAGACCTGCAGGAACGATTTTCCATTTGGTCAATAAATGAAACGTTGATTTTTTTTAAAATTAATTTTATTAAAAAAAAAAGTCCAGTGTGGTGGCTCACGCCTGTAATCCCAACGCTTTGGAAGGCCGAGGCAGGTGGATCTCCTGAGGTCAGGAGTTTGAGACTAGCCTGGCTAACATGGTGAAACCTTGTCTCTACTAAAAATACAAAAATTAGTTGGGCATGGTGGCACGCACCTGTAATCCCAGCTACTCAGGAGGCTGAGGCAGGAGAATCACTTGAACCCAGGAGGTGGAGGTTGCAGTGAACTGAAATCACACCAGTGCACTCCAGCCTTGGCAACAGAGAGAGAGAGAGACTGTCTCAAAATCATAATAATTTTTTTTAAAAGATGGAATCTCACTATGATGCCCAGGTTGGTCTCGAACTCCTGGCCTCAAGCAGTCTTCCCGCCTTGGCCTCCCAAACTGCTGAGATTGCAGGCATGAGCCATTGTGCCTGGCCATTTTTTTTTCTGTCAGTGAATTCCAACCCTATGTCTTCCTCACAAGGATTCTGTGACTATCTGTGGTCAATAGATGTATGGGATCATACATGGGAATAAAGCCCTAGAAGGTGCTACAATATCCTTTCACAGACAGCTCAATATCTCATTTGATCACCACCAACACCCAATGAGATATGTTTTAGACAAAAGAAACAGAACAAAAATAGGATAAACACAGATATAGATAGGACATGGTTCAGACAAATGAATCAAATGTTAAATGCCACTCAGCTATCAATTAGCAGAGAGGGCTCAACCTCCCCTGTAAACTTCTGTGCCCCAGGTGCTGTGGATAACTTGTGAGAGTGCCCCTTCTGTCCCTGCTTCAAAAGGCAGTGGGTCTGCATAGGCTAACTTGTCCTAGGAATGGCACATACTCTTGTTCTACTCTTGGCTTTTCTACCACTGGGGCTTTGGGAAGCAACTAGCTTGTTTCAGGTCAAGATTTTACGGTTTAGCTTACCAGTGGGGAGGAGAACTCAAAAGCCAGTGATTTCCAATTCTAACATATTTTGTAGTGCCACAAAAATGCCCCCTCTAGACCGACAGAGATAGAGAGAAGTTGACTTTTGGACCTCAGCCTGCCTAGTAGTTCTTCATCCCGACGCCATCCTATCTCTCCATGCATGGCACCCCTGTTCTCAACTTCCCATGTGTTGGGTGAGCCACTCTCCTCCAGTGCTTGAGAACACCGCTCACATCTTTGCTAGTTCTGTCTCTACAGTCTTAAATGGCTTTCCTCCCCACCTCTACATTTTCCTTTCCAACTATCAAATCCGTGCTCTCTTTTTCCTGGCTCTGCTCAAGACCTCACCTCCTTCAGGAATCTTATCAGGCAATTCCTCCTGAATTACTTAGGATGAATACAGAAACCAAAGTGAATTGCCGTGGACCTCAGCAAAAGGGAGCATTTATATCAGCATGTGAAGGATGCACAGATTTCTCTAGGAAACAAAGAAAAAAAGATATTCCTGGGCTTCAAAGCTGGATGAAGTGAATAGATAAGAAGGTATGTTATATCCACACAAGAAATGAAGGACTGATACACGTTAAAACATGGACCTTGAAAACAAGCATGTTCAGTGAAAAAAAAAAAAAAAAGCCAGTTGCAAAAGAACAAGCTAGGTCCATACATTGTATTACCCCATTTACACAAAATGTCCAGAGTAGGCAAATTCATAGAGACAAAAAGTAGATTAGTAGTTGCCAGGGGTTGAGGGGAGAGGAGAATGGGAATTGACTGCTAATGAGTCTGAATTTTCTTTTTGGGGTGATGGAAATGTTCTGAAATTAGTCATGATTGTTGCAAAACTCTGTGAATATACTAAAAATCACTGCATTGTAGAGTTTTAAAAGGCACATTTTATGGCATGTGAATTATAGCTAAAAAATGATGGGAACGGGAACCAGGGACAAGATGTTCCCAAGAGCATTTCCTCTTTTTTTCTCATCTGTTTCCTTCTCTCTTCTGAGCAGCTTGTTGCCTTGCTTTGCTCCCCAATCCAAAGTAAAGAAAATGGCCTCCCATAACTCCAGAACTTCCATTCCTTTGCACAAGAGACTAATCAGAATGAGTCAGGAATCTCTTAGTCCTGATTCCAGGTTTCCAGGAGAAAAGCTAATTAGTCCAAATTGGGTCAGGTTTCTACTCCTGGACCATTCTACTGCAGTTAGGCAATCTGGCGTCTTAATATAATCATAGGAAGTAAGGGGAAGAGGTGCTTCCAGAAAAGGGGTAGAGGAAGGATAGGCTATCCACTATATTTAGACTATCCACCACTGATATTGATCTTCCAATTACAACTAAGGTAGTAAAACCTGTTATATAGACATAGACATGAACATATGGATAATTCTCTTAACTCTTCTGCTATCCTTTAGCACGCTTTCCTACATGCTACTTCTTGACCCTATCTTTCTGTGACTTTTTTTTTCTATAGATAGTTTCAAATATATTAAATTTTACCCTACGCAAGGGCCACTGTCTTTCTTTTGTCTCTATCTCTGTAGTATTAGATGCATCCCTGGGGACTTACACTAGCGTTCAGCATGGGGAGTGAGGTTCCGGTCGGAGATGGTTCCAGATTGTATACAAGCTTATACAACTTTGGAGGCTGTCTTTAAGAATACATTACATATACAAAATTAGAATTGGAAGTAAATATTTACTTAGGATGAGAAAAGAAATCACCAAAAATATACATTTGAAACAGCTAACAAGTATCACAAATATCTCAGGAAAAAAAGCACATTTCATTAATCAATTTTTAAAATTAATTAACATTCTGACACATCTCGATTGTATATTTTTTTCCTACCGTTTTTTCGGCCTGCATTCTCTTTGATCAACAATTTTATAATGTCATTTTCTATAGTGGGACTGAAAAGATCCTTCCTCTAGCATGCATAAAACATGCAAATTCACACTCAGATGAATTTGCTGAGTGACGTACTGCTACAGATTTGTGCCTTACAAACATATGAATTCTCATACATTCTGTTTCTCTTATTCCTCATCAAAAAGGAAAAGGAAGTATGGTATGTTTATAATTGTATGTTTTATGTTAAATATATTCCTTATGGGAGATGATTTCCATTTTGACTATACATCAATAATAACCTATTCTACATTAATAATTTTACATGTCTAATGACTGGAAGAATTTCTGTAGACTAGCTTCTGGTTTCATACACTGCAAACCATTTCAATTCTCTACAACCCTTTCGAGGTGCCATTGGATACATGCATATCTCTATAGAGACTCTGGCCTTGCGGTTCATGGCTTGCATGGGGTAGATTGATGTAGAAGGCAAATCATTTCTGCAAGCATACAACTACACACAGAATTGACTACAAATACATTAATGCATCCCTCCAAACTCAAAATGAACGTATCTGCATTCAACCTGTCTTTACCCAGATCCCCAAAGTGTCCACGGCCTCTCTAAATCCAACTAACATTAGAAGACTTATGGTGGAGAGGAAGTTTGAGTGGGAAGAGACAGTGTTCTCAACCAATTATAGCTAAAACCTTTGGGATCTTCCAAAGCACAGGACCACATTCCTAAGGTTTAGGGCTTAGGAAGGCACTCATGCAGGCAAAGGGCCCTGAAGATCAAGCTGTATCAGTGTCAAGGTAAAATGGCTTCTGTTTAGAGTGTAAATGTTGTGGGATATTAGAGAAGGGAGAGATGGGTGCATTTGCTGGATGGATTACAATGGGGTACATCTTTTCATTTTCTTCTTAAATGACATTAAGAGCTGGGGTTCAAAATCTAATGGTCTTAGCCCAGTCTCTTGAAGCACAGTGTTCCAAATAATGGAAGAGGGGATCCATGTCTCTTGCGTCTCCACGTAACTCCATGTCTACCCCCTAGTAGGACCTAGCTGATAGATACCTGCACAGAGATCTGATAGACGGGAAATGGATGAGGGCTGCAGCTATTGCTGTAAGGATCAAACAAGGTAATGGATATGGAAGTATTTTACAAATAGAAAATTTCTGTAGCAAAATATGTCTAACAAAAGAGTTCAGTTTGGTTGTGATGCTCCCTAGACCATTGATTGAATATAATCGTTAGTATTTTTGGAAGACATCTTCCCCACCCAACAAATCAATTTGAAAGAGGCACACCACTTTTAAGAAAGACTAAAGTCTCTTGCCGTCTTCTGTTGTCTTCTGTCATCAGGAGATTGTGAAGAATGGGTGGGAAAAATTCTTAAACCATAGTCCAGGTTTTATATAACACTAGTATTTTTAGACGTGTGCCTGCTATGAACTGAAGTGTATTTTGAAAACTTAATAAAAAGCAGATATTAACCCAAAAATGTTTCATTTTAAAGTGAGATGAATCTTCTTCCCTACCCCATCACCAACCCTCTGCTATTCTAAGTCTCTTATTCTAGCCGGGATTTTTATTTGTTTAAGGTGACTTGGCACAGTAACTATATTGAAGTAATGCATCAGCCGAATGGGAGAACTGCTTTATCAGATACTGTGCAAGTGACCAAAGACTCTTCACAGAGAAGCTTAAATAAAAAAGAGAATATTCTTATTGGATTATATAAGTTATATAAATGGAAACTCCAGAGTTAGAGGCTCAGGCACAGCTGGGTTCAGAGACACATGTGATATAGCTGGGACCTGGTCTCTCTCCCACTCAGCTCTGCTCCGTCTGGTGGCAAGGTGGTTGCCAAGAGCTCCAGATCTCCATCTCCTTGGTTTTGAGTACATGGGAAAACAAGAGAACTTCGTCCTCAAAAGCCACAGCAAAGTTATCATTGTGACTCTGAGCTCTGATAAGGTCATGGACCCATCCCTGAACCTATTGCCGGGGACTTCAAAGTGTGATGATGTTCCATTGGTCAGGACTGAGACATGAGTCTGCCATGGTGGGAAAAGGATTGCCAGTCCCAATCTGAAAACATAGATGGAGAATGGGAGAAAGGTGGTCCTCCAAAACACAGATGCTGGGCAGGGTGTCCACCAGCCAACCACCAACCCAGGGCTGACCACACTCCAAGCCAGCTTTGAAACAATTGTTCTATGACTTAGAACCAGGACTCGGTTCTAGCACACTCAATAAAAAAAAAAAAAGCCTCTGAATCATCACCTAGGGTGGTCAACTGGCAAGAGAAAGGAATCACTCCAACAAAGGTTTATCTTAACCAATCTACCCGTGCAAAGGTGACAGCACCAAGTCCCCACATCCACTGTGTGTGTGTGTGTGTGTGTGTGTGTGTGTGTGTGTAGATATACAGAATGTACTTTTTCGTAGAGAGCTGTTAATTACGATTCTTCACCAAGGTGGTATGAACAGATCTCTGCCAATAGAAACTTTTAATTAGATTTATTAATTCCAAAATGTAGTTGAAATGTGGTGAATATTGATTGTAATGGCCTCTGTTTTAAATATAATTAATTCACGATCTGCATAATTGCTCATTACCTGTATCTTAATTATGGGGCATAAAACATTGTTTATCACTAACATAGTACTAATGGGGAGAGGAGCTCGCTCTGATAACTTAGGATCCTTGGTATTTTTGTTGAAGAGAGCAATGAGACATTTCATTTTCTTTAGAGCGAGAGAGAAAAAAAATAGAAAGCTGTGTCTCCAATGACAACCAGTATGCACAGACAACCTGATAAACACAGGGCATTTATGATTCTTTTATGACTACATTTTCTGACAAGATAAAGTAAATACTCTTTTGTGGGACTTTACAACTGCACAAGGCTAAAGCTACTGTCCAAGAAAACTGAAAAATTTGAGTATAAATATACTAGTGTGTTTAAGGCTGGCTCATGGGCAATGAGGATATCCTAGCAGCTTGACAATTTTCATATAATACCATGAAGAATTTCATGGTTTTTCTTCATCTTACTGCTAGTACCAGCACAATACATCTTTTCTAGGAAAAAAAAATTATACAAATCTATGGCACTTTCTGTTTTTTTCTCATATATCATAAATCCTAAAGATAGTTCATGTGCCTATTACCGTTAGCATTTTTTTTTAAGTCCAAGCAACAAAACCTGAAATATGCCACATATACAAAAAAAAAAATCAGGTTGCCAGAAAATCTGAGTTAGGTGAGATTTTAGTGGTTTTTGATTCTGTCAGGTTTTCTGGGGGGGAATTTCTTTTACAAAGACTTTGGTCTGTGGACATCCATCTGTGCCTCTTTGTGAGCTCAGCACTTTTCCAGTGGGAAAGAGTTGTGTACCTGTTTATAGGAGCTTGCAAATGTCATCTATGGTAACTGACTTCATTTGGTTATAGAAACAAAGTAAGATTAGCGAGACGAAGGCAGGCCACTTCTAGGCCACCTTTTCCTAATGCTGCTTAGCCCTGTAGGGGAAGCTGGGGAAGGTAACCAGTAATTTTAGATCATCTTCTCAAAGTAGGGAACTCTACAACAGAATTTCTCACAAGCCCTCATCATTGACAATGCATTTTTGTTCATATTTTTTAATGCATGCATACATGTCACAGAATACTACTACATGTCCTTAATCCTAAAACCAGTTGGCTGCCAGTCACCTGAACTTGATGATGTAGTCACTGAAATAATCCACCAAATAATGCATGACAATGTGCTATTTACTGAGGACAGTAAGTGGATTTATTTTATCTAAATGTACAAATCTGTATTAGGTCCCAAGAAGCTCTGAAAATTGAAACAAAAACTGAAGAAAAAATGGACAGTCGGGAAAAGGGAGAAACATGTTTTGCTGCACTAAAAGCCAGAAAAAGAAGCCATTGCATATTTTTAGCAAAATGCTTAAATTTCATCCATGTACATTTCCTCTGTCTTCAGTTAAGTGTGAGCGACCGGTTAATAGTATCTAGGTTTCTGACAAAAAAAGCAGCAAAATAGGAGCTAATTCTGGATAAAGGAAAACACTATGTTCAAAGCAGGTGCTACTTCCCTCATACTGATCGTCAAGGAAGAAGCCTGTAATTTCTCTGAATAGAAAATCTCTCTTTGTCTAGCCCCCAGTAAATACATGCTGACAAATATTCAGAGGCTGTCTGAAAGGTGCCCAGAAGGTGCAGGTTTTCTGTCTGGGTCCCCAGTGAGCGAGGAGCTCCATGCCTCTGGGAACAGGGCTGTTCCCTTGGAAATGGTAACTCAGTCTGGCCAGACCCCTAACATTGTGAATTACTCTGCTGAGCTGCGATGATAGTGCACTATGGACTGGCTGGTTTAAACAACCAACGTTTATTTTCTCACAGTTCTGGAGGCCTGAAGTCCAAGATCCAGGTGTCAGATGTGGGCAGAGTTGGTTTATTCTGAGGCCTCTCAGCTGGGCTTGCAGACGGCCACCTTCTTGCCCTGCCTTCACCCTCTGTACCTGTTGGTGTCCTAATCTTCTCTTCTTATAAGGACATTGACAAATCAGAATAGGACCCACCCTAATGACCTCATCTTAACTGAATTACCTCTTTAAAGATGCAAACGCAGTGACATTCTGAGATACCGGGGGTTAAGACATCAATATATGAATTATGGGGGGAGGGCACACATCAGCCCATCACAAATAGTAACATGAAAAACGTAAGCAGAGGTATGGGAAACTGCTCTGTCAATTATAAACTATTAAGTAAATACAAAAGAACGTCCCCACATTCCCACCCAGTGCCCACACTAAAGAGTGCATTTTGAGCAATGGTTCTCAATCGTGTGCTTTGTTGTGGTGGTGGGGTGGGGGGAAGTTTTCTGGGGGACACTTGGCAACATTTGGGGACATTTTTGGCATTTTTGGTTGTCACAGGTGGAGGGGGTTGCTACTGGCATCTAGTGGGTTGAGGCCAGAAATGCTGGTGCTAAACAAGCCACCATGCACAGGACTGCTCTCTGCAACAAAAATTACCCCATCGCAGGTGTCAATAGGGCCAATGCTGAAAAACCCCGATCTAGAAGAAACTGCCCCTTTTTCCTTTCCTTTTAATCTTCTTCTTCTTCTTTTTAAATCAATGCTCTCACTTTCATGGAATAACCTGCTTCTTGAAGGCAAAAGAGAATGGCGTCTGAAAAGGAAAAGGGAGCAAAGCCTCTTCCAGGCGGCTGCTCCCAGGAGATGCAGAGCCTGCTAGCGGAGCTCCTGTGTGACCTGCAAGCCACCGCCATGCCCAGGCTGCCTTAGTGCTTCTCCAAGATCATTTCTCTGAAGTTAGAATGCTCCACTTTTCCCTCCACCAGAATTATGATTGCTTTACTCTTCAGTTTTCTAGAAAGCTCCTCGCAGTGTCCAAAAAGCTAATAACAAAATGCATGCCTGTGACCGGGGTTACCTCCATGAAGGCCTCGGACAGCTGGGGAAATAATTCTGCTCCCTGCGTCCAACCACACAAGCATTAGGCCTGCCTCGTTTCCCCTCCCCCCGTTCCATTTCATCCCCTGTTACATCTAAATTTAGCCCTCTCCCCAGTGACCCAGGGAAAGATCAAAGCTCTCTTACATTCCTGCAATCTGGAGAGGAGGGAGCAGAACAAGTCCTGAGAGTAAAAGGGGCAGGAAATGGTAGGAGGAGAGAGAGGGGAGGCACACAGGGATCTCCAGGGGCTGGCCCATCCCAGGGATACCGCTGGAGACCAGAAAGCCCAGGGAGGTGAAGGGGAGGTCTTGCTCCTCCATGTTCTGGGTCTCTGGAGGTGTTAGGGGGGTGAATGCCTCCTTCCAGCAGACAGGGTGCTATTCAGCCCACATGGCGAGATCACTGGCTGGGGCCCTTGGCTCAAGCCTCCCACCTTGGGGTCCCTTCACCCCACTTCCCTGCTCAGCAGATTCCCTGGGGCCTCCCTTCCGGTCCTGATGAGGGAGGAGAAACCATTTGTCTTCTGACTAGCAGAGAGAAACAGAGCCTCTGTCTCAGGCTGGGTTCCCTGGGATGGGCTCAAGTGTTGAGTAGCAGGCAGGTTTTTGGGGAGAACCCCCTGTGAGGAATGGAGGAAGGCAACAGGGGCAGAGGGAAAAGCTGATGGCAGTGCCTCTTGAGTGAGGCCTCAGCTGGTCCCTGGGGCACTCTGGGGCTGGGTGGGGCCTTCAGAGCTGTTCCAAAGGGAGGTAAGGGGGCTGGGCCTTTGTACCCTATGAGTTCATCCCAGAGAGAGGTGAGCCATGCACCCTACTGCGAGCTAGGGCATCCACAGGGGGGGCATCTGGGCAGAGCACCTCACTATTGACAACAGCCTCTTTGACCAATGCAATGGAGAGTTTTAAACTCAAGACAGCTGCTATCCGTTGGCCCTCCTCTGGCCATCTCCCCAGGTAACAAGTAAGCATCAGAGGGAAAATGCCCGTTTATGGTTTGACTTTCACTGAGAAATTCACTTTATAATCATATCTTTGAGAAGCAAAGGTTGCACTGGGAAGGGGCCCGGGAGGGCTGAGTTGGGGCAGGCCTTCCCCAGGCCTCACACGGATGGTAGACTGCAGGCCTGGAGTGCGGGTTTGGAGGGTGGGAGACCACTGTGGGGCAAGTTGGGCAGGAATGGAATGGCCACAAACCTCCCCTGACTTGAGTCAAATCACTCTTTTGTGAATTTTGTGGTTCAAATAAGTGTTTTCTGTTTTCGTGGCTTTTTTTTTTTTGGGGGACGGAGTCTCGCACTGTTGCCCAGGCTGGAGTGCAGTGGTGCGATCTCAGCTCACTACAAGCTCCACCTCCCGGGTTCATGCCATTCTCCTGCCTCAGCCTCCTGAGTAGCTGGGACTACAGGCGCCCGCCACCACGCCCAGCTAATTTTCTGTATTTTTGGTAGAGATGGTGTTTCACCATGTTAGCCAGAATGGTCTGGATCTCCTGACCTCATGATCTGCCTGCCTTGGCCTCCCGAAGTGCTGGGATTACAGGCGTGAGCCACCGCGCCCAGCCCTGCTTTCCTTTTTGTATTTTGAGACAAGGTCTTGTTCTGTCACCCAGGCTGGAGTGCAGTGCGATCACGGCTCACTACAGCAGTGACCTCCCAGGCTCAAGCAATCCCTGCTCCTCAGCCTCCCTAGTAGCTGGGACTACAGGCACAGGTGGGACTACAACACCACACTCAGCTAATTTTTAATTTCTATTTTTTGTAGGGATGGGGGTCTCACTATGTTTCCCAGCCTGGTCTCAAACTTTTGGGTTCAAGTGCTCCTCCTGCCTTGGCTTCCCAAAGCGCTGAGATGACAGGTGTGAACCACTGCATCTGGCCCAAATAGACATTTTAATGCAAGTCATTGTGAAGTGGAATAAAGATAGTTAACAACTATGGTTAAGATGCAATGTGTACTTATCAAATGCCGGGCCCTGCTGTGAGCAGTTTCTGTGTGTGACAATCATTTATTCTCTCTGTATCCTATAAGGTAGATATGACTGTTAATATCTTGGTACCTTAACTTCCCACCTATAAAACTGGCCCAAGCAACTTGTTGGAGCGACTTAACCAGTAAGCAGTGGAGCTGGGCTTTGGCAGAGGCTGCCTGCTGTTGGCTCCTGCAGGTTGGGCCACTGGGTGGCCCTCCCTCCCATGCTGAGAACAGGCAGAAGGAGGTCTTTTGACTATGACCCTGGGATTCAAATTTTCAACATCCAAGAGTAGGGACAGGAACCACTGTCCCGTTTTGTAAACCAGGAAACAAGCTTAGGGAGTGTCTTACAATTACTGCTGGTACAGAGGCCAGAGGCCAGGGGCTTTTTACAGAAAATCATGCTGCCCCATGCTGGGCACTATCATTCATAGGTCCCTTGGACATCTTTGAATGAATGATAAAAATGCAAGTTTCTGTTGCTGTAAAATATTGTTCAGTAATAGTATATTATGTATTCACATCATAGAATTCCAAAGTGGGAGGGGGCCTTAGAAAATATTGGTTTCTTCTCTATCCTTGCAGAGTGAAAAACTGAGGCACAGAGAGGAGAAGTCACTTGCCTAAAGCCACATGGCAGCTAACTGCTGAGCTAAGATTAGGTTCCTGAATTTCTGCCTCTTAGTCACGGTCGTGTTCGGGAAGCAAACTGTTTTGGAGGATGGGGAAAGAGGAGGAGATTACTTGGCTATCAGTGAAATTGATCAACAGAGTCAACATTTAATTAAAAAATATATCAAAACCTTTCTTGATAATGATCGACCTGTTACACTGGCACAATTAAAGTGGTGATTTTATTTACTGAGTTACTGCCAACTCCTATGATTTTTTTTTGTAATACCCTTGTGATAATTCAATTGGAAATACGTGGTAAGATGCAGAAATATAATGCCTTTTCTTAGGATAACTCATGCCACAGCCAACCAGGGAGTTGATCTGATGGGTCGGTTGCAGAACTGAGGTCTCCTTGGTGCCATCCTATCTCCAATGGCTGTAGAGGGACGCATCAGGGACCTTAGATAGGGCCCATATTTGAACTGGTGAAATGCACCCCCATGTGTTTAACATCTCTGAGGCTGCTGCACATTAGAGGTAATTAGGAATGGGCGCTTTTTAAGATTTAAATGATAACTTTTAAAAATTAAATTTTCACTTAAAATTTCAAGAGACAGAAGGACAGCTACTATGGTATAAATGCTTGCATCTGCCCTAAATTCATGTGTTAAAATTCTAATCCCCAGTATGGTAGCTGTAGGAGGTGAAGCTTTTGGGGGGTGATTAGGTCATGAAGGTAGAGCCTTAATGAATGGGATGAGTGCCCTCACAAGAGGCCCCGGAGAGCTGCCTTTCCCCTTCCCCCATGTGAAGACACAGCCAGGAGGTGCCATCTTTGAATCAGAAAGCAGGCCCCTGCAGACACCAAATCTGCCTGTGAGTTTATGTTGGACTTCCCGGCCTCCAGGACTGTGAACAATAAATTTCTGTTGTTTATAAGGCACCTGTCTTATGGTGTTTTGTAATAGCAGCCTAAAAGGACTAAGATGACCACACCCCCACTCCCCCAACTTCCTCATCCCACTCTGAGACTCTTTCAAGGACGGACAGCCTACAGCTCTCCAGGCAGACAAGCTCACAGAACTACTGGTGGTGGCTCCTTCTATTCTGATGAGCAAAGGCCTAAAGCCATGTGGATCTTGCACTTTGAAAGTGAAATCATGAGCCCTTAATCACTGAAAAACATAATTGATTCCCATTTCTCTAGTTAGGTGTCCTGGTACACTAATGCCTCAACACATTTTGTTGGGGGATGGATGAGAAAGAATTCCATGATCAATTACATTTGGAAAATGCTACATACAATATTGCCTTCTTGGACTCACATACTAAAAGCTCTGGGATGTTCTGAGTCAGTGAATCAATTTAATTTTTGGTTCATCATTTTCCAATTTATCTGACCGCAGAACGCTGTCTTCATGTCATACCTATGAAAAACCTGAAGAACCCATTTTCAAAAACTCCTAATTGGGCAGAACTAGACTGAAACTGATTATTAATCAAAGGAGGCTTAGGCAATAGAATGAACAATCTGCCAGGGGTCAGAAGACCTGGATTCTGGTCTAGAATCTTTCATTAATTAGCTGTGTGACTTTGGGGAAATCACGTTCTTCTGGGCCTTGGTTTCCTTGCCTATAAAACAGAGGACTGAAATTAGATCATTCCAAAGACCCCTTACAGGGGAGATATACAATGATTTTTCTGATTTGTGAAGACTCACCTGCTGGTAGGCTGTCTACTCTCTCCTCACCTATCACAGCTCCTGTTGGCACCTGCAGGGCCTGCAGGGTGGCCTGGAATCTGCTCCAGGCCAGGGGAAGTGCATTCTAATCCCTGAGGACATTCGGATAGGATTGCTGTGTGTTCCTGGCCCACCATAGGCTGGTGGCTGTGCCGGTCAGTCTCTTTCTCTCTCTCAGAACTCTTCCCTCTGTGCAGAATTTCATGGTAAGTATTATGGGATGATGCAGGAGACCTGGACCCTCTGCCCTCTGCCCCGAGGATTGTGAGTGTCGAAGGGGAAAGAAGCCAGGTCCACAGGCAGACCCAAGTGATCACACGCAGCAGTGGGTGTTGACAGGCCAGGTGCTTAGGGAGATCTTAGAGGAAGCTTCCTCCTCAAGGTCTGGGTCATTGTAGAGCCTTCATGGGGCCTGGAGGACTTCACAAAGCCAGAAAGATTTGTTAAATTCAGGGGTTCAGGGGCCTGGACAGAAATGAGGATGGTCTGAGAAATGCTAGCACAGAACAGTATGAAGTGTGGTTAGAGGCTGGTGAGTCTCTCTGCATGAGCATAAGTAGGCAGAAGGAGTGGAAAATCAGCTGGGGATGGGGGCTTTAGACAGAAGACAGCAGCCGGTGAATGCCAATGCAATCAGGCTCTAGGGTCACACAGGCAGTGGGTATCCATTCTTCAGGAAAAAAGAAAACTAGAAAATATTAAACATAATACTAGAAATAGAATAATTCAAACAAATATAATAATAAAGTAAAAGTAAGCTCTTTCTGCCTCTTCTAGATGATCAACCAATAAGACAGGTTCCCATAGAGGTGATTTAATACACTGTCATGTGCAATGTTTAACATCAGTAATAATAAATCATAACAGGGGCTAATGCTTTACATGGTGGAGCATAGAAAGAGGAGTGAGAGGCTTAGATGAGGAATGGAGATGGAACCTCTGCCCGGTAAAAGACTGCGAGGGGTAGCTGGGCACTCCTGGGGGAGCTTTCCTTTCATTCTCATAAAATGAGAAACAGTGAGAGTAAGCAACTGTTACGGTAAATACTTAAACAATGATTAAAAGACCAAGGCTGCTGACATCGGTCTTAGTAGAGATACCTCTACATATGAGTTCTACCATCAGAGGGCCTAGAGCCACTCTTTGGAGGCAACTGCTTATTTCTCCTGCCTGTGTGCTTCCACTTAGGAGTCTAGACAGCCATGCTCACAGGCGCTATCTGCAGGTCACTGGATTGAGCAAGGACTCTCAAAATCAGGAAAGACTTCCTTAGACACCCTGTCTTGGGTTCTTTCTCCTTCTTCCCTGTGTGCCGGGTTTTGTGCTCAAATCTCCAGTGTTCATTCCCAGTGTCCTCCTTCCCCGTTGTGCACTGTCTGCTAAAGGCCTTCAGGAGTGTCTCATAGTGGTCATGGTCACTGTTCCACTCATCTGGTGATGAGTATCTGGCAAAAGTCTCTGGGCACAAACCCCAAATACCATCCTAGGCTTTCTGTTAGAATGCCAGGTGGATAGAGTGTATGTGTATGTGTATCTGCAACAATGCCTTTGTTTCCAAGTGATGGGAGCTCTAACTGGTAAGAACAACAAACGGGATGTATTGGCTCATGTAGTGGGAAACCCACTTGTAGAGAGGACTTTAGGGTCACTGCAATGCTTTTCTTTCTGCCTCTCTGTTCTGGCTGCTAGGACGTCAGCTTCATTCAATGGCCGCCTCCTCTCTCTGAGAGAAAGATGGCAGCCAGCAAATCAGCTGGAGTACGTTTTCTTCCCCAGGAAGGTTGAGATTGTGAGAGAGAGAGAGAGAGAGGCTTCTGTTTTAGAAGAGTGAGAAAGATCCTTTTACAGAAGCTCTAGGAAAAACTTCTTTTCATATGTCATTGGCCTGAAATGGAACCCAAAGTCGTTCCTGAACCAATCACTGTGGCTAAGGCTGGGGACTGGGCTTCTCTTTTTGTCTTGCCAATCAGCACCTACCACCAGGTGCTGGGGAATTGGTCAATTCCCAGTACACATTTAATACAAAAGAAGGAGAGGAAACTCTGCAGGGGAAAAGAAAGGATTTTCAGTAAAAGTTTAAAATGGGTGCTGGAAAGTCAATCAGGAGCTGTCCTGGGCCAGGAGTTTGACCCTATGAAGAATACTGCCCAATCATTCATCATTTCTGAAACTCTTCTTATACATACAATCCCTCAACTGGGCCCTTGTGTATGTGCCTAGATCAGTTAGGATGCTTCTGGCTGCAAGTAACACAAAATCCTGACTCCATCTGTCTTAAATAACCAGAAAACGTGGAATCTCACATTCAGAGTAAGGACGTCTACCAGAGACAGCCCAATGAGCTGCTCAGTAGTCACCAATGGCCCAGGTTGTTCCTGTCTCTCTTCTCTCCTGTCCTCACCATCTGTTTCATCCTAAGTCTTCTTCCTTTTGTATTTTCGAGGTGACTGTTGCATCTCTAGACATGACAATCCAGAATAACAAGGAGAAACCATCTCTTGTGATTTTACCTTGCAGAGAGGACATTTTCCCCAAAGCACCTGGGCTGAAATCTTATCTCCACCACTCAGTGGCAGGTGGCCTCAAGCAGCATCAAAGGGATAATAATAGTCCTTGAATCCTTGTGAATATCAGTGGAGTGATCCCGCTGAAGTGCTCAACACCAGCCCTGGTACACTGTTGTTCTCAGAAATGAGGAGCTTGACTTGCCTGGCATGTCCTGCTAGTTGAAGGGGTTTCCATGCTCTGGCATGGATTGTCTTCGAGTATCCCAGTGTTCAGTATGCCTCTTTCAGGTGTCTACAGCCAAAGTCAAGGTCAGAAAATGAAAGGTTTGGGGGCTTCTCTCCCTTTTGTTGAGCCTTTGATCAATCTCACCCTCCACAGTTCCTTTACTTATTAACCCTAGGGTGGCCACTTTGCTCTAATCATCATGTTTGCCGAAAGGCCCCAATCTACTGTCCCCTGTCTGAAAAAAAAAAAGGAAAAAGAAATGAAGGAAGGAAGGACGGAAGGAAGGAAGAAAGGAAGAAAGAAAGAAAGAAAGAAAGAGAAAGAGAAAGAAAGAAAGAAAGAAAGAGAGAGAGAAGAAAGAAAGAAAGAAAGAAAGAAAGAAAGAAAGAAAGAAAGAGAAAGAGAAAGAAAGAAAGAAAGAGAGAGAGAAGAAAGAAAGAAAGAAAGAAGAAAGAAAGAAAGAGAGAGAGAAGAAAGAAAGAAAGAAAGAAAGAAAGAAAGAAAGAAAGAAAGAAAGAAAGAAAGAAAGAAAGAAAGAAAAGAAAGCAAGCCTAACAATATATGTGTCGGGACCTATTTTTAGTGCTTTACAAGTCAGATCTTCCCTCCCGGCCTCTTCCTGTCCCTCAGGACTTTCAGATTTACTACTTAAATATTTATAAACTGTTACAATTATTTATTAAAGGTTTATGTTGTTATTATATTTAGTGTGGAATATGCATTTTGTCCTCCAAAAATAACAGGACTTTCCATTAAACGACATCTGTTAATGATGCAGTAAATTGCCTCTTAAAGCAACAGAGAAAGTTCTCTTCTCCTTTGACAACCCTAAGTACCCTTATTTAAAAGTAGGGGCCCTACCTCACTGGAAAACACATTACTTCTGACTCCCCAAATGTTACTCTATGCAGATTTAGGAAATTTGTAGTGCTTACACAGAGAAATTTTACCTCAGCTATCACCATCTAGTCAAAAGCAACAGATGCCTTCGTAGTTGGTAGCCCTTCCTTTCCTCCAAGGCTTCTGTTGGTGCTTAAATGCGCACACACATGTGTGCATGTGTATGTCTTTGTGTGCATATGTGTGCACACACGTATGTGTAAGAGAAGCCCTTGTCTCAGCTCAGATTTATTCGTTCATTCATTCAGTTTAATCCACTCTGTGTTAGGTGTCAAACTCAAGGAAATGGATAAGAAACACTGCCCTGAGAGATTCACAGGACTAACAGAAGAGCAAAAAGTAATAAAATATCAATGGTACATAAGGAATTATTAAGCAGTGTAGATGTACATGTGCAATGCCATGGAAACAAAGAAGCACTAATTTTGTAGAGGGATTTCTTCTTGATGTACATGTAGCTCTATGTGTAATAGTAAGGCTTAATTTGAGAAGAATTCTCTGGCTTTTTTCTTGGAATGGGACTTGCCTTCCATCACTAGGTTGCTAACCCATCCATCTGCCAGTGTCACCCAGACCATGGTCTAGCCTGGTGGTTCTCACCCAGGGGAGGTTTTCCTTCTAGAGACATCTGGCAATCTCTGGAACCATTTTAGGTGATGAGAGGGTGCTACCGGCATTTAGTGGGTAGAGGCTAGAAATAAAGCTAAGCACCCGGCAAAGGCCAGGACAACCCCCACACCAAATAGTTCTCTGGCCCCAAATACCAGGAGTGTCCAAGTTGAGGTTGAGAACCACTGTTTTGCTCAAAAGGGTCCTGTGCTGGGTGGGAGTCATTCTGAACAAGGCCAGTGAAATTGGCCTGAGTTTCTTGGAGGAGAGCTGAGATTTGACCTGGAGAGACAGTTGAGGGTCTTAAAATGACCACTGCCCCTTCCCCTTGACCTGGTAATTTACCATCCAGAAATCTGCCCACAAAAAAAAAAATGGTCAGAATGGCTGTTACCAAATTATGCACAGAGATGCTCCAAGCTACAAGAGAAACAGGAACAAAAGTAATAAAGTTAAAAACAACCTAAATGGCCAACACTATAGGTTGGCTCAGTAAGTTAGGATATATTTTTAAGATTTTAAAGATGTCTGCAAGTAACTTTAATGACATATACAATGCATGTAATTTTAAATTCAGTGAAAAGGAATGTCCTTTCCCCAATCTCTCTTTTTCTCTCTTTTTCTCTCACACGCATAGAAAAAAGGATGGAGAGAAATAAAACTATGAGTTAATACCTGTTTCTAGATGTTGGGATTAGAGATACTATTTGTTTTTAATTTTACTTTAATTTTTCGGTATTCTCCAGATTCTCAAAAATTAAAAGAAACAATTTTCTTAGTTGTTTTTATTTTTTAAAGATTATTTTAGACTGGGCACGGTGGCTCATGCCTTTAATCCCAGCACTTTGGGAGGCCGAGGTGGGTAGATCACTTGAGGTCAGGAGTTTGAGACCAGCCTGGCCATCATGGCAAAACCGCGTCTCTACTAAAAATTAGCTGGGCGTGGTGGCAGGTGCCTGTAATCCCAACTACTCTGGAGGCTGAGGCAGGAGAATCACTTGAATCCAGGAGACAGAGGTTGCAGTGAGCCAAGATAGTGCCACTGCACTCCAGCCTAGGTGACAGAGTGAAACTGTGTCTCAAAAGTAAGTAAATAAATAAATAAATAAAAAGATAAAATGTTGGTTATTTTCGAAAGATGGCACATCAGTTTAGAAGCCAAGAGACCAGGATACTGGGCTTGGCTCATCCCCCAGTAGATACCATGATGTCAGCGACCCATAGCCCTTCCTCACCTTCCTCAGTGGATCTGCTTGTGCACTTGGTACCAGGGGACCCCAATAACCTCCACCTTCCTGTCTTTCAGAGTGGCTCTGAGAAGCCCAGGAAACACCACATGGGGAAATGAAAAGCTGAATAAATGAAATGGTTCAAGATCGTACTTCTGGTAGGAAGAATTTGATAAATTCTTCCTATGGGGAGGGGAGGGGAAGGAAGGGGAGGGGAGGGGAGGGATCTGGATCTAGCCTGGTTTTCCCCTTGCTCTTGGCAGGTCCTGGGGCAGCCAGGAGCCACCATGGGGCATTGCACTTTACAGATGAATTTCCCTACCTTTGTAGGAGGAAAAGCAGTGGCCCTCTGGTTACTTGGTTACCTAGGATTTAAAGCCGGGAGTGGACTCGACAGTGCGTTTTTGTTTGTGGTTGGAATTTTCGAGTTATACACTCCCCGGGCTGTTAGCTGAAATGTTAGTGCATCCTCACAAATAAAATCAGTCCAGGAAAAGCGTTGCTAGAATTTCCAACAAAGGCTGTCTTTGCCCTTCCGCGTACTTCCTAGATGGGGGTTCTCAAGCCACTCTTCGGAATCTGAATCCTACCAAGTGATGCCTGCCTTCTGCCTGCTACTCTGGGCTCCTGGATCTGCTGTCCTCTGGCACAGGCATCATTTGCTCCCTGGAAGCTGGGGAACCTTGCTTGGCAGTAACTAGGAAACTAGCTTAGAAAAACAGCCTCCCTGGCACCTGTGCCAGCAGGCAGGAATCCACCTGCTTTTTCCAAAAGTGTTTGCCTGTAGGGAGACTGCCTGAGGCCCACGTAAATTCAGAAATTTCTGGGGTTTGGCTTAGCAGACCCAGAGGGCCCTGGAAGACACTGAGCGATTTCCCTCTGTGGCGTCCGTGAGAGTCAGTGTCGCCGCTGGTCAGTCCATTTTTCCCACTCAGAGAGTTGGGGCACCCCCTAAATAATTGAAGTATTAGTAACAGTTTCTTTCCCCTTCTGCAGGCACTCCCAGAGGTCTGCCGTTTTCTTTGCAAGAACAGTTGGCATTAAATATGCTGGGTGTCAGTGCAGCAGTGAGGTGGTTAATTTTGACTGAATATTATGCTATATAACCACTTGGCATTTAACTTGAAAAATGGCTTTCTGCTTCACCTGTCAGCATACCCAGTTCTCATCAAATAAGTGAGTGAGAAAAATTTTTAAATTTCAATTTCCTGATGCTATTAGACACTACTTCTTCCATACTTAAACAGTTTAGCAGTGCATGTACAGGTTTTGGTATTCAGACCATGCCTGAGACTACATGCTATTACAATAGCTTTTTTGTTTAAAGGGTAAAGAGATGCATGGATCTTTATCTTGAGGTTAGGAAAATGTATTGCAGGAACATGGCCAATCAGGTTCTGAATAACTTTGAAACATGGTACCATCACCCCAGTGTAGTACAAGGAATTCCAACGCCTACGGTAGAGGATTTGAGAGTGTCAGAAGAAAGCCTTAGAAATGAAGTAAATGTGCAGA
The DNA here is from genome assembly GCF_006542625.1 of Nomascus leucogenys. Taxonomy (NCBI): domain Eukaryota; kingdom Metazoa; phylum Chordata; class Mammalia; order Primates; family Hylobatidae; genus Nomascus; species Nomascus leucogenys. Next base: position 45,990,223 of record NC_044390.1, on the reverse strand, counting down.
GTAATCCCGCATGGTACTTCAGGGGGAAATTGATCACTCAGGTTAGCATTAATCTATTTTTACTGTTTCTTTTGTCAATTATAATTCAGTAAACCATGCCAGGGACTTACATTCATGAACTCTCTATGTTTAAGATTAAAACCCCAGGCTCATCCACTTATGTGAATTAGACATCTCCAACTGTTCGTAGTTCAAACAGGTTGATTAGTGTCACCTCATTTTGTTTATACATCCCGAAAATGAAAAGCCGGCAGAAGGAAGATGACAGTATTTGATTTCTATGTCTCAGAACCACTTTGTCATAACTCATTTTTATGGTGGATGTGTTGTGAACAGGATGGGAAACGTGCCTTGTTGGTTTAAGAAAGGGTCAACAAGCTATGGCCTGTCGGCCAAATTCAGTCTGCCTCTTCCCTGGCCTGTTTCTGTAAATAAAGTATTATTCAGACAGAACCACACACACTTACTTATCAGTTTATCTGTGGCTGTTTTCAATCTGCAGAGTTGAGTTGTCCCAACAGACACAGCATGACTCATAAAGCGTTCTTATCGGCCCTTTACAGAAAAAGTTGTCTCCCTGTAATTTCAAGCTTCAAATGCTCATTTTCTTCCCTTTGTGATTCCAGGCCTAATTTTTCCATATATTTAGAGGGCACATTTCTAGAAAGAATGAATGGCTTGAGAAGTTTTATACTTATAAAGAGGTTTTTTTTTTTTTTCTTCACTCAGGCTGCATAAGGGGGATGTGAAATCATTCTATTTTACAGATAAGAAGACTGAGGTTCGGCAGGATTCCGTGACCTGTTACAGGCCACACAGCTGGGAATAAAAAGACAAACTCCATTCTTCATGGGAACTGTGGGGATTAAATATATCAGTAAATGTAAATTGGTTGAAAAAATGTTCCCAGCATAGAGCAAATTTGCAATCCTTGCTAAATATGATTATTCCCTTTATTTTCATTGTTTCAGGGCCCTCACCCTGGTATATCAGGCAGCCAGGAAGAAGGGATGCCTGCTGCTGTCAGCCTGTGCCAGCAACACAGAGACCCAGGCCTTCAGCCCAAGCGGGGCTCTGTGCCTCCATTGGAAACATGAACCAGATTTCCTTGTAATAGCCTCCATATTTGGGCCCAGCAGCCTTAGATGTCTGGCCAATAGGAAAGCTATGTCCTTCCTGCACAATTTCAGCCCTAAGAATCTGTGACTCTCCCTCCCTGGAGGCCTAGAGAACAAGAGGAGGGAGGGCTTGAAATCAATAAATGGATTGCACACCTGCAGGGCTCTGCCATTTGTCATCTGTGACCTACGCAGGCATTCTGGGGCTTACACTATCCTGAGCTGCGTGTGTTTCCATGGTCTCCCATTATGCCCCACTTTGACCCCTCAAAATATTGTTTCAACTTCCAGGAGGCTGGATGATGGGGAGAGAGAGGCGAAGAGAGAGGGAGGGTGCAAGGGAGCTGGCAGAATGAGAGAGGGAGCATGTTCAAAAATGCCGGCTGCAGCCAACTGTATCAGATGCCAGCTGCCAATACCACCCTAGTCCCTCTGAGGTCAGCCAGGTAGCTGGAGCCCTTCCTTGCCTTCCAGGCAAACAGCTCTGCTACTCCAAGGGAAAACAGCCCTCAAATGCAGCCCTGCTCGACTTCTCAGAAGGCCAGGGAGGAGAAAGGGGATTGAATTAACCAAGATATCCAACATACGGTCTCCAGGGTGAAGTGGGAAATCAACAGCATGACCTTTAAGGCCACTCACTCATTCACTCCAAGATACATTCTATAGGTGCCCATGGTGTGCTGGGGAGGAGAGGGCAGGGGAACAGACAGCGCCTACCCTGAGGAGCTTTGTGTCACCCATGTCATCAGCCCAAGCGCTGGCTTAATAGAGGGAACTTGTTCTAAAGGTATCAGAAGAGTAAATTGGAGATGGTAATTGCAGGAAGTGATGGCAGAGGGAAGGAAGAGGTGGTGTTTTAGGAGTAGGGTCTGGAGCTGTTCCCGTAAACTAGGGCCATGGAGGAAGGGGATGCCCATGAGGGTTGTGAAACCACAGAGGTTATGCTGCTACAGGCAGATATGCCATCCCTCCACAAGCCCAGACTCAGGGGTACTGCAGGCAGTTGTTTGGGCTCATTCCCTAAGGCCCCTTTTAACGAGACAGTCTCAAGACAGCAGCGCAGGGAGCATGTGAGGCAGGAGGAAAGTTCCAGCTAAAAAGACAATCCCCATTGGTTCAGCTGGGACTCTCAAGAAGATGAGTGCTTTCCTAAATGCAGTGAAGGCAAGGAATAAGAAGGATGGGCTTTCCTCCCAAGGCTGCTGGGAGCTCACTTGGTAAATATGAATTGGTCTCCTTGCCGGGTTCGGCCTCAGCTCCCCGACCTGTAGCATGGGATGACTGGGTCCGCTCAGAGGTGTTACCCATCCATGTTATCAAAGGGAGCAGTTTCAAAGCTCACCACTTAGAAGATGGAGCTTTAGAGAAAAGACAGTACCCAAGGCCTCTCAGGAGCATCATGCATCGGGCCTGATACGGCACCACAGCAGCTGGGGTCCGGGGACTCTGGAACTGAGGGCTGAGCCTGAGACACACGGTGTGAGTGTGAGTTAACAACACATTGGCGTGGTAGGTGCGTGTTTATGCATGACAGTCTTCAAACCCTGCTTCTGCAGAAAGCACAGTGACCATGGCAGATACTGAGTTCTGTCGTGGTAGGGACCTGGGCCACCAGGGCCTCCCTTCGTCCCCAGCAGCCTGGAGCAGGGCGTGCTGCATCCCTCCCCAGCCCTCACCCCTCCCAGCCAGTTAAGAGAGTCTCCAGTCAGGAGCTGATTTGTGGACGTGCCTCAAGGTCTGCCAGTGTCACAGTCCCGTGTGATTTATCGCCTGCTCCACACCTCGCACTTTCTGTTGTGTGCTAATGCCCCGTCCTTCATATCTTTCTTTAATCATGAGAGAGTAATTGCAGATATTTAAACACTTGAGTTTCCTGCAGGAATTTCGAGACTTGGTTTTATAGGCCTTTTATAACAGAACAAATCACAGTTTGGATGAAATTCTGGGAATTCTCTTGCAGGATAATCATGTTCAGATTGCCTCCCTACTGCTAGCTTAATGTGGCTGTCCAAGTTTGGGATTTACTGGGGAGCCAATTTGTTTTAAGAAATTAACAAAACCGATACCTAAGTACCGCAGTGAACATAAAGTTTTTATTCATTTTGGTGAAAAGGAAAAAAAAATACCCAACCTTCTACGACTCACAAAACAGCTCTTGAAAATCATTTTTATGAAATTGAATCTCTCTCCCCAAATGATTCCCCGATGCTAAGTGGGATGGCCTTGTAATAATCGCTCCCTTGTATTTGTGCATTAACCGGTTCGAACTTCACAGGCTTTGCCCAACCCAAGGGTCTCACAGCACCGGCTTTATACTTTTTAAATTTTTATTTATTTATATTTTTATAGAATGCAGGGAGCCACACGGATGAGAGAGAATTCTCAAGTGGGGAAAGTCATATGTGGACTGTGAGATTTAGACACTAAAAAGGAATGTGTCTCTCACACCCCACACCCCACACATACACAAAGTAGATTTTTTTTTTTTTTCCAAAAATGTGATCTGGAAAAAGGAAGGAAGAAGGATGCCTTTCATGGAGCTGGATGTGTGAAAACCTCTTTGAAAAGCAATGACATTTCCTCCTTGGGGGACCTCATCTTCCCTTTGCTCCTACCTGGTGCTGAACACAGGAAGTTCGTGCCCTCACTTCACTATCACAGCTGCTTGGGAAATAAACCACATTTAAAGCAACCCCTTTGTGTCTGCCTGCAGCTGCTAGGCCTCTGAAGGAATCTCTCCTCTCAATTCCCTTTCGGTGAAAGAAAGGGAATTTGCACCCAGACAGGGGAGGCTCCCTGCTGGGCACGAGCTGACTGAGTGCCCTGGCCCAGGGCAGGTGTGGGTGCACGGAGTGGGTATGGGGAAGGGCCCTGAGATTCCATTTACCCAGAGGGTTTTATGACTCTAAGGTGCCTTCTTAGTCTGCCTGGAGAGTGGGGAGCCACCATGGGAGTCCGAGACCACAGACAGGACAACAGAAAATTACTGCTGGGGCTCATTCCCTTTGGGCAGCCCCAGGCAGTTACAACCAGGATGACTGTGAGGCTGTGGAAGGAGCTTGCAGCCACTGGCTCTTCTGCGTGGGCCTCTGTGCAGAGCATGGGCAGAAAGAAAGGAACCAACGTACTCAGCAAACAGTGCTCGGTGTATCTGCTGCCAGGCCCAGTGCTGAACCCTCCAGGTGAGACAATTCAATAAGACATTACTGCCCCACCCTTTGCACCTGGGGCATGCATCACAGGTGTCCCAAGACCTGCGTGGGTTGATTTGCTCTCTCTAGGTAAGGACACTCCTTGGGATTGATGTCACTGTCCAACCTGGCCTCCTGAATATGCAAGACAGAGTGTGCCAGGGAACAAAGTTGCCACATTTCCCACATGGTCCAGCCCCGGGTAAGGCATTTCCTGGGCAGTGCAGGCCTCCGTGGCCCTGTTCACCTCGCTCCCTGGAGTCTTGTCTCCTACACACACACCTTACTGCTCCCTCTGCTGCCTGGGAATCCCAGCCGTCTCCACCAGCCAGGGCCTCACCGAGGGTCCATGCAGATCTCAGCTATTCACACAGGATGCTCCTGGAGCCAGGGTGTGGCCCTTCAGACCTTGGCCATGGTCCTGTGCGGTCCATAGTTGTGGCAGGCTTCCACATCCATTCTTTCCTAGCTGGTGCCAGGTCTCGGCCCTGAGGTCTGGGGTAGAGGCTCCCTGGGCTGCCCTGGTTGTAACACAGATGGCTCTGAATGTGCTTGGCTTTCCAGAGCATCTGCTGCACCTGTGCTCTGGTCCTGCCTGGCCCTGTAGGCTGCGACTTCCCCAGGAGGCCCAGCTCACTGTTGGAAACTACTTGCTACCTAATAGCCTTTACTGCAGTTCTAGCCTAGAACCTAGAACCTTGCCGGCGTCAAGACAGTCAGATAGTGGTGAAATACGAGGCAGGGTGGCTGTTTGCTCCATGTGGGTGTGGGGCTCCAGCCAGGGCCTCAGCATGGCTGTTTCTCCCTCAAGCCGCCTCCTGAGTGCCCCCTGCCGACCCGTTGAACTCTCCACGGCCTTGAGCTGCACCCACCTCCCTTAACAGGCTTGCAGGGTCCTCACCAAAGCACAGGGCTGCCCCTCTGGAGGGAAATAGCCTCAGGTGGTGCTGCTCCTGCCTTCCTGTAAGTCTTTCTAGTCTCCCCACAAGCATGGATTGAACACCTACTGTCTCCCTTCACGAGGCTGAGAGCTGGGGATACAGCAGAGACTAGACAAAGTCTGTGCTCTCCTAGAGAGTAGAGCTCAGTAGCGGTGACAGATCACCCAGAAAAAGACAAATGAAGATCATTTTCCATAGTGAGAAGGGCCAGAAATGAAATAAAACAGGGTGATCTGGACGGGATGTGGGGGTGCAGGTGCCCACATTAGACATCACAGTCAGGGTGAGTCTCTCTGACACTTGAGGAGGTGACACTTACAAAGTGTCAACTAAGGCCAGTGCTCCTGCCTGTAATTCCAGTGCTTCGGGAGGCCGAGGTAGGAGGATCACTTGAGCCCAGGAGTTCAAGACCAGGCTGGGCAGCACAGCAAGACCTCATATCTACAAAAAAATTAAAAAATTAGCCAGGCGTGGTGGCACACACCTGTAGTTCCAGCTACTCAGGAGGCTGAGGCAGGAGGATCACTTGAGCCCAGGAGGTCGAGGCTGCAGTGAACCGTGATGGTGCCACTGCACTTCAGCCTGGATGACATAGCAAAATCCTATCTCTAAAAGAATAAATAAAATAAAAATTTACAAAGTGGTGACTAAGTGAGCGGGGCAGCCAGCATGCAAGGATTGGTGGGAGGGAATTTTGGGCAGAGGAAACTGCAACAGCAAAGGCTGGGAAGTGGGACAGAGCTTGCCTAGGGTGGCAGGGGCTTTAGGGGACCAGGGGAAGAGTCTGACCACTAAGGCCTCCGAGTCTGAGAGGGAGGCTGGGGCCAGATCACAGGGCACAGCCAGCAAGGCGAGGAGAAGTCGAGGCTGGGCTCCATCGTCCTGCCCTGCTCCTGGCTGACGTGAACCCATCACAGCCTGGAAAACACACACTTGACACAAGCCTGTGCCAGCAGGGATTAGGAGAACATTGTTGTCTCAGAAGAATACGTTTTTAATTAACAGGTTTTATTTACCACCGTGCGTTCTGTCTTGCTCACATGGCCCTGTTTAAGAGCATTTTAAATCATCAGCTTTTATTTATCACAAGAAAGTCTCCCCAGTAGGGGCACTTCCCTGTTGTTCCCCATGCTGGCCTGAGCGAGCAGGGAGATGGGGAGACCAGGAGCTCAACCCTGTCCCCTGCAGGCCTGGCCCCAGTCTCAGTGGGAGACACAGCCTGAAGCAGGACTTTCCTTGCATATGGACACATGTGGCCTTCTCCTCTCCTCTTTCCTGGCTGCTGACACCGGGGCAAGTGACAGTCACCTTTTCGGATGTGGTTTGCCCAAGCAGTGTCTGAATTAAATCTCACCAGTTTGAAGCCTGCCAGGGTGCTGCTGGTCCGGAGAGCTCACTGGGGCTGGGCAGGAAACACTGTGGCTTTTGCACCCTGGCTAATTCCATTGCTCAGCTTTCAATGCCACTCTGTTTAAACCCCTGTCAGAAAGCCCTTAAGGACAGCCAGTTTTATTTACTGTCAATGTAACCACTCCTTTGGTTGATACTGGCCTAAACACTTCCAGGAAAGAAAGCCCAGGCTCATCAACTGGACCTCCATCCTGCCGAAGGAACAAAGGAGGCTTCCTCCTCTCCTTGGCGTATGTGCATATTAAAAAATTTGTTGAACCTATTTTAATATCCTTCGACTAATGGGAGGGTTTTAAGACCTTTCTAAGTATAGTAGTAGTAAATCCTGCTGCATATTTCACCCAAATATCCAAAATAAAAATACCTTTGATTGAGAGAGACGAGTCGCCCACTGGGGCCCGTACCTTCAGTTTCGGTAGCTCAGTTCAACATCAACAACAACCACAACAACAAAAGCCGCATTGTAGCAATCAGCCCTCTAATAAGCCTCTAACTTGGTTTCTACCTTATCCCAAAGGTATAGGAAATAGCACCGCTTTTTTTAAAATATCAAGAAAACATCATTTGCTCTAAAATGTCCCTAAAAGCAGGTCTAAATTGCCAATAAAGGCTAGGTAATTGTATCAGCATGGATCAGAAAGCATTTCTCAGGCCCGATGAAAGAGTTTGCAGGGCTGAAGGACTCCAAAGCTGCTGCTCAATTCCCCCCAACGCTTGGTCAACAGCCCGCACCAGTGGTTCGAAGGGAGATTTTCAGCACAATGCAATTTCCCTTTTAAAGCCAAACACCTCTCTACTCCCCCCACTCTCATTTCGTTCTAATTTGTTAAACTTAATTTCTTCTGAGGAGTTGTCTGGAAGCTCAGGTCAAATCAGAGAAACTTTCTGGCTGTTTGTTTTTGAAAAGCAGAACGTTCTCCTTCTTAAGCCTCTGGGTCTGAATTACTTAATTATTCTCTCCTTTTCCTCCTCGTCCAGGTGAATGATGAATGCACTGAAAAAGCAAACTGCATGGGTGGCTTGTCTTCTTAACCACATCACCAGCCTCGCTCTCCACCTTAGAGCGCTATAATCACTTGACTAGCAAACACATATACAGTATAAATATTTAAGAAAAAGTAAATTCTATTAAGCCACTGTGTGATAGATGCAGTGGTAGGTACTTATCTTTGAAATATTAAACTCTAGACATTTATATCCATACAAAAAAGAGTTTCCTGCCATTTGATGAGAATTATGTGCCTGGCACTAATAAAATATTAAACTCCAATTTAAAAGATAAGTATCTTATCCACTTTTTTCATAATAAAACATTTTACAGTGCTGAAGAAAGCCAATATGCATCAGAATTTCCATACAATACTGTATTTACAAACTTTCATAAAAGTTTTGTGTCTGCATTTATCAGTGGCTGGTTTCACACTAGCATCCTGATCATTCTCCCTAATGATACGGTGCATTTCAATAATGCATGATGGAAGGTGTACAAACAGCCCTTTGTTTTTGTGTATGGTAATTCCATATTTTTGGTTAGTGGTTCTCCCTGGCAGCTAATTAAATAGAGGTGGTCACTAAGATTGCATTATCCCTTTTGGTCTCCATTATATAAATTAATGTCAAACTGATGCAATGTTTCATGTTTAAAATAACAGATACAAGTGTTAAAAATTATAGCCTGCAGTTTTCCTATTTGACAATGCATTATTTTCAGCTGCAAATGTCAGTTTCTAACCCCTGCCAAGAATATTGTGGAGAGGCAATGAGTAATAAGTGTTAGTTATCAAATTTAGTGTCTTTTGAAATTTGCCCGTGTTGCCAGGGTGGGGGTGGGGAAGCAGTCGATGCACTTGTGTAAATTTATGGAAGCTCCACTTCCAGAGCCCTATGGGGAAGGAAAGGGATTCTAGCAGGCAGCTAGACTTTCCACGGCATCAGCTGCCTCCAGCCACAGCACGCGGGTCCTGACGGAAGCCTTGAGTGTGGGCCCAGTGTCCCTTGGGCTGGGGATAGTTAAGAGGTGAGAACAGCTGAAACGTGTATGACTTTCCCAAAGGGTAAAATATTTTCAAAGGGCCTCACCTAATTGGACCTGCACTGCATAAGCCCCGGTCTTTTCTTTAAAACCTGATGTCAAAAGCTGCGTATTTGAAACCTCCTTTGCCTCGGATGTTGCAGAACTGGGCTTCGGCCATGGATGGGATGTTTCCGAGCCCTCAAGACCATTCTGGTCTCTGGGAGCGGGAGTCTCCCCTGTCCCCTGGAGATCAGCCTTGACAACAGGACTTCTATTAGCAGCCTCCTTCTCTTCCCTCTTTGTTTTGATAGATGTCAAAAGACAGTTCTGCCTTAAGAAATGTAATTACTCAAGAGGATGATAGGAGGTAAAAAGCTATATGAGAGGTAAGTTGCATGATGTTTTAAAATAAACAAATATCACCTTGGGCACAAATCCCCTATGCACCCCCACTTAGGTTTGGGGTCGAGAAGTGGAAGGTGCATCCCAAGGCTGCGCCAGTTGACTCCTGAGCAAAGAAAATATTTAGATTGTGTGATATGTGTAGAGCAAGGCAAACTAAATGGTTCTAACATCCGGAGACATTTTCAGTTCTCAGGGCAATGCCGGGTACCCCAAAACAGTGTTCCACTGGAAGAGACCTTTGCTGTTTGTGAACCTTGGTCACCATCAGAGAAGGGGTGGATGGGCATGCCTTTCCCCTCCTCAGGCCAACTGAGGCTTGGCCAGAGGGGTCCCGTGAACGTCGCCCATTCCATGCCACAGAGAAAAGTACTGTCAAATTTTAACAGAGAGCAGAGGCGTCTCTCCACAGAGATTTTTAAATTAATAAACACCTCACAGCCAAAGAGATAGCTGATTTGCAGGTCTTCTTTCTGTTGGGCATATGTCCGGATGCAGTAGACGAAAATATGTTTTATATTATCCTGGGAATGTTATCGTAAGTGGTCGCTTTTGGAGGTGTGAGGGACCGTGGCTAACAATGACTGGTGACTGTTGTATTGTTTGGCCACAGACATCAGCTAAATCCTGAATAAGAACTCTTTCTGTTTCTTCCAGGAGATGAGCAGTGGTAGAGTTCCTTATTTCTGTAAATTACTGTAGAAACAATAGGCTGCAATTATCATCACGTTTGAAAAGCATCCACTAATTACACTCAGGATAAACTGCACTTAATACCTATGATATCTATTATGAGCATATCAGTGTGATGCCCTAGCCTGCACTGATACCTTTATCTTCTAATATTTGGAAGAAATAATTGCTGTGAAAAGAGTACCTTAAAAGCTTGGCCTGCTGGGCTTCTCTTCAGCAGCTGTTTCACGGGCTGGGGTCTGAGGGGCACGGCTCAGCTTAGACTCCTTTATTCTGCGGTTGGGGGCAGAGACCACAGAGTTCTGCCTCGGACACTCAACACTCACTACCTGTGTGATCTCAGGTGAGTTTCCTAACCTCTCTGCTGTTTCCTTCTCCGTAAAATGAGGACAAGAATAAGGCTCACTTTGTAGGGTTGTTAGGAGGATTAAATGCATCCATACATTGAAAGCATTTAAATTGTCCTTCCTGTGTATGACTTCAAGGTTCCAAAAGACTTGGTCCTGGAAAGTTTTCCCAAAGAGCTTCACACCTGTGATCTGTGAAGCTGAAATTAGAATGCTGCTCTCCTGGTCTTACCGAGAGACCTAAATGAAACAAATCACATAAAAAGGAGCATTGAAAAGTGAACGGCATGCAAAAAAAGATACTGATAACAATAACACCATATCATTGAAAGCGTGGCCCTAATTTATTTATTATTTCATGCCCGCTATTCCCTCATCTCCAGCCTTTGCCTAAGATGAGACCTTGGGACTCATCTAAAGGCTTTTATTTGACCCTTTCCTTGCCTCTCATCTCACACACGGAAAAACCCTCCTAACATAACTGACTACTGGCAGCTTAACTGAAACCCTCGCTTGGTTCTCCATTGCCACAGGCTCAAGTTCAAGCTCCTTGCCTTCATTCTTCCACCCCTGACTATCTCTCCAGCCTCATCTCTACAAAAAACTCCCCTTTCTCTGCATACTCCAGCCAGATGGAACCTTTTGTAGTTCTTTGAATATGCCGTGGTCTCCCTCCATTCTTCCACTCCACTCTTTGCAGAGCATTGAATAGTTACAGGCAAGGATTCAAGAGGTAGACTCCCCGGGTTCAAACCCTTGCCGAAGTCTTCCAGTGAGCACCATGGGAGCCCCAGAGCCAATCGATTTCCACTTGGAGCTCTGAGCTTGGAGAAGCTGTGTGAACTTGAATAAGTTGATTACCTCTCTGAGCCTTGGCTTTCCCATCGATAATATGGGATACTTATCTCATACAGTTGTAATGAAGATTAATTGGTTAAAATATAAAAAATGCTAGGGGCATTGGGTGACTTTGTGATTAAGAAAGGGTAAGTCCTAGGCAAGTTTCGAAGATTGGTCTGAGATCGGGGAGAGGCCTCTTTTTTTTTTTTCTACATGTGAACTCTGAGAGGTTTAGGTTCAAGCCCCCTCTTTCCCAAGAAGACTCTTTAGTTCTCCTCCCACATCAATTTATGCTTTCCCCAAATCCTCTCTCCCACTGTGCCATGCTGTAGCTTTGCATGGGTCAGTATTTGGTCATGACCTAGAATTATTTCAGTCTTATCTCTGCCAGCCAGTCAGATGCTGGAATAAGGGAGTCTTGTCCCAGCTCTGCCCCATGACCAGGGCTGGGCACACAATGAGCTTGCCCGTGGACTGATATTGACACACCAAAGTCCTGCCAAGCCAGCCCTTTGTCCTATGGGATGGCACACACAACAGCCAACTCCTCCAGGGATCCTCCTCACACTTCCTAGCCTAGTTCACATCATCTGTGTTCCCTGTTTGCCTGGCCAAATAATTACATAATGGGGCTGGAGGGAGATGGAGACACAAGACAGCCAGGGGAAGGGCTAAACCCCGGCCTTGCTGCCAAATCCTCCTGTTCCAGGAGTCCACCTTAACATCCCCAGATGATCATGTCTCATAGGGTGTCATCCTATTAGCACTTTAAGGAGGCAGAGAAGCCCAAAGCCTAACTGGTACTTGAAATGTCCATAATTGGCCTTTTAAATCACTAATGTGTCAGATAACCTGGTACGTGATTGTAGAGTTGTTTTGGATGCTGTTCTGGTCACGTTCCTTTTTTTAATAGAAAAAAAAATGTGGAGAGAAGTATGGTTCTCTATAATATGACTCTTAAGAAAAGTTACAAAAGAAGAAAAAGGAGGAGAGGAGGAGGAGAAAGGAGAAGAAAGAAGGAGCAGGAGGACAAGGAGGAGGAGGAGGAGGAAGAGATTAAAGAAAAGGAAGGAAAGAAAAGAAGGAAGAAAGGAAGGAAGGAGGGAGGGAGGGAGGAAAGGAAAGGCAAGGAAAGGAAAGTTGAAGTCTCCTGCCTGGCTCTGTGGGACCCCTGTGTGGACAAGGAAGAACCACCAGCTCACTGTCCTCCTTCTAATTTAAAGCTAATCTCATGGAAAATACGATGCCTCAAATCTGAATTATTTGTTCTGTGTGTCAGGGACAGGGTGGGTGGCTTCTGTCTGCAATTTAAGGTAAAATTAACGCATATGCTTCTCCAGTATTTTCACAGTATAAGACTCCCAGCCAAATGTGAGTGTTTCCACACACTTCCTTCTTGAGAAGACAGATTTGCATATGCATTAAGGCCATTTTATCAGAATGCACACACAGAGGAATGACACATCTCACTGACAGCGCCCGGGTGACAGATAACTCCACACAAAACATACATTTGAAAGGAAAATAGGAGGAGGAATAGAATTAAAGGCCGGTGTGAGAGCGGCATCGTGTTTTGAGTGAGGCAGCACAGATTGGATTGTTTGATTCACTTCCCGGCTCTGCGTGAGTCAGGTGGCGACAGGTGCTTCTCCAACTACCTGAGCTCCCAGGGAGGTGGGGGGTTGGGGGCGGATGCTTCTGGGCTCCGCAGCCTTAATGCTTCATGACCTCATCACCGAGGTACACAGTGAGCCCCTTCCCTGTGGCAGCCGAGGTCTGGCCCCTGACCACCTCACCATCTCACCTCCCACGCCTGTAACTTTGCTTAGGTGCTCTGGCCATGTGGGCAGGGCCTCTGAATATGCAGATTCCACTGCCCCAAATGCTCTTTCTGCAGACTGTCCTGTGGGGGTCCAGAGAAGCTCATGCCAGTTAAGCTATGAGAAAACTCACTTGCCGGGTCCTGTTAGTGCCAGGGCAGGTAGAGGGTTCAGGTGGGGAGTGGAGACTGGCTGGCAGTCAGGAAGCATTTCTATGCTGACATTTCAGATGAACACATACAGAACTCTCAGGAGCTTCTGAGTCTCCAAGACCCAGGAATTTCTTGTGCTCTCCTCTTATTCTCAGTAAATATTTACTTTCATATGAATATTTTTATTTTTATTTTGTTTATTAATTCTTTTATAGACAAGATCTCATTCTGTCACCCAGGCTGGAGTGCAGTGGTGCGATCACAGCTCACTGCAGTCTTGAAGTCCCAGGCTCATGCAATCCTCCTGCCTCAGCCTCCCGAGTAGCTGGGACTACAGGCATGCTACTACGACTGGTGAATTTTTGTATTTTATTTTTTGTAGAGTCAGAGCTTCACTATGTTGCCCGGGCCAGTCTTGAACTCCTGGCCTCCAATGATCCTCCCACCCCAGCCTCTCAAAGGGCTGAAATTACAGATGTAAGCCACCACTACTGGCCTATAAATATCTTTCTTGAAAGGATTCCACAAATCGTAAAAGCCTCACGACCCACAAATCATCGATCTGTCTTCCACAAGCTTCTTTCTGTTAATTTCACACAAATATTACCTTCTCCTATGGGCCTTTTGCAATATTGCTCCCATCTCTGTATCACTCCACTACCCTGGCTTGTAGAAATTAACTCTTCTCAAAATTTTCTTAGTTCATTCATTCATCCATGCATTCATTTGAGTTTTTGTTCTTCATCTGTTCTACATCTAGACTCTCTGTGACCACAGGCACCTGCTGTGTTCACTCACCTGCATATCTCTGCATCTAGAACAGCTCAGGGTAGGTGTGGAGTGAATGGTGATTGCATGAGCGAATGGCTGCCAAGTCTACCCATGGCTTGCCTGTCCTCTGGATACATCATCTACTTCTCTGGAACTGCAAGCTTTCTCATGAAATACGAAGGGCTACCCTAGATATATTAAGTTGCTCCACTCATGTCTTCTATGGGTCACAAACTGGGCTGGGTCCAGGGGTCTAGCAAAGAACAAGACAGATGTAGCCTCTGTCTTAATGGAGAGCGCAGTTTTTGAAAGACAGACATTGAACAGGAAATCACACAATCATTCAGTGAAAGTTGAGATGGGATCATTGGAAGGCTTATGTGAGAGAACAGCAGCATCTCTATGTCTGCCGAGACACAAGCAGATGCTTCCAAAGCTCTGTCCACATCTAGCATGCATTTCCGGTGCTGTTCATCAATGACCAATGAGAGGCTGGGTTGTGCCATGGTGTCTAGAAGAAGATGCACCATGTCCTTTGGTGTTCCTGAGGCTTTCAGCCTCTCTCTTCCCTGAAAGCTGGCATGGGGAGGAAGGGATTTTCTGCCACCCCTTTACCAGTCCCCAACATACACATCTCTAAGTCTAAGGGTCCCTGGAGCCCCCCAGTCCTGACAGCCATGTTACCAAATGAGGCACTTCTTCTCTCACTTGCCAGCTAAGTGATTGCTTCTGGTGATTAAGAGGAGTAGGAGTGAACAGGAGAGGGTGTGGCTGATGTGGAGTAAACTTACTTGATAGAAACTAACTTGTGTAGGGTCTTCACATTCTTAGCATTTGGGAAATTCAAGTTGAAAACTTAAACATAGGCAACATCTAAACCAGGGTTGTCCAATCTTTTGGCTTCCCTCAGCCACATTGGAAGAAGAAGAATTGTGTTGGCCCACACATAAAATACACTAATGCTAACGACTGCTGATGAGCTTTAAACAAATTGCAAAAAAAAAAAATCTCATAATGTTTTAGGAAAGTTTACGAATTTATGTTGGGTGGCATTCAAAACCATCCTGGGCCACGGGTTGATCTAAACCTTCCCTTTTTATTAGATTTCTATATGATACATGTAGATAACCAATTTGCATTTGTTTTTTTCCAAAGCACTGGATGAGCTGTTCTGGCCGTCTTCTGTTTTATGAGTCTGTGCACCTGAGTTCCTTGGGAACCCTCTTGCAGAGTTTCACCACGTTTATTCCCTCAAAGCCACCAGCGGCCTGAAGAGCAGCAGCTCAGCCACCTGGGCCAGGTCCGTGTTATGATGAAGGCAGTGGCTGGAGGGTGATACCCATAACAGACCCTCAGCCAACCTTTGCCGGATGCTGAGATGCTGCTATTAGTTGTGCATGCACCTGCTAGGCCCACTCATGTACTGTCCCCAAGTCACTACTGTAGAGCAAACAATGCAACTTGTGTTTTGGGGATTGACCTCAGCAAATTATAAGCATTTAACCAAATTCGCCCTACCATTAATCATATTAGTCTGCATTGCCGATTCATATGACCCCAAAATTGCCAACTCTTTTCAGCTGTTTTCAGCTGTGAGAGATATATATCCAGGAACAAATGACTGCCTTCAATTCTGTCTCCATCCTGTTCTTTAAGTTAGCAACCAGCTGAGGCACGTGGCTAACCGTGGGAGAACAAGAATTACCATAGATCTACCAAGGATCATTTGAGAGAGGACAAAATAGCTGAATGCAATTATGCCTATTGTCAGTGGCTAAGGTACTTGGAATGACAGGTGTCTTTGAAGTGCAAAGTATTAGTGCTGTTTATTGCTAAATTCCCAACCTAGAACTCTATCATTTTGTAAGAAATTGCAGCAAACTCAATTTTTTTCTATCAAGTGTCTCCCTGGGTGCTAAGTCTATCACTGTTACAATATATTATTTTTTTTTCCTTTGGTGACATTGATGATGGGGTATGTCTTCACTCTCTCTCACCTGGTACCTTCTCTGTGTCTTTAGGAGAGAATTTGGAATTGCTGGAATATTCTTGGCCATCCTTCATTTGGAATTTATGTGGTAATTTCAGTGAAACTGAGACCTTGTGCAGCAGTTTTCATCTTTTTCAAGGCTGCCTCTCTTTCTCGAGATGCTGGAGAGTTTCCAATTATTCCTTCTGGTCTCTTTGGATGTGAATTGTAACAGATCAGCTGAGAGTCGCAGTTCAACATTGTTAAGCTTATCAATATAAATATAATGTTAAACCCCTTTTAGATAATTGGAGCTATGTGTGAAAATGTGACCAATTTGTGCATAAATTGGTCCTACACTTCTTCCTGGCAAAGACAGAGAGAGAGGGAAAGAGAGACCAACCATATGTGAAGTTGGTTTGCTTCTTCTCGGGGACTTTTCCACACCTTGAATTCTTGATCTGGTTTTGTGGCTGCTGACAGTTGGAAACCTGCACAGGTTATGCCAAAACCACAAGGTCCTTTGCCCTTTTGAACCAAATTCTTCTGTCTTAGAGGCTGCACGGCGAGTATCAACAAGGCACTTGCATATCACACCAATGGGAGGGTTGCAGACAGTCTTGAGAATTAAACGTCTCTGCTTGGACAATTACCAAATTCAAAGAACCAAATGGAGAGACTGACGCCCATGGAGGGGGAAGGGAGGGGTGCCGAGGGAAATCCTGGAACTAACTCATCCCGCTTGGAAACCTTGCTGTCACTTCGGGATCCTGGAAAAGCTCATATTCTCCTCCTGGCTTCTCCTTACTGTGTGTGTTTGGGGTGGGGAGGAGGGTAGGATGGAGGGTGCGCTAGTTCATTTTTCCAGGCATTAAGTCCTCCGGAGAGAGTTAGGAGGCCTGAGATAATTATTCTAAAACTGCCCACAGCATTTTACAGCTTAAGGCGAGTGTTTAACAAAATCAGTTCCTCCCAACAATACTGAGCTAAATATTATTATACAATCTCTACCGATAAGGAAGTTGAGGTTCTCAGAAGATTAAAACTAAAAACAAAAAGAAACAAAGAAGGCTATTCAAGGATACTTGGAACCACTTCTAAAGTTCACTGCGGAGTTTGTAAATTTTTAAGTAGTGTGTTTGTTTACCTGTAACAAAGTTGCAGTGAGACCATAATTAAGGAAGAAAGTCGCTGAGGCTCTGCAGCCTGTGACATCATCCAGCAGTCTTCTGGCTGGCCTGAACGTGGAGGTGGCACCCTGTTTCCATGAATTGCCAGCCCAAGATGTCCCTGGGGCTGGAGGCATTCAGTCAGGAGCGAAGGCTCCACCCCTCATGCGTTTACTGCTAGGCTGCCTTTCAGGATGCAGAATGAAAGACTCACCCAGATATTATAGAGGCCTGGGGAAAAGACAGACAGGACCTCTCCAGCAACTGCTGTCTCAGATACTGAAAGGCTCTATGAGGCCATGGTCTTTGCACAGAACCAAGCTTTGCAAGAAAGCAGAATTCTCATTTCCTTTACTCCGGCTCACCCAGAAAACAGAGTCTACCTGCAAGCCCTCCAGGTTTGACCTCTGACTTTAGGGATGCTCAGGGTGGGAGGACATATGACAGCCTCCCCAAATCCAAAAGATGCCCTGGCTGGGCACCGTGGCTCACACCTGTGATCCTAGCACTTTGGGAGGCAGAGGCAGGAGGACTGCTTGAACCTAGAAGTTTGAGACCAACCTGGGCAACATAGCGAGACTTCATTTCTACTAAAAGGACAAAAAATTAATCAGGCATTATGGCATGCACCTGTAGTCCCAGCTACTTGAGAGGCTGAGGTGGGAGTATAGCTTGAGCATGGGAGGTTGAGGTTGCAGTGGTCATGCCACTGCACTCCAGCTTGAGCGATGGAAGTGACACCCTGCCTCAAAAAAAAAAGAAGGTGCCCCACGATCTCATCTTTTGCCCTGGAAAGAGAGATGCTTTCTGGGAAAAATCAAAGATCTCTGTTTAAACTCTTGGTTACATTTCCAAATGGACCCCAGGATGTAATGATCACATGCATTTTCTTGACTCCTCACCTTTTCCCTCTAACTTGGGGAAAAGGAAGTGCATAAAGAGGTTTCTTGGGCATCACTTGCTCTGTTAAAGCAGCAAGATGAGTTAAGCAGACATGAATCAGAAAACATATGGACCCAATTTTGGTTTAAAAATTAATAGGAAAACACATTCTCATCAAACTCAAAACAATGAAAAATATTTTTTAAGGAGGCAAAAAATCCAAAATACAGCTGGGTTTGCCCGCTCCACACAGATTCTTAACACCCATGGTCTCCTTCCTTGGTTTTCAAAAATAGCAAATTGTGCTGAAGGTTGTGTGGAACCAATTAGGACAGCATAAGTGAGGTGTGGGCTTCCAGCAGGATGGACCACCCAGTGTGGGGGCCTTATAAGGCATTGCTGGTGGTTGATGCTTTATCTCTAGACCTGGTGGTGCAGACAAACAGGGCAAGTCCCCAGGATAGAAGAGATATCCACACAGTGCCAGAGTGAAGAAGTCACAGATGTGTCTGTGACAGGTAAGCTAGATTCACCTACTGACCAAGAAGCTCACAAGGTGGAAAAGGTAAACCAAACCCGAGCAAGGTTCATCTTCTGTGAACCATTAGATGTGACCTTATCGTAGGGGAAGGACAGTTTATTCTTCAGGCATCATTCCCAGCCTGTCCTCCCTTTGGTAAAATTCTCCTCTCTCTTTCCCACAGCCCTCCAGCCATGGATTCTCAATATCCCGGTTGCTTTGAGCTTCCCCCTGGGATGGATCCTCTGAACCAAAGCTGTTCTGTGGTGCCCCAGCATGTCCTGCCAGATCCTCTAGGATGAAGGAGTTGGTTGGCAGAAGTGACCGGTGATGGGAGGGAAAATCAGAACTGTCACCCTCCTCGAAGCCCTGAGCCACCTTCTCACCTTGCCCTTCCTTCTCAGGAGACGATCTTGGTTTTTACTTTAAGGACTAAACAAAAGCCACTCGTTGAACTCATTGTCACCATACCTACCACGCTTCATATGTCTGAATCCATCGTTTTCTCTCCTCCCATGTGCCTCCCCACGTGCAGAGCAAATCCCTCCAGCTTTGCACTGGGTTCCACTCTTGTTTCCTTCTCTGGGACCCTGATAACTTTCATCCTTTGCTCATAGACTGCTCATTTCCATGTAAGGCATTTTCAGCATGGTGCTTAAACGTACCGTTTGGAAGCCAGACTGTCTGCCATTGTATGGAAGGCTTGGGGGAAAACCCAGCTTCCCTGCGCCTGGTGTCCCCACCTGGGAAATGGAGATAATAATAATTAACATCTAATGGGCTTGTTTTGAAGATGAAAAGGTTAATACATATAAAACACTTATACAAGTGGCTAGCACATCACAAGCATAAAATAAATATAGGTTATCTTATTATCCCTGCTTCCTTCCTGCCAACATTTAAATGTGATCATCTCTCATATTTAAGAAGGAATTCTTTCTCAACTCACATCTACAGCCAACTGCTGTCCTCTCTAAAAGTTTACCCTTGCTATTGACTTTCTTGGGTGAGACAACTGTGTGCACCTGTTGCTTTTCCCTCCTAATTTCTCCCTCCTTAGTCTAGGGTGGTCCAGCTCCAGTCCATCCATTCTTGAAACTGCTTGCACCATGAATTTCCTGCCACTAAACCCAGGGAAAAGGTTTCACTCCTGTCTCTTCACCTCTATGCACCCTTGGCTCTGGTGACCTTTTTCTCTCTTCCAATACTACTCTGTGGGCTCTCACACCCTACCCTGGGCAGTTCCTCCTTGGCTCCTCTTGCTGTGCAAATTGATAATGTAAATGCAGATGTTTTTAAGAGTCTGACCTCACCTATTCCCTGGTTGCTGGCCTGTGATAACTCTTTCCAGCCAGCCTTCTCTCCTGAGCTCCATTGGAAGTGGACCCTCAGACGTCTCATAAGCTCCCATATGAAGCCCTCCCCTTTATCCCCAAGCTGTTCCTCTGGGAGTTTCTATGTCCATGGAGTGTATCAACTCGCACTCCACAGTCCAAACCAATGGTGTAGAGGTCATTCTTCAACTTTTCCTCTACTCTACGTTGATTCTATTTCCTAAATACCTATCAGACCCCTCAGCATCTCTCCAGCTCCACAGCCATTAAACCAACCTGGACTACTACTCTCCCTTCCTAGGTCACTAGGATTGCCCTTCACATGTTCTCTCGCACCAGTCTCCCCTCTGTTGCATGCCCTGCACTGCCCCAGGGAGATCTCCATCGAAAGTTCACTAAAGATTTCCCATTGCCCTGAGGATAAGCACCAAATTCTTTAACTTGCTTTCCAAAGATCTCGAAACAACTTTTGCAAGAATTATGACAGGGAGAAAAGTTTAACCTAACTGACTCCATCTTGCTTCTGACCTCCCAAGTTAACTGTCTTTGCTCATTCCTGGACATAGGCCAAGCAAACTGTGGGAGGAATTAGCTTATAATTTCACTTTGAAACAAGGATGATCATAATCCCTCCCTAAATTGACCCCCTCTGGGGACTGAAACTGCCTTTGTAAGACTAATGAAAGGCCACAAGTTTAGGATTATGGGGGTGGGTGCCTGAATTCTGCTAAACTACAGGCCCAGTGAAAGAATAACCAGCCATTGTTCCAGAAGTCGCAAGATTTGGAACTTCCCCAGTCACTCCTGTGGATAATATCACTATTGTCAAAACATAAGATTGGTCTCTGAGATATTTTTCAGACTTTTGTGTTCTGGTGACTGACTGACTCCACTTGGACCCATGACTCACAGCAAAGAGCATATTCCTACCCAGAAACTCCCACCTAGAAAGTAACTCAGTGCACTGAAGGCTGTTTGAACACCCCTATGATTTCATCCCCAACCAATCAGCAGCACCCATTCCCTATCCCCCTGGCCAACATAATTATCCTCAAAAACTCTAGCCTCCAAGCTCTCAAGGAGGCAGTTTTGAGAAATGCCTCCTGTCCTTCTGTTCAGCTGGCCCTGCCATTAATAAGCTATTTCTCTACTGTAACACCACAGCCTCAGTGAATTGGTTTTATTTGTGCAGTGGGCAAGAAGAAACTTATTGTGCAATTACAGTCTTGACTTACTGGCATCTGGTCTCATTGCCAATGGAAGTTCTCCATTTCGTCTTTTATAGTCTGTGTTTCAGCCACATGGGATTTAGTGGACTTTTGTCATGTATTGGTTGCCTAGCATCTGAATACTTTATTTTGATTTGGGGAAATTCTCCTGTGTGAATTTACACCAAAAGGGCTGTAGATACACTCTCTCCCCTTCACTGGCAACTAGCATGTGATCATGTGACTCAGACATGGCCAGTTAGGTGGACAATGATGGCAGCGCCCTGCGAGTATCATAATGAACCTTGACTGGGTTCTTGGCAGCCCAACTTCCTTTGGCTACTGCTTGATTCCTCAGTCATCATGTCCTTTTATAAGATACTTAATATTCTTCCAACAAATTCCTTTTCCTCTGAAGTTAACCAGAGTCAGGGTCTAGTACTTGTAATCAAGAACTCTGACACTGACATAAAATTTTTTGCAAGCCCTCTAACATACAAGGCATGTGTAATGCTATCTGTACACACTTCACTTAGTTTACTCTTACTAATTCTTCAGACCTGGATTTAAGATTTCTTCTTCATCTGAAACCTCACCCATCCCTGCCTCATTTAGATCAGATTTGGTGTCCCTGTGAATGCTTTCTGTAGCACTGTTTTTCTCACTGTCATAGCACTCATCTTCCTAAAATGTAATTGCTTATTAAGTTGTCTCCACTACTAGAAGCAAGGTGCTCAAGGACCCCACTTGTTTTGCCTATTCTTATATTCCCAGAACCCAGCATAGCATCTGTCACACAGTAGCTCTCACTAAATATTTGCTAAATGACTGAATGCATTGCAGCCTCATCCCAGTGCCCAAAGTTGTGACTGGACCCTCCTTTAAATTCAAATATCTTTAGAGATCTTCAGCTCCCAACATCCTACTGTTAATTACTTTCCAATTAATCTCCAAGCCCCACCTCCTAGCTCTCTTTACTCACTCTCTTAGAAGTCCACTGCCATGGCCAAACTCACAGACCTGGATTCTGTCCTTGGAGGAGCAGATCTGTGAAGTGCCATTTTGTGGTAGTTATGCATGAGATGCTACAGAGGCACTTGACCAAGAAACAAGCTAGAGGGAAATATCCTGCCAGAGGCTTTGGAAGGAGAAGTGCTGTGTAGGGATGGTAGGAGTGAAAAAACAGAAAAGGAACAAGTATGAGAAGGTGTCAGTCTCCCCCACTAGAATGCCAGTTCCATGTGAACTGAGTCCCTTTTTATCATTGCTGTATCCCCAGGTCTAGAGCAGAGCTTAGTGCATGGTAGGTACTCAATATGTATTTGTTGATTCATTGATTAATTGATTGATTGATTGATTAACTGATTGAATGCATATTACCTACAGTGAAGCAACATAAAATACACATGCAAATATCTTGATATATCCAGCATGAGGGATTCCGAAAACATTCCAGAGAGCAAAACATGCATACAGCTATGCCCATTATCACTGATTGAAGATGGACAAAGTGTAATGGTCATGTCTTTATTTAGATAACACCAGAAATACTTAGTATGAACACTTTCACAATGTCATGTAAACACATGGTCTTCTAACTCTCCTTTCCTCACACTATCTTAATTCATTGCCCTTGCATTTTCCCAATTTGGAGTTTCTCTTTCGGAAGCGTGTCTGCCTGGGGAAGCATACAATCCTGTCCTCCCCCACCTTCATCCCTGGCCCCTCTCCACATAACAGTGTCTGATATTCCTTCCAGCCCATTCTTTATACATTGCCTTCCCAGCTGCTCCACCCCACTCCTACTAGAAGGCCTCCTTCAAGTCTGACCTGCTCTGAGAAGCCTCTCTTCATCATCTTGGTCCTTATCTCCTGCCCTTCTCTGCACACTTACAGGACCTGGTTCTATATTGACTACTTCTGTTCTGTGGTTGTGTCATTCATGAGTTAAATCTGTCAGAGACAAAACTAAGTCTGAGACAAAACTCACAGCCTGTTTATTCGTAAATATGTAGTAAGGAAACCCATTGGCTGTCACTTGTGTGGACAAGTGTTCAGGGGTGTTAAAGGAGAGTTCTTACACAGCATAAAAAGAGGAAATACAGAGACAGTCTCTGATTCGCAAATATTATGTTTAGGTGGAATTTTGGAAGCTGGAGAGACTTTCTAATTGGTCTTCAGGTACATTTGGCCATCCTTGGTTGGTGGTAATTTGGGGAGATTTCAAGAAAAGAAGGGTTGTTCACTGTTGGGGTGGGGGTTTTCTGTGGCTGGTCATTTCCTGGAACTGGTGGGTGGGGTACTCGCCGCCACGGCCAGCAGTCTCTCAAGTCTGATACTGTAGCTCACGGGCTGCCATGAGGGAGAAATCACGTCTCACACGTTGCTTGTATGTGCTTCCCGTCTTGGCGTACAGCCAACGTTCAGTCCTATTTCCAGATTTAACATGAGGACTTGTTGAATCGGCTTTGGAGAAGGAAAGGTAACTGTATAGATACATGCACACCCACTGTGTGTGTGTGTGTGTATACTCCATCTAGAAAATGAATAATTGATATAGAAAAGGGACGTGAATTTATATGTACTATACATACTGCTCTCAGCATCTCCATCAAATAAATCCATCATGTCTGAGTCAAAACCCACAGTCTAATTCATAAACATGAACTCATCAGCCATCACTTCTGTGGAGGAGGGTTCGAGAATATTACAGACTAAAAAGAGGAAGTCATGACTATATGTGCCCAGTGTCTGGCTGTTTTTGAGGTGATTGGGAAAGCTACAATCAGGCTGATGTCGTCCTACATAGGACCATGCTGCAAGCTCCATCCCATGAAAAGCAACTGAGCCGCACTAGCTGAGTTTCTAAATGAGCCAGTGAGTATCTATCAGGACCGGGATGCTCTGGGAGAGGTAGGAGTTTCCTGAAAGTTTGGAATAACTAGGAACAATGCATAAGAAGGGAATATTGCTGCAGCGCTGCCTATGCAGATGAAAATGGAAATTTCACAATGGCGTCATAGAGCCAAATGTGCTATCACTCCGTTGGAAACACTAATGTGAAACAGAATTCAGGGGGTAGAACCCACAGAGAATAAAAAAACTTTTGAGAAAATAGATGCTCAAGAAACATTTATTGATGAACAAAAATTCTTATCAGTGAGCATCAGGTCACTGCCTCCCAGCACTGATAATGCCATTTTGCATTTTGGCCACACTGTGGATGTGGGGGCTGGTGGCAGCACAGTGGTGACCAGTGAGGAATGGCATCTGGTCATTCCAATGGCCCAGCCAGGTGAGATACTCAGGAGCTGGGGTGTTACGAGTCAAGACAACACTTAACATAGCCAAACTATTCTGCACTTTAGTGACCAAGTACTTGGGGTGGGAGAAGAGCACCCCGAGGGCAGATGGCATTGAATGTGGCTGCCTCTGCAAATGAACCCATGTGCAGCACAAAATCTCTCCAGTGGCTGGCTGTGACTTTGCATCTCCCCGTGGCATTTTTTTTCCTCCTCAAAATTAAATGACAGAGTCATTGTGCACTTGGAGTTTCCACGGTATAAATGCAATGGTCAGCCTTTTGATAAATAGACTTTGAAATGCTCTACATATGCCTACCACAAGCTTTTATCCATTTGGCTAATTTTATTCTTTGTAAGCCACAGAAGACAGGGGAAAATGGCCCTGTGATTAGATCTAGCTCAGAGACTGGGGAAGAGAAGTGGAATTTGAGCCATCCTGTACAGCCTGAGTAAAGCATCCTTTGTAAGAAAGGTGGAATCAGAGCATCAGAGAATCTTGGGGCTGTGAAGGACCTTTGGGGTCCCCAAGCCCTGTGACTCCCAATGCTAACCCTCCAGCGTGGGTGTGTGCATTTTTCAAAGAGCTCCCTGCGTTGGCTTTGGGTGGGCAGCTGTATAACAAAACAGCCTTGGTGTTATGACACTGGGTTTAAAACTATGTGTTTCTACCACTGTTCTGTGCTTCTGTTTGCTTTTCTTACAAAAGGAGGGAACGTAGTATCTATCTCACAGGGTTCTTGTAAATAGTACACATGATCACCCCTGTAGGGTTTTTAGAACAGGATTTAGCATAATATGTCAATCATGATGAAGATCAAGATGAGGAAGAAGGGCTAGGTTGGCAAACCACTGATTCAACCTAGCTGCTGACACAGCCCAGAAGTGGTGTTTTGGTGTCCTGAAGGCGTCATGCTCTGCATTCCTGCTGCGGACAGCCTGGCTGTTAGAGTGTGTCCTGATCTGATCCTATCTATAGCTCTGCCTCTAGAGACGGTTGCCAGCCAGCCTGGGTCCTTGCTGTCGTGAGAGCTGTTGCAGAAGGCCTGGGCTATGTTGGGTTTGACTCAGGATCCTGCAGGCTCACTATTTCCCTAAGAGCAGGAGCTCAGACAGTAAGTTCCCATGGAGGGCAGGTTCTTACAGGTAAAACCTCAGAGCAGAACATTTGCAGGGTCCTCTGCTGTTAACATGCAGGGGTTCCTCCCTATCCTGGTGTCTTAGGTCAGATTTCCTCACCACCTCCAGAGCCCTCAACTCAGCATGTCCCATGAGCTAATGAGAATGAACCCTGTTATAGTCCATTTTCATACTGCTGATAAAGGCACACCCAAGACTGGGTAATTCATAAAGAAAAAGAGCTTTAATGGACTCATAGCTCCATGTGGCTGGGGAGGCCTCACAATCATGGCAGAAGGCGAAACGCACATCTTACATGGCAGCAGGCAAAGAGAGAATGAGAACCAAGTGAAAGGGGAAACCCCTTACAGAACCATCAGATCTCGTGAGACTTATTCACTACCATGAGAACAGTATGGGGGAAACCACCCCCGTGATATTATTATCTCCCACTGGGTCCTTCCCACAACACATGGGAATTGTGGGAGGTACAATTCAAGATGGGGACAGAGCCAAACTATATCAAACCCCTACTGTGGGATGTTAGGAAATGCCTATCAGGCTGTGTGGTTCTTGTCCCACAGTGTACACATTTTCTGGGGAATCATATGACGTGAAAACAAGTGTGATTTCATTACATGCACCTTTCCAGCATTTGACCAAATATTAAACTTATCAGGCCAATTTAACCCACAGTTAGAGCATACTTACTGAATCCGAGACACAGAGCCAGGCACCAAGCAGGGAGAAGGTGGTGATATGGCCAACAGAACAGAAAATCAGAAGCCCTATAGTGGTGGTGCCACAGAAACAGTGGAAGGTGAAGTTTCTGCATAGGTCAGGAATACATTGGTGAGGCACGTTTGAGGCCAGCCTCATGGATATGCCACCTGTGTAGTCCCGCAGGTCTGTCACTAGGACCCCCCGACCTGGCTTATTGTTCTATTGTTGCCATTTTGAAATTTTTTTTTTTTTTTTTTTTTTTTTTTTTTTTTTGAGACGGAGTCTTGCTCTGCCATCCATGCTGGAGTGCAGTGGCACGATCTTGACTGACTGCAACCTCTGCCTCCCGATGTTCAAGTGATTCTCCTGCCTCAGCCTCCCGAGTAGCTGGAACTATAGGTGCCTGCCACCAAGCCTGCCTAATTTTTGTATTTTTAGTAGAAACCAGGTTTCACCATGTTGCTCAGGCTGGTCTCGAACTCCCAACCTCAGGTGATCCACCCGCCTCGGCCTCCCAGAGTGCTGAGATTACAGGCGTGAGTCACCTCGCCTGTCTGAAATTCTTAATCATCTTTGAACAAAGGTTTCTGCAGTTTCATTTTGTAGTGGGCCCTGCAAATTTGTAGCTGTTCTGGATTTAATTGTAAATGTCCATGGCCTGCTGACACCCACTGTATACTGTACCTCTTCTTCCTCCTCCCAACTGCCCAAAACATTGGATTGTCTCTGAGTTAAGGACACCAGACTAACCCACAATCTCTGCTCCCAGACCCTGGTTGTCAAAGGCTATGACATTTTTCTGTACTTGCCCTGAAGTTGCACAGGAAAAGCCCCACGTCCCATTGTGTGCACACACCCCTCAAAGATGAGGTGTCCCTTGCTGCAGTTCATACCGTGGCTAGAAGAGTCAGCCTTTTGTGTCCTCAGCTACCCTGAGAGGCTTAAGACGCTTTGCTCTGTTCTTCTGGAGAAAAAATCACGATGAGTGAGCTGCCTATCCTGGGCCACAGCTCCCCAAAGTCTGGCTCAGGCTGGCTGCTGAGGTGCAGCATCAAGGAGCCCGTTTATGATTTTGATCACTGCTCATCACAAATGTTCACAACCAGACTTCTCTTCTCTCATAGGCAGTAGACAAAGCAATCATGCACATTTTATGGAGGAGGACGCTGAGGCTCTGAAAACAAGTGCTTGTTTGCACTTCCTGGTGCTTTGCTTGGCTGAAATTTGAGATAAAGAACGGGAAATCCCACCCACAGACTGTCAGGGTTGTCATTTCAATGCCATTCTCAGGTAAAGAACTGAGCTAGTACATCCACCTTTGGAAGAAATCGCCCCCTGAGTTTAAGGAGAAGTCTGCACATTGCAGGGGCTGGCAGAGGGGAGCAGTGCTGGGAAAGACTGGAAAGGCTTAGCTTCTTGCCAGGAATTTCCATTGGAACATGCCTCGTGCAGACTCTGGAAAGACAAACTGGTTCTTAAAATATCTTCAGGTCTGGATGGCTGGGCTCGCCAATCCTTCCCTCCACGTGGCAGCTCCTTCTTGACTAGCATGCTCTCTGTGGTTCTCAGATCATTAACAGAGAAAACCAGCCTCCACTGGGGACTGTAGGAGGTGGATAAAGAGTATTCCATTGTCATAGAGCTTTACAGGGATTCTGGAAATGACAGCCCAGGATAACTCCCTCATTGTATAGGTAAGAAGGCTGCAGCCTAGAGAGAAGGAAGCGGCTGTTACTCCCATTGACCTCTTCAAAACTCCCTTACTCCCAGATTGTTCATACTCTGATGGCTGTGGAGGATTGAAGCCTGGTTTCCAACCAAGTGCCTTGTGGTTTGGACTAGGGGCGTGCACTTACCTCAGTGGGACTACCACAGTCTTTCTCCTCACACTGTAAAATCTGGACTCAACTCTGATTGACTGGTGGCGGCCCTGGAACTTTGAGATCATATAGAGTGTGGTCCAACCTTCTTCCATCCCCTGGATGTTAAAGGAGGTAAAACCCTCTAATGAAGGGACTGGATGGAAGCCAAAAGGACAATAACCCAGTCAGTTGCAGAGAGGCAGTGAGTGAGAGTCCTCTTGGTTCCTTCAGCTTCTAAGGACCTCATTCCACCTAATGATTTCACTTGTGGGTCATCCTCAGGCTGCTGTGAGCACAGGTTGCACGGCACAGTCTGGGGACCCTTTGGGTTCTGGCAGCCTCATCTGGCAGCCCCTCCAATTCTGTTTTGTATTGCTGTGACACAGATGCAGAATGTACATCCTTTCTTCAGTTTCCACAACTACTCACTTAGAACATTCTGTGCACTGACTTCCCTAAAGTGGCTTTGGAGAGTTAATATGAATGTCCTCATGTCAACACAATGGACAAAGCGAATATGGACAAAGCATTGACTTTTAATACCCTTGTCCCTAAAAGAGATGTGGCCACTTCCATAAGTACACCACCCCCACCATCTCCTTGCCGAGCTGTGGCTCTCCTGCCATTTCCAAGGGTCTGATGATGGAGAGGGTGTCAGTTGAGGTACCTTCCATGGCTGTCCTCTCTCTCAACTCCTCTGCTCCTCAATCTCACCCTCCACACTGAGTTTTATGGAAGAACTTTGAATCCATTGGCAGTGGTCTTTGGAGGGGGATTTATTAGGCAGGGGATGCTGAAGCTGTTCTGACCCGAAGCTCAGGCATCCTGCCATAGCAGACTCGACACCTGGCAAGTAGGTTGGTATTTTACCCATTTAAATGTACAGTTTTGTGAGATTTTGTACATGTATACAGTCATGCAATTGCCACAACAATGAAGATATTTCAAACTTCCACCATTCCAAAAATTCCCTTGGGTAGTTCTGCAGTCAATACGACCCTCACCCCTAGCCCTGGAGAACCACTGATCTATTTTCTGTTGCTACAGAATTGTACATAAATGAAATCTGACAGCATGTAATGTTTTCTTTTGGATTTCTTTCACTTAGCATAATGCTTTTGCAGGTTCATTCATGTTGTAATATGTATCGGTGCTTTTTCCTTTTTTATTTATTGCTGTATATTATTCCATAAGATAGTTATACCACAATTTATTTATCCACTCACACGCTAATGGACAGCCAGGTTGTTTCCAGGGTCTGGCTATTACAAAGAAAGCTAGAAAAGACATTTGTGTACAGGTCTTTGCACAAGCATATGTTATCATTTCTCTCAGGTAAATAAATATCTAGGAGTAGGATTGCTGATCACAAGGTACATGCATTTTCAATCTTATAAGAAATTGCCAAATTGCCTTCCAAGTGGCTGTGCCATTTTACATTCTTATCCTTAACATGTGAGAGTGACAGTTTTCCCACATCTTCATCAACACTTAAGATTGTCAGTCATTGTAATGTTAGCTGTTTTAGTGAGTGTATAGTGGTATCTCCTTATGTTTTATTTAGTGAGAACTATATATAGTTTATTGCACTTGGTGGTTTATAATATACTACAAAGATATATAACATATAAAAGGTTCTGACAATTGTCTAAGTTTTTTATTACAAAAACTAATAATTTTTATGTTTTTTTATGACACAAAATAATTGTACATATTTATGGGGTACAATGTCATGTTTCAATTCATGTATACCTTGTGCAATGATCAAATCATGGAAATTAGCATATCTATCACTTCAAACATTCATCATTTATTTGTAGTCAGAACACTCAAAATCCTCTCTTCTAACTTTTTTGAAATATTCTATACATTATGGTTAACTATAGTCACAGTGCTGTGCAATAAGACACCAGAACCTATTCTTTATATCTAATTGTGACTTTTACCTATTGACTAATCTCCCCCCATTCTCCTTCTCCCGCTCTGCTTAGACCCTGGTAACCACTGTCCTAGTCATTACTTCTATGAGGTCGTCTTTTTAAATTCCACATGTGGATGCAATCATGTACTATTTGTCTTTTGGTGCCTAGTTTATTTCACTTAACATGATGTCTTCCAGGTTCATCCGTGTTGTCCTAAATGACAGGATTTCATTTTTTTTTTAATGGCTGAATGGTATTCCATTGTGTATATACACCACATTTTCTTTAATAAGTTTTTTCTTAATTAATTAATTATTTTTTATTTCAATAGGTTTTTGGGGAGCGTGTGGTGTTTGGTTACATGAATAAGTTATTCAGTGGTGATTTCTGAGATTTTGGTGCACCCATAACCTAAGCATTGTACCCCGTATCTGATGTGTATTCTTTTATTCCTCATCTCCTTTCCACTCTTTCATTATATCACCCTCATGCCTTTGCATCCTCATAAGTGCTCCCACTTATGAGTGAGAATGTACAATGTTTGGTTTTCCATTTCTGAGTTACTTCACTTAGAATAATGGTCTTCAATTCCATCCAGATTGCTAGGAATGCCATTGTTTTGTTCC
Source organism: Nomascus leucogenys (assembly GCF_006542625.1). Taxonomy (NCBI): domain Eukaryota; kingdom Metazoa; phylum Chordata; class Mammalia; order Primates; family Hylobatidae; genus Nomascus; species Nomascus leucogenys. The sequence goes on along the minus strand of NC_044390.1, from coordinate 45,959,888 downwards.
TTTCTATGACTGAGTAGTATTCCGTGGTGTATATATATACTACATTTTCTTTATCCATTAGTTGATTGATGAGCATTTGGGCTGGTTCCATACTATTGCAATTGTGAGTTGATTGATGGGCTCTTAGTTTGATTGCATATTTTGGCTACTGTGAATAGTGCTACAATAAACATGGGAGTACAGGTATCTTCTCAACATACTGATTTTATTTCGTTTGGATGTATACCAATAGTGGGATTTCTAGATCATATGGTAGTTGTATTTTTAATTTTTTAAGGAACCACCCATTGTGGTTTTGATTTGCGTTCCCCCAAAGGTTAGTTATGTTGAGCATTTTTTCATATACCTGTTGGCCATCTGTATGTCTTCCTTTGAGAAATGTGTATTAAGGTCTTTGCCCATTTTAAATCAGATTGTTTGTTTTTGTTTGCTTTGCTATTGAGTTTTTTGAGTTCCTTACATATACTGAATATTAACCTCTTGTCAGATGAACTGTTTGAAAATATTTTTTCTCATTCTATAGGCTGTCTCATTATTCTGTTGATTGTTTCTTTTGTGTAGAAAAATTTTCGTTTGATCTAATCCTATTTGTTTATTTTTCCTTTTGTTGTCTGTGCTTTTGGAGTCATATTCAAAATATTCTTACCCAGTCCAATGTCATGAAGTTTTTCCCGTATGTTTTCTTCTAGTAGCTTCATAGTTTTGGGGCTTACATTTAAGTCATTAACCCATTTTGAGTTGATTTTCTATTTGGCCACAGATAAGGGTCCAGTTTCCCTCTTCTGTATGTGAATATCCAATTTTCCCAGTACCACTTACTGAAGAAATTGTCTTTTGTCCACTGTATGTTCTAGACATCTTTGTGGAAAATCAGTTGAACATAAATTTATAGGTTTTTTTCCTGGGGTCTTTATTCTGTTCTATTGGTCTATGTGTCTGTTTTTATGCTGGTACTGTACTGTTTTGATTACTATAGGTTTGTAGTACATTTTAAAGTCAGATACTATAATGCCTCCAGATTTGTTCTTTTTGCTCACATTGTTTTGGGTATTTTTAATCTTTCATCTTTTATTTTTATTTTATTTTGTCTCTTTCAAATTTTTTATTCACTTACTTTTAAATTTTGTATTTATTTAAATTATTTTATTAAATTTTTATTTGTTATTTTATATTTATTTTTATCTTTTGTGATTCTATACAAATTTTAGGATTATTTTTTCTGTTTCTGTGAAAAATGTCATTGGAATTTTGATAGGAATTGCATTGAATTTATAGATCACTTTGGGAAGTGTGGACATTTTAACAATACTAATTTATCCAACTCATAAATATGAGATATCTTTCCATTTATTTGTATCTTTTTCAATTTTTTCTCATCAACATTTTATGGATTTCAGTGTACCAGTCTTTCATCTCAGTTTCAGGACACAAAATCAACATACAAAAATCAGTAACATTTCTAAATGCTAATAGTGAACTATTTGAAAAAAAATCAAGAAAACAATATTATTTACAATAGCTACCAAAAAAGTAAGATAAGTAGGAATAAATTTAACCAAGAAAGTGAAAGATCTCTACACTGAAAGCTGCAAAACATTTATTACAAAAAGTTAACATTTATTTAAAAAATTGAAGAAGAGACAAAAAATGGAAAGATATTATGTGTTTATAGATTGCAAGACTTCATATTGTTAAAATGTCCATAGTATCAAAAAGTGATCTACAGATTCAGTGCAATCTCTATCAAAATATTAACACTATTCTTCACAGAAATAGAAAAGTTATCTTAAAATTTGTATGGAACCACAAAGACCCTGAATAGCCAAAGCAATCTTCAGTAAAAATAAACAAAGCTGAGGGCATCACACTATCTGACTTCAAAATATACTACAAAGCTATAGTAACCAAAACAGCAAGACACTGGCATAACAACAGACATATAGATCAGGGAAACAGAATAAAGAGCTAAGGACAAAATCCCCATGGTTATAGTCAATTGATTTTCCACAAAGGTGCAGAAAACAGTCAATGAGGGAAAGAACAGTCTCTGCATTGTGATTTTAGCTTGCACTTCCCGAAGGTTTGACAATATTGAACCTCTTTCCATATGCTTATTTGCTTTTCTTAAATTATTTTGGTTGAAGTATATGTTGACATCTTGTCTATCTTTTAGAAGGTTTCTTTTTATTAATAGGTTGTGCACGTTCTTTATTCTTGCCTTTTGATTTTCTCAATGATCTTTTAATTAGAAAAAGCTTTAAATTTTGATGAAGATTGTTTTATTATATTTTCTTTCTTTTATGGCTTATGCCTTTTGTGTGCTGTCTAAGAAATCTAGCTCGAGGTCACACAAATTTTCTCCTATTTTTTTCTGGAAGCTTTATAGTTTTAGCTCTTATATTTAGGTTTATGATTTATTTTGAATTGCTTTTGTGTATGGTGTGAGGAAAGGGTGAAGGTGATTTTTTCCCCAATAGCTGTCTAGTTATTCCAGCATTATTTATTGAAAAGACTCTTATTTCCCCCATTGAATTACCCTGGCACCTTTGCCCTGGTATCTAACCTTTACTTGAAAGTTGGTTGAATCAATCACAAAAGACCACTTTACTCAAGGTAGAAGGACAGCTGGAGAGGAGAAATGGGACTTTCCTTCTGAAGTGGAGGCAGTGTCTAAGACTCTGGCCTCCGTTCACAAACTGTCAGGAATGTTTTTGCTAACCATGTGGCTTTCCATAGCTTGATACCATCCTTTTACATAGTACAAATGTTTTTGCCTTTCCCCTTCCTTCTGGGGAGCCCTTGATGCCATAGTTAGAAGTTGAACTAACTCACAGGAAACCAGGTAGTAGAACTTAGAATCTTTAGATATCAAAGCTAGAAGGAACCAATAACCTAATGAAGCACACACTCTTCATTTGCAAAAAAACAGGAAAGAGGCCCAGAAAGGTTAAGTGACTTTTCCAGCATCACACAGCAAAGAAATGGCAGCGATAGGAGCAGATTCCAGGTCTCCAAACTGCTCCCTGGTGTCTGACACTCATCTTCCCCACAATAGCCTCCCTCCTAGTGATTTCTCTGATGATAAGTGGTTCACCATGTACTGGAACTTCACAAAATCATCTGCAGGAGGCATGGCCTCAAGTGGAGCTTGACATAGCCCTGGCTGTGGAAGGCAAGAAGGCAGGAGGCTTTAGTTAGCAGCACCAACTCCTTGCCATAGTGGTCATCTGAAATGTCTCAGTTGCCTTCTAGTTGCTCCCAAACTGTTGTATATGCCAGGCTTTGGGTGTTTCTCATCACCCAGGTTTCCCCAGCCCAGGATCCTTGCTCATTCATATGTGGCTGCTCCATGGTTACAATCTGTTGCAGACAGAGTGCATAGCAGGCATGCATGCATCACAGCAGCGGTGGGTATGTGTTCTGTCCCCACCATGTGTCTTCAGAGTCTGCAGAGCAAGTGCAAGGCCAGGCTGGAGGAGCCACCCAGGAGGGCGGCCACCCGCTGAGGTGGTGCATTGGCTGAGATCTCAGCACGGGAAACATCAGCCCTGACAGTGACATCACAGATCCTTGTGTTCAATTCCCTTCTTTGCAGATGGGAAAACTGAGTCCTAAAGAAGATAGGCTATATTCCCAATGTCATACAGCAGAGTTGCATAGCAAGCAATTTGACAGAGAGAAATTCAACTCCGTACACCATTGATTCTTTGCTTTTGTTTGATGAGACTTAAAATGAAAATTATATTTTGTATTTGCACTCCTTATTATGTACTTCACGATTGCATCGGCATTTATGCATCCAAATTACTGGATGGTGTTATCTACATAAATCCATGTATACTGTGCTTTATGAATGTTTTATAGTACATGCAGCCAAAATAACCCTTGAAATGTGATTTTCATCTTACCCAGTGTCTTAGAACCTCGTTCCCTCTGAAAGATGTGGCTTTAATGTGGAGCTATTTAATTGGGCGGGGAAGAGGGGATCCTGACTCCTAGTTAAGCACTTTTTTCCCAGCACCGAGATGCCTTGATCTTCCAGTGAAATGTCCAATTTTTATTGGAGGTTCCCCCTCCCCAAGACAAAAAAGGGGAGTGCAGGATGGTGGTTTTGCCAGGAAGTTAGCGATGAGGGAAAATGCAAGTAACAAATGTCCATGAAATGGAGTTTCTCACGATCTCAACAATAAGGATTTAATTTGCAAAGTGCCCCCCATCCCCACTACTTTCCAGTCAGCTACAGCAAGGCTTCCTGGGGCTGAGAGCAGCCTGAGCCCTGTCCCTTTAATGTGGGATCCTCCTCTGGGCTCTTCCTCTCTCTGGGAAGTGACTGTGCACAGGGAGAGTGTAATTGGCAGGCTGTGACACTCCTGCCTGCAAGTGTCTCTCTAAGTGGAACGCATTTCAGCTTTATCTGGTGATGTCTGCTACCTGAGAAAGGCCCTGGGCCATCTCAAAGGGCTTGTAGCAGCTAATTGTGCCTGTTAGGACCAGCAATTAGCTGGGGATCTCTGGACTTCGAAGCTCCAACACCCACCAGCTTTCCGTTTCTTTCTCTCCCTTTCACTTAACTAACCCAGCCTAATAGAAGCGATGAAGGACAGGCAGGTGAGGGGCAGACAGGACAAGGAAGGTGGAAGCTGGCGGGGCCTCATCCTATGCCCCTCCGAGTCCTGCACTCCACCCCCGCTCAAGAGAACCCATGAAAAGAAACAGGCATCAGCTCTGCTCTCATGCTGTAAATACATCCTCTTTATTGCAGGACCAGGGCTGGAGGCTTATTAATCGGTATTGGGAGTCACGCTGCCCCTGTTTGTACAGTTTAAGCGGGAGTTGGAAGATGACAATAAAAAGCTAATTAGGCGCAGGTCATAAAGGAGATCACACATGCATGGTGTCTGCTGGTTACTATGGGCACACGATGGTTTCGGTGGAAACACGAGGCAGAATGTCTGAAAATTAAGACAATAAATCAGTTTCATTGAATAAAAGCCGTGCATTTACCCATTAATTAAGGATAATGGTATCCTATAAGCTTTTTGTGTACCACAGGTAATTTGTTGTACTTTACCGTAATAATATACGTTGAAGATTAAAAATTCAGTATACCTTACAAGTAATGGAGGCACACGGCTCTTCCTCTGTTCCCAGAAACAGCTAAAGGTTCATGCATTAGCACAATCCCACATTCAGGCCCACCTGATCCACCTTTGTCCAGTGACTCAGACTTAATTATTAGGCATATTCTTTCTCTGGTGGCTTGCAGTGAGAGGGGAGTGACCCTCCGTCCCACTGTGTCTGCTAATGTGCCATTTGGGTTTTATTTTTTAGCAGCTATCACCCATTTCCTTTCTTCACAAAACTGTACCCTTATATTTTTGGGGGGATTTCCCCCAAGTTTTGCAGTCTTGAAGGGCTGTCAATCAAGGTGCCCAAGGCAGGATGTAATCAGAGCTCAGCCAATCAAGCTCTGTGTCCCAGGACTCAGATGCAAGTAGAGTAATGCAAGGACAGAGGAAAACAGGGTCCTGGGAGCTCTGTCTAGGATAGAGCTGATCAACCTAGTTGACAGGATGATCAACTAGGTTCTGCCTAGGAGATCTCTAAGACTCCCCACAGTCACTCTTCAGGGTAGGCAGAAGAATGCCCCACCTCCAAAGACACCCACGTCCTAATCCCCAGAACATGTGAAAATGGTACCTGACATGGAAAAAGCAACTTCACAGTTGTGATTAAATGTGCAGACTTTGAGATGGGTAGATAATACTGGGTTTTCCAGGAGGAGCTCATGTAATCACGAGTCCTTAAAAATGGGGAACCTTGGCCAGACGTGGTGGCTTACGCCTGCAATTCCAGCACTTTGGGAGGCTGAGGTGAGAGGACCGCTTGAGGCCAGGAGATCAAGACCAGCCTGGGCAACCTAGCGAGACACTGTCTCTACAAAAATAAACAAATAAATAAGTAAATAAATAAATAAATAATTAGTTGGGTGTGGTAGCACATGCCTGTAGTCCCAGCTACTTGATAGGCTGAGGTGGGAGAACGGCTTGGGCCCAGGAGGTCAAGGCTGTAGTGAGCTGTGATTGCGCCACTGCGCTCCAGCCTGGGCAACAGAGTGAGACCCTGTCTAAGAAAGAAAAAAGAAAGAAAAGAGAAAAGGCAAAGAAAAGAAAAGAAGGAAGGAAGGAGAAGGAAAGAAGGAAAGGGAGAAAGAGAAAGAGAAAGGAAAGGAAAAGAAGGAAAGAAAGGAAAGGAAAGGAAAGGAAAGGAAAGGAAAGGAACGGAAAGGAAAGGAGGAGGGAAGGAGGGAGGAAGGATGGAAGGAAGGAAGGAAGGAAGGAAGGAAGGAAGGAAGGAAGGAAGGAATCCTTTCTCAGCTGAGTCAGAGAAAAAGATGACAATAGAAGAAGAGTCAGAGTCGGGATATGAGAAGGGCTTGACCACCATGCCTGACCATTTTGAAAGATGGAGGAAGATGACCACCAACCACGGGATGTGGGCGGCCACTAGGAGCTGGAAAAGGCAATGAGATGAATTATCCACTGGAGCCCACAGGGAGGAGTGCAACGCTGCTGAGACCGTGATGGTAGCCCAAAGACACATGTGCCAGACTTCTGATCTATGAAACTGTAAGATGATAGATGTCTATTGTTCGAGCCATTGACTTTGGGGAATTTGTTACAGCAGCAAGAGAACGTTCATACTGTTGAGGCTGTGCCCTCAGACTTAGCCAGAGTGTGTGTCTGCTGCTTGTAACCAGCTCTACCTATTGGAACTGGAGAAAGCAACTTTGCCTTCTGTTGCCTCAAGTAAATTTGAATGGGCCATAGGTATAATTCACAGCTCAGGGTAGGCTGGCTGGCTTGGCAAAGAAACAGAGCTGGAAATGAAAGGTGCTGCCTATTCTATTTTCCCATGTTTTCAGTGCCAAACCACACCCCAAAACATCCATGGACACATTGATGTCGGAAAGACCTCTTGGTCTCCCCTTCCCTCTCTCTGTCCTCTCTCTCTTCCTCTTCCCTCTTCCCTCGTCTTTTTTGCCCTCTTCATTTTTACTCTTTCATTTTCAAAACATGAATGCCTGGATCTCCCAACCATTGCCACACCAAAACTCCATTCACTGATTCTGGGAAGGCACACAGATGTATGATTTTTATAAAATAAGCTCACCTGAGAATTCTGATGCACATGAGATTCGGGTGCCTGGGAAGGGCCAATGGCCTAATTTAAAGCCAACATTTCCAGATAACATAACGAAGACTTAGAGGATGTAAGTGTCCTGCCCAAGGTCACACAGCTGGCCAGATGCAGAGAACACCAGGTTCAGTGCTCTTCTCATGACCAGGGGCTGCTGCCAACTCGAGGACATTAGAGAATTCAGTGGACCCTCTGACATCTCTCAGTTTAGAAACCTTTCTCTCTTTAATTGGAGCATTTCATCCATTTACATTTTAATGTAATTATGTTATATTGGGGTTTTAATCTACCATCCTCCTAGGTGCATTTGATTCATCTTCTTACCCACTCAGTGCCCCTTTTTGTTTTGGGGGTTGGTTATTTCTTTAGTTCTTCCAGTGTTTCTTCTGTCCTTCAGAAGATATACACTCAGTTACTCTTTTCTGCTTACCTTAGTGCCATGGTTGTCCACTGGGGCAATTTCAGCAGATGTTTGACAATGTCTATAGACAGTTTTGGGTGTCACCATGGCAGTGGGTGGAGGGGAGGGCGTTGCTGGTGGTGACTAGTGAGTGGAGGCCAGAAATGCTGCTAAACTTCCTACAGTACACAGGAAAGCCCTCCCAATAAGGAGTGTATGGCCCCAAATCTCAACAGCACTGAGGCTGAGAAACTCTGCCCTAGAGATGACAACTTTTATCTTTGACTCATGAAAATTTAATGTCAATTTGGTAACTTTACAAGTTTCCCAGAAAGTGTAATAGAATACTGCAACTCCTTTGCCCAATTTCAACTCATGTGCTATCAGTGTTGGGCATTCTCCATACATTTTAAACCCCACAAGATATCATTGTTATTGTTGATATAGTCAGTTCTTCATTTAGACTTTCCCAGAGCTCTGCATTTCTTCCTGGATCTCTGACCTTCCATATGGAATCCTTTTCCTTCTGCCTAAATAACTCCCTTTATCTCCTGGAGTGTTGATCTATCTGCTGATAAGAAGTTCTTTCAGTTTTTGTTTGTCTGAAAATGTCTTCATTGAACTTTTTTGTTGTCTTTATGATTACTAGTATGTTTATTGATGGCTACATGTAGAAAACACCGCTGCCTTCACAATGAAATTGTTCTGCACAACCACAATACAATTATCACACTTAAGAAAATTAAAATCGATTAAATAATATCTAAAATAGAGTGAACATTCAAATTTCCACACTTGTCCCCAATACATTATGACAGCTGGATCCTCTTATAAGGATTCGCCTGATTGTCAGGTCTTTTGTCTTTTTCAAAAGTCTAGAATACACTTTACTTATTTTTTAAATTATTGTTATTCCATTTGCAGTTTTTTGAAGAACCAAGCTAGTTGTTCAGTAAAACGTCTCACATGCTGTATTTTTCTGATTATTTCTCCAGATTTGATTTAGGTTTAGTACTTCTGGCAGGAATACTACATAGGGAATGTGCTTCTTGTTGTCACATGTCAGGAGGCACATAATGTCAGGTTGTTCTACTAGTGAGGGTCACTTGGTTAAGGTGGTTACTGCCAGGTCTCTTCCATGCAAATATATTTCTTTGGTGGCTAGTATGCTAATAAGCAAGTATATTTTGTCATCAGTAAAATGCCTTACGCTGTGAGACTGTGACAAGTCACCATCTCCAACGTTTCACCCAGGATTTTTAGCACCTATTCATGATGCTTGCCTGAATCAGTTAGTGCACTGGGGATTACAAAGTGGTGATTTTCTCATTTTATACTCCCTTCTATATTGCGTAGTGGTTAATGTTCTTTGGAAAAGAAGAGTTTTGAGCACTGTCTTGCTTTTTGGAAAAACAATGTATCTCAAGCTTATTTTGTATTTCCCCTGTCCCAGATGTGCAGTCACTTTTCAAAGGAGCCTTGGGGTTCTTTAATGGGAAATGGTATTTAGGAGCCAAGATCTGGGCTGCAGGTGTGCTCCTCATCAACCAGCTGTTATTGTCTTTAGCCCACTTTAATGGGAGGAATTAGGAAATACATTTTTTCCCTTAAAATTCTGAATTCGTATTGATAACCTCCAATTCAGTAGGAAATTGATTCATATTTGCATTTTCCTTTTACCACACTGAGAACCCTACTTTGCAGCGACATGTTTACATTTTTTCTGTAAAATCCTGAATTTATATTGATAATCTCCAATTCAGTAGGAAAGCGATTCATATTTGCATTTTCCCAACTACTTTGCAGCAACATGCTTATACATTTTCCCTATTCTAGAATGCACAGAATAGTTTCAGAATTGCACACAAAGACAACTGCCGTTAACAAACCTCCCAAACAAAGGTCAAGATTCCTTTGCAGAATTAAAAGTATATGTATTTTTAACTTTAGAATATAGCCTTCCTGTAGGAATGTGTGATTAGAGTAATATGTTCAAAAGTTACTTGAATTAATTTTTTATTTCTATGGTTATCAATTTGAAGTACAATTTTATTAATTCACGTCTTCACATTTCCTTTTCATCTTTTTGATATAATTTTACTTTTGCATACATAAAACATTTACAGTTTCAAAATTCAAAGCTGTATAAAAAGATAAACTCAGAGGAGTCTCACACATAAATTTCACCCAATCTTACTCCTACCCGTCACCAGAGGAAAATCTTTTTATTATTTTCCGGTATATTTTTTCTGTGTTCCTTTGTGCCAAATAAGTAAGGATGTATATATGTAAGTATACAGAATATATGTATACATATGCATGAGTATGTATACATATATGTTATTTCCCAATTGTTTTTAATAAAAGTGTGTTGTAATTTATATAGCTTCCTTTTTGCCATTGATAAAATATTCAGGAAATTACTCCATTATTCCATTATGCTTTATACAGATATTCCTCATACTTTGTTTTAGTTGAATATTGTTTTATTATGTGGATACAACAAAGTTCATTCAAACAGTTTTTCTTTGAATAAACACTTGGGTTGATACTGCTTTGTATTACGTCAGGGTAAATTCCTTAGTGGACTTGCATTGCCTTTTTTTGTTTTCTTTAAGGTTTTGTGGGTTTATTTTGTTTTCCTATCTTCATCTGAATATTAAAATCCTTATCCGGATGCAGGAAAAAAATGTGTTGGTATGTTCATTGTGATTACTACAAATGTATATAACTTGGCCAGATGATATCTTTATGATGTTATTTTTTTCCACAAGAACAAGGAATTTATTTCCACTTCTTTGGGTGTAATTTCAGGTTTTTCAATGTGTTTTTAGGTTTTCTTCATCTAGGTTTTGCACATTTCCTATTACATTTATTCATATAAATTTATCTTTTTTTGTTATTTTAAGCGGATTTTTCTCTTTCATTACATCTTCTAAATAATTATTATTTAGATATTTAAAGTCTTTTATGACAATTTTACATCATTCTACCTTGTTGAATTTTGTATATTTGTGTGTATATTTGTGTATTGGTTTAACTTCTATTTATTAGAGTTTCCAGGTACATTGGCACATCATATACAGAGAAAAAGTTTTACTTCTTTCCCAAGCCTTATGCCTCTTCTTGTTCTTAAAGTATTAGCCAATCAAAGCAGGCAAGAGAAAAATGTACATTAGCTGTAGCAGAGATGTTTGGAATCACTGCCTTTTTCTGGAGCTTGACAGAAATACTTCCAGTGTTTATCCATTAAATAAAATGCTACTTTAAAAACTAAAGCATAAATACTTTATCATTAGGAAAGTATTTATAAATTCTGATTCTATTGAGTATTTTCCTGATTAAAACAGGAAACATTCATTTAAATATTTCATTAAAGCATTTATAAAAATTTCAAACTTTCAGAACATTTTTAATACAATGGTGTTTCTTTACGCAGACTCACCAATTGTTGTTAACAGTTTGCTACATTTGCTAGTGTGTATTTTCTAAAGAAAATAACATTTTGTGATATAACCACAGCACAACTAAAAAGTCAGAAAATTAAATATTGATATAATACATTGTTTAATTTATAGTCTAAATTCCAATTTTACCAAATGTTTCCATAATGTCCTCTGTAGGAGTTTTTACTCAGTTCAGTATTTAACTCTGGACAATTACCTAAAGTTTAGTTGTGTTATCTGTTTCATTTTCTTTAATTTTGGATATTTTCTTATTCCTTAATTGTCTTTCATGACATTGACACTTTTGAAGAGTAAAAGGACCATTATTTTGTGAAATATCCCTCTCTTTGGTGAATGCTTCCCAGTGATTGGATCTAGGTGACGTTTTGGACTGAAAAACTACAGAAGTTACTTGAGCTTCTTTGCAGTGCAATGCTTCAGGAAGCATTTGGTGTGTCAGTTCGTTGCATTCTTGGCTAAGTTTGTTCACCAGCCTTCTCCACTGTAAAATTACTATTTTTCCTTTTGTAATTACTAAACACTTTCTGGGATGAATTTTGGCTGAATTATTTTGGACGATGTAAATATCCTATTCCCATAAAATCTTTCACCCATGGTTTCTAATATCCATTGATTTAATCAATTTTCCTTATCTAGTAAGTTGTGTATGTTTTAAATTGTGGTTTTCTAATTCTATCTTTTGTTCAGTGTTTAATAGCTGGCATTCTTCAATATAGAAGAATGTTACTCTGCATTTTAATTTTATTTTTAATGTATTGAATTATAATCCATCTCCTTAACTATTATCTATGCTATTTTTTTCCTATATCTGGACAATGGGCGTCCCTGCAAGCTGCTTTTTCTTGTTGTAGTTTTGACAAATCCTCATCCTTCTTTGAGTACTTTCACCCTTTTAGTTATTTTCATGCTATGTAATTTTTCCATTCTTTTACTTTCAATTTATCTATGGCTATTTTTATATTTAAAGTGTATCTGTTATATCATTTGATCTTGCTTTTATTAATCCTTTCTCATAGTCTCTGCCTTTTAATTGAGTTGTTTAGTTCTTTATACTTAATGTAATTATTCAAGCTAATTTAGATGTTCCATTTTACTATTTGTTGTTGGTTTTTATTCTTTTGGTCTTCTCTTTCGGATTTTTTTTATTTCAGTCTTTTCTACTTTTGGTTTTTATCTTCTTTTCCTGCCATCTTTTGGCTTAGTTGAATATATTTTATGGTTTTATTCCAATTTATTGGTTAGTTTTTAGCTATACTTTATTGATTTATTTTTACTAGGCGTTAAAGGCTTTAATATATACAGCCTTAATTTTTCAGTCTACTTAAAGTTAGGCCCATTTATCCCCCTCTCTCCCTGCTCTGTTTGTTATGCTCTAGTTGTTTTATATACATATACATACATTACAGTTACATAATTTAAAAATCTCCAAATATAATGCCATATGTTTTGCTTCAAATAGCCTTAAAGGTTGTGTTTTTAAAAAAATAAAAAGTAAAGTCTTTCATATTTTTTATATATATATATATATATATATTTTTTTTTTTTTTTGAGACAGAGTCTTGCTCCGTCACCCAGGCTGGAGTGCAGTGGTGCAATCTCAGCTCACTGCAAGCTCCGCCTCCCAGGTTCGTGCCATTCTTCTGCCTCAGCCTCCTGAGTATCTGGGACCACAGGCACCCGCCACTACACCTGGCTAATTTTTTGTATTTTTAGTACAGACAGGGTTTCACCGTGTTAGCCAGCATATTTGCTATATTTTTACCAGTTATAGAACTCTTTATTTATTCCTAAGTATCTAGGTTTCCATCTAGTATTATTTACTTTTGACCTGGAGAATTTCCTTAAGCATTTTTTATACTATTGTCTATTAGCAACAAATTCTCTTAGTTTTAATATATCTGGAAATGTCTTTATTTCACCTTCATGCCTGAAGAATATTTTCACCCTGTAAAGAATTCTGTATTGAAAGGTTTTCTTTCAACATAGTCATGTGTTGCTTAATAACAGGGATATTTCTGAGAAATGTGTTGTTAGGTAAAATTTATCATTGTGTGAACATCATAGTGTGTACTTACACAAATCTAGATGGTATCGCCTACTGCACACCTAGGCTGTACGATCTAAACCTGTACAGCATGCTACTTTACTGAGTAATGTAAGCAATCATCTTACATTGACCAAGACATCATTATGCATTGCATGACTATGTTTTAAAGATGGCATTCCACTGTCTTCTGATTTCCAGCACTTCTAACCAGAAGTCAGTAGTTCTTTACATGGTTGTTTCCTTTAATATAATGCCTGTTTTTCTCTGATTTCAAGATTTTCTCTTTTTAAAGCTTTTTAAAATTGATACATAATATTTGTATGTATTTATAGGGTACACATGGTATTTTGATACATGTAGGATGTGTAATGATCAAGTCAGAGTATTTAGGATATCCAACACCTCAAACATTTATCCTTTCCTTTGGGAACATTTCAAATCTTCTGTTTTAGCTGTTTTGAAGTACACATTATATAGTTGTTAACTGTAGTTACCCTACTGTGCTATCAAACATTAGAACTCATTCGTTCTATGTAACTGTATGGTTGCGCTCATTGACCTGCCTCTCTTCATCACTCCCCTCAAACACACACACAACTTTTCCAGCCTCTGATCATTCTACTCCCTACCACCATTGAAACAACTGATTTTTCCTTTATATTAGATCTTTATTAGTTTGAACAAGATACGCTTAGATGGAATAATTTCTTTCTCTCTCTCTCTCTTTTTCCTTCCTTCCCTCTCTCCCTCCCTCCCTCCCTCCCTCCCTTCCTTCCTTCCTTCCTTCCTTCCTCCCCTCCCTCCCTCTTTTGCCCAGGCTTGAGTGCAGTGGTGTGATCACAGCTCACTACAGCCTCAACCTCCTGGTCTCAAGTGATCCCCTACCTCAGCCTCTTGAGTAGCTGATGCCACAGGCATGCACACCACCATATCAGCCTAATTTTTGTATTTCTCATAGTGATAGGGTTTCACCATGTTACCCAGACTGGTCTGGAACTCCTGAGCTCAATCAATCTGCCCCTGCCCCCACTTAGCCTCCCAAAATGCTGCAATTACAGGAATGAGGCCCCATGCCCAGATGAAATTTCCTTTGCATTGCTTTTCTTGGCATTTGTTGAGCTTCTAGAATCTATAAATCTGTGTCTTTCACCAAATTTGGATAAATTTGAGGCATCATTCATTTCTTCAAGTATATTTTCTGTTGCACTTTCCCTCTCTTTTCATTCTGGGATTCCAATGACATTTATGGTAGAAATGTTGGTATTGTCTCACTGTCCTTGTCCTTTAAACAATTACTATTGTTCTGTCTTCAAGTTCAGGGACTCATTTATGTGTCATCACTCACTTATTGTTAATCACAGCCTGTAATTTTTTAAAATTTTTATCCAGACTATGGGTCTATTTATGAGAAAATTAATGCAAAGGAGCTACTTTACCATTACTGAAAGCAGAACTCTCCCGAAAAAAAATATGATAGTAATGCATTACTTTTAATTTTAACTTTCATTTTCTAAGGATATTTTAATGGGTATAGATATCTTGTTTGGCAGTTATTTTCTCATAGCACACATACACACTAAACAAAAATTTGTTTTCTGGCTTACTTTTTTTTTTAATTCAGAAAGTATTTCTCAATTTTATTGCTGCTCCTTTGAAGGTAACCTTGTTTTACTTGGCTCTTAAAGGATTTTGTGTTTTGGTTTATTGTTTGGTTTTATTTTTATATCCATAAATATGAGTCTATTTTTTAATTTATCTTCTTTGGCATTTCTTAGTCTTTTTGGATCTGTACTTGATGGCTTTTGTAAATTCTAGAGAATTCTCAGTCTTATCTACTTAAATTCCTCTGCCACATTCTCTCCTCTCGTTTTGTAACTGTAATTAAATGTGTATTAGACTTCTGGCTGTATTAACTATATCTCTTACCCCCATTCATTCCTTTCTTTCTTACTATTTTTCTATCACTTCCTATTATTTTTTCTATCACTTTCTATTATTTTTTCTCCCTCCTGTATATTTCTTTTGATATGTCCTCTTTTTGCTAATTTTCTTTTTAGCTACATGATATTTGCTACAAAACTCATCTACTGATTTCTTAATTTCAGCTACATTTATTGTTCCAGAATGTCCTCTTAAATTTGCCATATCATTACTGGAAATTTCTGTTCTCTGTAAAAAATTTCAATATTGTCTTTTACTTTTTTGGTTTGAACACAGAAAGAATAATTATTTAGCATAATTATTTTAAAGGCTGTGTCTTATGTTTTCCTTGTGAGCCCCTGTGAGTCTGTTTCTAATGTCTTTTCTCTGCTAGTTTCCTTTCATTTTGTTTTGCCAAGCAACAAAACACAGTCTCTTATCTGTTTTCTATGTATGGCATCATATGGAGCAATATTTTTGATCCTATGTGATTCTCTCATTAACTGTATTATTATACCCATTCTGAAAATGAGAAACCTGAGACTTAAAGATGTTGAGTAGCTTCTCAAAGCCACGTGGATATAAGGAGATCACCAGAATTCAGAACCGGATCTATTTGCATTTAAAGCTAAAGGCTGAGCTTTTAACCCTTGGCTACCTGGAAAAAGTTGGGCTGATGAGATCCCATTTTCCCCAAGTGGCAGAGCCAAAATCAAACCAAACCACTGTTATGGATGGATATGGTGGTCAATGACAGTGCTACATTTTTTTTCAAGTTCTCTATGCAGACAGATTTTGCAGCAGTGCACTGACTGTGAGCTGCTTTTGATATGTGATCTGGAGCAGGACAGCTGGCTCCTTGAGTGATGAAGTTGAAATAAGGAAATGAATAATTTTATGCTCATTTTAGAGAGGCTTCTCTGAGATTTGGGGTTAGGCAGTGGTAAGGCACCTATCACTTTCTGCCAAGGCCAAAAGCAGCCGATAACAGCCAGCATAACTGACTCCAGGGCTTGCTTTCTTGCCAGACACTTCAAACCTCTCAGTATAGGCTATTGTCAAAACAATAGCACCAACAGCAGCAAGAAATAGATAACATTTATTGAATACACTAACAGTGTGCTTGTCACTGTTTTAGAACTTTATATTTATTGATGCATAAACATCCCTGTAACAATGCTGTGAAGTACACTGTATTAATATTTGGATTTTGCAGATGAAGAAACCAATGCACAGAGAGGTTATTTAACTTGCCCAAAGTCATCTGAAATAGCACAACTATTTAGAGTGAGACACAGAGCTCACATTCAGGGCCCACGCCAGAGTCCACACTCTTACTACCGGTTAATTACGTTGTTAATTCATTCCCTTTTGTGTTGGTGGTCCTGTGGTGAGGGAGAAACTGTGTAACTATGCTAGAAATAAAATGCAGGATGGGAATGGGAGTCTGAAAGAAGTCAAGTCCTGGATCAATGGAGAGCCAAGAGCCAGGAGCTGAGGAAGGGTCAGTGGTGAGTGAAAAGGGTCAGTGGTGAGTGAAAAGCTCCAGACTGCCCAGCACATTGGTGCAGTGGCTCATGCCTGTAATCCCAGTACTTTCAGACCAGCCCAGGCAACATAGTGAGACCCTCCTCTCCACAAAAATAATTAAAAATTAGCTGCACATAGTAACATGTGCCTGTGACCCCAGCTACTTGGGAGGCTGAAGTGAGAAGATCCTTTGAGCTCAGGGGTTTGAGATCAGCTTGGGCAACACAGCAAGACCCAGTCTCTACAAAATATTAGAAATTAGCTGGGCATAGTGGCGTGCACCTGTAGTCTTAGCTACTCGAGAGACTGAGCTGGGAGGATCACATGAGCCTGTCAGGGTCACTTGAGCCTTGGAGGTTGAGGCTGCTATGAGCTGTGATTGCATCACCACACTCCAGCCTAGGTGACAGAGCAAGACCTTGTCTCAAAAAATAAAAAAAAATATTAAAACTCTACACCATCCTAGGTGGTGGGGTTTAGAGGTGAGAAGATTGCATAGAATATTGCAAGAAGGGGACATGGAAATAACTATCAGCAATGGTCGTGCCTGAAAAGCTGTGGATGCGGCTGCATCATGGAGGTTAAGCCAGAATTTCTCTTATTTTTTGCTTTTTTGTTTTTTCTTTTTTCACGACAAAATTTCATTCTGATGTCCAGGCTGAAGTGCAGTGGCATGATCAAGGCTCACTGCAGCCTGGACCTCCCTGGAGTCTGAATTTCTACTTAGCTACTCCCAATAAAAACGTGTATGTCTTTTGAAAGCTGCCTTTTACAACAGATTCTTCACTGATTTTTTTAATAAAAAATTAAGGCTTTCACTCAGAATCTCTTATGTAACAATTCTTCCATATGTAGATAGATGTGTCCGAACTGACTCAAGTGTTTTATTGGTGAAGAATCTCAGAAGCTGGGCAATTTTCACCCTTATAAAGTATGCTACTTTATTAATTATTTAAGGCTTTTCTCCCGATTTCCCACTTGCTTTCCTTCTTTGTTTATCTGGTGGTGGGCCTACCCACTGCTACGGGCTCCTTTCAGCTAATAATTGTCCATCAGTTTTTACTTACACTGAGTGGTGGTTCTGGAATCGAGGGTCCCAGCTGGGTTCCTAGGTAATAGACTGTGGAGGTTCATGCCCTCAGCTGGGCTTCCCCACCTGGGCATTCAGGCTGAGCCCAGCCAGGGCCAACAGTCTAGTGGGTACGGAGCCCGAACATAGTGCCTGGGCTCAGAGCCAGCAGATAGCTAGATCTCTCAGGAAATGCCACTCTACTTGGGGTTGCCTGGCCTCCTTGGCTGTGTGGGGCTGGCTCTCCTTTCTTGATGTCACCTGGGAAATTCCAGCTTTCTCAGGCTCTAAAGTCCCTGCCCTTGCTAGCTCTAGAAGGCAGAAATTCACATAAAAGCTAGATTCAGTCCCAGCCTAAGCTCTCAGGCTTCTCACTCTGCCAGACACTCCTGATGTCAGATGAGGCCATGTGGGGACATCTAGGCTTGTTCAAGGCCCCTTGCCAGGCTCCACATAAAGCAGACCCTTGTGTGGGTGAGGCATGGGCATGGATGTTCTGGGTAGTGAGTGGGGAGAAAAGTAGTGAGGTTCGGAGGAGGAGCACTGGGCTGGGAATCGGGAAGTTCAAGCTTGGCTTGCCTCTGCGTTAACTCTGGAACTTCTCAGGTGCTGAACTACTGGAACCAAAGATGTCCCCAGATCTTGCCACATGAGAAAGCAGCAAGGTGCAGGAAAACAGCCACAGACATCACAGTCCACCAGCCCAGGGTCTGTGACCAAGTGTGCCTGTCACTCACTCATGGCTTCGGCCAAATCATTTCAGTGTCTTCAGACATAAAATGGAACTGGTGATGCCTGACCTGCTCCTCAGGTGCCCAACCAGGAGACCCTAAGACAACGTTTCTCTAAGCTTCAAGCAAGATCTTGACACAGACATGGACTGTCATGCTTTACTAGGACATGAAGACCACATCAACTGAGCAAGGATGTGGATTGAGTATCAGCTGTAGCTCTCATTCAGGCTTCACAGCCACCGTGTGGGGCATGTGTGACCACACCTGGCAGGTTTCAGATGGGAACCCCGAGAGCATATGAGGTTATGGGCACCATCAGAACTGGAAGGATTATTTTCAAGTCCCATTTCTAGCACACCTGTAGGGTCTCAATGCGTGTTTGTTGAGTGAAAGAAGGAACTTCCACACCCCACTCATCCTATATTCTTCTATTCACCCTTGGAGGGCAAAGAGTGGGGCAACTCCTGGGCCTTCGTTCTGCAGTCACTTTTCATGGGGAGAGTGCCCCCTTTCTGACCTCCTGAGATTCCAGTCACTGGCATAAAAACCCATCCTTGGCTGCCTCACTCCCTGACAGGTGGGGAGTGATGCCTTTTGCCATTTATGAAAAAAAAAATGTAAATGGTGACAAAAGCTATTTTTATAATGTTTTTATCTATTCCATGACTGACATCAATAACACATAACAGTTTCATTGACATTGTATCGCATCCAATGGGCCCAGTGACCTGATTCAATGTCAGTAGAAAAGCCTCGTACATCATCTCCCTGGCTGAATTGCAACAGATCCATTACCAACACTTCAACCCCAGAAGTGTCCCGGAACCGATGCCAAGTCCATTTCAAGTCCTCCTTTCCAATCTTCCTGTTTTGTAACTGCCTTAGCTCTCTTACCACGGACTCAGTCGCCCTTTGGCTCACCCCCTTAAATTGTCCCATCCCTGAACTTACCAAGTTTCGAGGGTCAGGACAGGTCTGTGCATTTGGTACTGTGTGTCACATAATAGGAGCTCAATTTATGAAAAAATGAGAGGAGGAATGGCGGGGAGGAGGAAAGAATGGAATGTGGGTCTACACCTCAGTTACAGCATGAGTGCTTGTGCATGGCTCTGTGTTCCTTGCAGCACTAGGACTCGGCTAGAACATCCATAAAAACTCAGGGTCCTTGGAGGAGTAAAACTTATTCTCATTGCAGCAGCTGGCTCTGGTGGGACTGAATCTAGGCAGAAAAGAGAAAAGGCTTTAGGACATTTTTATAAAATGAAAACCTACTGTGGGAGAGAACTCCCTGCCCCAGACTTCAGCCCCAGGACCTGGAAATCAGCCAGCACCTGAGGAAGAGGAGACTGCCCAGCCAGGTGCCTGTGCTGGACTCACAGAGAGAAGCCTCCCAGCCAGACCCACCTTGGTTCTCCTCATCTTCTCAGCTACACAAAATGGGAATGGACATTGACTCTGCAATCTTATTACATGGGTTTAAGAGAGCCCTCACTAATATTGCAATATATGTGTCATTTGTCTCACTAGTAAGGCTGTTTAGTAGTCAAAACTGTAGAAAATTGAATATACACTTCCTGTATAAAAATGATATGCTTGGTTAGTGATAGTTTAAAAGAAATAAGTACATCTATCATAGAAGAACTGGCTGTCAGCTCTTTATATGTAAGAAAAATATTGAACACAAATGTGATAAATGTTGGGCACTATTTTACAAAAGTTATCCAACAAAGTTGGTTTACAGTAAGTACTTCCAAGCAAAGAGGAAGATAAAAGGAAAAGAGAGAGACAACGGATAGAAGAAAACAAGACAAAGGGGGTGGGGAACAAGGAGAGAGACCGAGGGAAAGAAGAGCTCCAAAGTGCTGAAAGAAAAGGCCCCAAGCACTGTCCTCACTCTGGCATTGCAGTAGCCCTTGCCTGATCCTGCATCCCTCTACTTGGGAAAAGATTCCTCCCCAGTGGGAGCTCAGATGGGGAGGGGAAAATCCACTGCAGAAGACTCCACGTCATGGAAAATGGCTGATGAACACTCAGTGGTTCCATCCCCAGGCCACCGGAAAAGGCAATTGGAATGGATCTTACTATGGCCCAGAGGCGAGAGTTGGGTAGACTAAGAGAAGAAAGGTGAACTAGTGATCAACAGTCATACTTGGGGAGTGGCTTCATAAATAAGGAAGTTCCAGGTGGGAAGGGAATTCTAAAATACCGTGAGGAGCTCCCGGTGGGGTGTTGGGGTGCTAAGGGAGCTGGTTGTGTGACCTCTAAGCTGGGCCCTGGGATGGAGGTGGGCCCCTGTCTGGCGATGGAGCAGTGAGGAGGTCAACAAGTCCATTGGAGTTGGCTCCAAGGAGCCCAGGGACAGGGAGTGCGGTAGAGGAGGACAAAGAGGACAGAGGAGGTGGGAGGCCCATTTCTGGAGGACATGGGACTTGACTGAGCTTTGAGCCTGAGTGGGTAGAGAGTTCTTCCAGTCAGAGGAGAGTCCGAGGCAGAGGGTGCCCATCTCCATTTGGTTGGAACAGAGAAGGGGTGCATTTGAGGGCAGGGGGTAACAGAGATAAGACCAGCGAGAGCTAGCTGGGAGCATCAATCCTGGCATGCAAGAAGGGCTTGAAATCAAATTCAAACGGCCTCCTTTGAGATCCAGTACATAGAGGGCAGCCACAGAGGGTGTCCGAGCCAGGCAGAATGAGAGTGGGAGTGTGACAGAGCGGGGAAACTCATGATGGGCCAGAGTGCCCTTCCCTCTCCAGGGTTTTGATCTCCAGAGATCAAAGTGCCTCCACTAGCACGCCCTCCACTGCCATGTGCGCCCTGCTACACCTCTGCACTGTCTGGGTTCCCCATGCAGGCAGAGCTTCAAAGTGGGACCCAGGGGCTGAGGGGAGATTCAGAAGCACTCAGGAGAGGAAGATGAAGGGATGGGCCTGTGGGAGCTCAGGAAGGTGAATGTCTTCTCTGCCCAGCTCAAGCTTAGGAGAAAGTGGGAAGTGAGCTGAGAGTTCTGTGCCTCGCTTTACCTCTTCCCTATTTTCCTAGTCTTACCTTCATTCCATTCTTCTTTCCTTCTCCCTCTCTTCCTTCTTTTCACCTTTTTCAATTTGAGCCAGCACTGGCCTAGTACTCACTACCTGCTAAGAATTGTTAGAAACAACTTATGGATATCATCTCATTTAATCCTCATAACAACTCTGTATGTGGCAAGTACTGTTACTGAGGAATCAATGGGCTCCCTGCTTAAGGCACATAGATTGGATCTTGCAATGGGGTGATGCCAGGAGGCATGATCTGATTGGATCCTGCCATGGGGTGATGCCAGGACTCAGTATGATTGAGTCCTGATCCTGCCATGCATGTCCACTTCTTAATTCAGTCCCCACTCCTTGGGAGTGCTTACACTCCCTCCTGCTTGCACACTTAGCTCATCTGGGCATGCAGAGGTTATGTAACATTCAACCTGTGGGTCCATGGAAGCTGAACAACAACTCACGACTTTGTTACATAAAAGTTGAACCAGGTGGGTGTGGTGGCTCAAGCCTGTAATCCCAGCACTTTGAGAGGCCGAGGTGGGAGGATCACTTGAGCTCCGGTCATGGCTGCAGTGAGCTGTGACTGTGCCACTGCACACCAGCCTGGGCAACAGGAGTGAGATCCTGTCTCAAAAAAAAAAAAAAAAGTTGGATCAGATTGGTCTAAAGCAGTTATAGTACTACAATTATCCCCTTTTTATAGATTAGAAAACTGAGGCTGGGGGGAAGCTAAGCACTGGGCCAAGTCACCCCATGAGTAAGCGGCAGAGCTGGGATTTGAACCCAGTCCATCTGGTTCCACTGTCTGAACTTTGCTGCCTCTGCATAATTCTCCTCCCCAAAGCTGCCCCCCTCAAAAAACAAAACAAAACAAACAAACAAACAAACAACAAAAAACACCAGTAATGTTCTGGAGAGACCCCAGGTGTTCAGTGAGAGTATTTTGACTCTGTCTTTTCCTTTCTGGAGCTTGTCCTTATTGGAGCTGGGAAGGTGGTTGCAGGGATGAGGGTGGTAGGGCCGGATACAGGAAGCTACCCTCAGTGAAAGGCAGGAAGATTAAGCCTTCACCCAGCTCTGGCAGTCCCAAGCTTTATACCTCTGGGCTTATATTCACTGTTCCCCCTTCTGAGTTTCCAATGTCCATCATACCACTCTGTATGCTCCCGCACACCTATAGCTTGGCTTCCACTTATAAGTGAGAAGATGCAATCTTTGCTTTTCTTTTCCTGAGTTACTTCACTTAGGAAAATGGCCTCCAGCTCCTTTGAAGTTGCTGCAAAAGACATTATGTCATTCTTTTTTATGACTGAGTAGTATTCCATGGTGTATATATGTCACATTTACTTTTTTCGCTCATCACTTGATGGACATTTAGGTTGATTCAATATCTTTGAATTGTGAATTGTACTTCAATAAACATGTGTGCAGAAGGCTTTTTGATGTAATGAATTACTTTCCTTTAGGTGTCCAGTAGTGGGATTGCTGGATGGAATGGCAGATCTACTTAGAGTCTTTGAGAAATCTCCATGCTGTGTTCCATAGTGGTTGTACTAATTTACATCCCCACCAGCAGTGGATATGCTTGGGGATGTGTTTTTTAAGGAAGCGATGACACTATTATTACTGATGTATGGTGAATACCAGTGTGGGTAGAGCACTGGACCAGGCCTGGAGGAAGAAAGAGAGGAAAGATGAGGGGAGTCTTGGTTTCCTATGAGTTCATACTTAGGCAGCCCAGCTACTCTAAAAGTCTGAGGGTTCTTATAGTATCAGAGCTAGGAAATCTGGTAGTCACAATGTTGACTTCCATCTTTTCAACTGGGGAGACAGAGGCATGTGACAGGTTGGCCAGTGCCAGGGCCACTTTGGGTCAGCAATGGCAGGGATTCCTATGTGTCAATGCACACTCAACATTCAATTCACACTCAGCTCATTCCTCAATGAGGCTTCTCCTCCACAGACAGGCTCCCTGCATCCCTCCTGGCCAAGCCCTCTCTTTCTTCATCTCCAGTGCTGAGGGGAGGAAGGAGGAGGAGAAGAGAAGGGGTGATTGCCAAAAACCCTGGAGCGCACCCAAACCAAATGGTGGAGATTCTATCTTCACTTTGCACAAGGGATGGAAGAAGCTGAGAGAAGGGCCAAGTGTGGGGTAGGCACTGGCCCAAGCAGGGTCTCCATGCAGGATGTTCACATCACCCTTGGGACAGCCTGGACAGCAAACCTGACTTTAGTGCATCAGCGACCTTCTCCTGGGCCCTGAAACCAGCACATCCTTACTGGAGCTCTGGCTTTCTTGCACAAATACTGATGCCTCCTGAGATGTCCTCCCAGCCCACTGCCCCTTCCATCATTGCCCACCCCTCCTCCACACAGGGAAATTGATGTGTGGAGTGGGACTCATTATGAAGTTGAACCCTTAGGCTTTTTCTTGGAGAAGGGTCCCACCCACCACTGGCCCTGCTATATGTGTCTCTTCTTTGGTCCATCTTGAGCCACACAGACCCCAGACCACTGCCCTGGGGTCCCTCCTCATCTGTGAGGCTGACTTCCCACCTGGGATCATTCTCACCTCCATCCTCCCACCCCACAGGTGTTCCAGAACTGTCCTCTTCCTTCTCCTTTCTTATCCTGTCTTATTTGTAGGAATTCTTTATATATTCCAGTTAATGACCCTCTGTCAGTTTGATGTCTATTTTCCTCACAGTCTACTATTTTAATGTTGCCTATAATTTTTTGTGGTTCCGAGTTTTACAATTGTGTTTTACTTATTTATTCAACAAATATTTATTGAATGTCTACTGATGTCAAATTATCAGGCTTTTCTTTGTCTTTTTTACTTCTTGTTTGAAAAGAACTTTCTTATCTTCTTCTCTGATTTCATAGTAGTTTTTTATGTTTAGATTCTGTAATGCCTACATTTATTTTTTTCAAATGGTATGAGATAGGAATTTCAATATATATTTTTAAATGTATACTATATTTCATAGGCCCTCCTGTCTCTAGTCTTTACTAAGTTCTCATATGGACACAGATCTATTTCTGAATTCACTTTTCTGTTCTACTACTCTGTCTATTCTAGTGCTGATACAACTTGCTTTTTATCAAAATGGGATTAAAGCATATTTTGGACAAACACTCCTTCTCTTTTATCTTTAAATTTTTTACAGTTTCTTGGCTCTTCTTGCACAGAAAGTCTTCTATTTAAATATCAGAATCAGATTGTCAATTTCCATGAAGAATTTTGTTTGTCTTTTGATAAATTCTAGGTTGAATTCATGAATTTATTTTGGGAAAAGGGGTAGATTTTCCATGCTGAAGCCTCCCTTTCATGAATACAGTCTCTGTCTTTGTTACTCCAGTTTTTGGCCCACTTCCCCAGGGTCTTCCTGGGCAGGACCACTTTCCTCAGATGTCTGTATTTCTAAATCTTTGCCTTCCTACTAACTATACTGTCTCATCTCCCACTATTGTTATTCCTGGGCAACAGGGAGAATGGAAACACCCAGAAAAATCTAATGGCCAATTTATAGTTACAAAAGAAATGACAAAGCCAAGACCAGAACTCAGGTCCCATGACATTCACCCACCTCATGGCCAGGCCCCAACCACTGAACTACAACACCCCTGTAGCTACTATCTCCTCCAGTGCTTCATCTCCATCCCTCACACCTCCCCACTACCCAGCCCTACAAAATACAGCACTTTAAGCTACTGTATATGCAGATAGCCGCCCGTGAGGTCAGGACATCTATTTGAATGCTTACTTAGTGCTTACTGACAGCCAAGTCCAATGTTATATGCTGGATACAACAAAATGAGTAAGACAAGACCCCTGGCCTAAGGGTGTTCACAGGGAATTAGATGTGTGCAACCAAGTTACAGGTGTCACAAGTGTGAGAGGATGTCATAGTCTATTTGCACTGTTATAAAACCATCTCATAAATGTGTATCTTATAAACCACAGAAATTTATTTCTCACAGTTCTGGAGTCTGGGAAATACAAGATTTCATTTTTTTATTTTTATTATTTATTTATTTTTTGAGATGGAGTCTCGCTCTGTTGCCCAGGCTGGAGTGCAGTGGTGCAATCACGGCTCACTGCAAGCTCCACCTCCCAGGTTCACGCCATTCTCATGCCTCAGCCTCCCAAGTAGCTGGGACTACAGGCACCCACCACCACGCCCAGCTAATTTTTTTGTATTTTTAGTAGAGACGGGGTTTCACCGTGGTAGCCAGGATGGTCTCGATCTCCTGTCCTTGTGATCAGCCCACCTCGGCCTCCCAAAGTGCTAGGATTACAGGCGTGAGCCACCGCACCTGACCAGGAAATATAAGATTAAGATACTGGCAGATTTGGTGTCCAATGAGGGCCCACATTCTGGTTGATCTATAGCACCTTCTTGCTGCATCCTATATGGTGGAAGGGGCGAGGCAGATCTCTGGGCACAAATCTTATTCATGAGAACTCTGCCCTCATAGTCAGATTACTTCACAAAGGCCCCACCTCCAAATATCATTACGTTGTCAACTAGATTTCTGCTATTAATTTGGGAGTGACACGGACATTCTGATTATAGCAGAGGATGTCTCTGGGTATGCCTGATGAACTGGTGAGTGAATAGCTACACGTTGATTTGCAATGTAGGTTTTGTCGGGGGTGGGGCTGTTTACAAGGGAGCCAGGAAGGAATCAGGATATACTACCAGATACTGGCTGAGCTGTACCCACTGTTTCTTGTGGACTTACAGCTTAGCCCTGTAGAGTGAGGTGTTGCTGGCAGAGCTTAAGGGAAGGCTCTTTTGCAGCCTTGGACACATACAGGACCCAAGGAAACCTGCTTGACCATCAGTGCCAAGCACAAACCAGAGTAGGTGAACTCAGAAGAACTTTGGGCAGTGAAGAGCCCAGGGAACATGGCCACTGTGTGACCGTATCAGCCATGCCCAGGCTGAGACTGGTATATCACCAGCACCTGTCTTCTCCTGAAGGCTCTGAGCAACTGCAGCAAAGGGAGACCCTACTCCGGGGGACGTCAATGTCCTCAGAGGCAAACAGACTCAGGTTTGAATCCCAGATGCAACAATGAAAACTTGTGGTCCTCATTACAATACCAACTGGTAGAGGAGACAAGCAGAAGGAAACTCCTAGATTCCTATAGGAAGGGGATTCAAACAGTAGCTCAGTGGACATCTGACGCTGAAACCCACATGTCTGCCTGTTGTGAGGTGTCCAGCGACCTTAGCGACAGATTATTTGCCACTTTCCATGTGAGGAATTTGCCACTTTCCATTCCCACAGATGGTACAGCCCTGGGGTGGTTGTGTTGTTTTACTCGGAATCACTGGTTGAAAGCAAACTTTAGGCAAACTTGACTGGCACAACTTATGCCATGTCTCTGTAGCACTGGTACTTTGAATTACTTAATGTTATTTAAATTGATATTTAATTTATGGTAAGAGGGAACTAGTAGATCAGATAAAATAAAGGCAAGGGTAAAGGGTAAAATAGACACATGACCTCAGCCACAAAGTTAGAGGACAGGAACCTACAGGACCTGGATGGCCAGAATGGGTCCCAGAGAAGAGACTGAGATAGTAGAGGGGGAAGGAGAGAGGTGGCCGGGACTGGAAAGCAGCAGGGAATGTGCAGTCAGCCTTGGAGGATAATGGGGTGCAACCTAGGAGTGAGGACTGGGGGCTGAGGCTGGAGCAGAAGATCAGAGGGAGGTGTGAGGGGTAGTGGGAGGTTGATGGGGCACAGAATTGGGCCCTGAGATAAAGATGCAGGTTAGGGAATGGGAGCCCAGACAGTGTTGAAACCCATGGGAAGGCTCTGGTAGGGTTTTAGGAAGGAAGACTAAGGGTGATTGTGGGTTAATGAGAAACATCAAAGGAGATCAATACGTTGCAGCAAAGTGGGTCCAGGCCTGTGTCAGCAGACAGAACTTCCTAGAGAAAAACGAGCCCGGTTGGAAGCTCTGGGTTGTGGTCTGGAGACCTGTCTAGTCAAACCTTGATCAAGGCAGAGACCTCACAGACTCAGACAGAGAGAATGAGAACTCTTGCATCGAGTCAAAGCCAGCCATGGCTTTTCATTCAATTTACATGTACCTGCACTGTAGGGCACTCATGAAAAGTGATTGGGAGCAAATTGAGAAAGATGAAAGAACAGAGTTCTTTCTGCAAAGTACAATCACTGTGCAGGATTCCGTTCCACATTCAGGCTCTGAGAGGCTGGAAGTCCAAGATCAAAGTATTTGCAGGGATGGTTTCTTCTTAGGCCTCTCACCTTGGTTTTCAGATGGCTACATTCTCACTGTGTCCTCACATGGTCGTCTTTCCATCTGTGTTATCTGTGTCCTATTCTCCTCTTTTTTATAAGGACACTGATGCTATTAGATTGAGGTACACTCAAATGGCCCCATTTTTAACTTAATTACCCCTTTAAAATCCCTATCTCCAAATACAATCACATTTTTGAGGTACTAAGGATTAGGGCTTCACTATAGAAGTTTAGGGGTACACAATTCATCACATAACAAGGACCAGGTGGGATTTATTCCAGGTTTGCAACTTTGGCATGCTACATAAAAATCAGCTAACATAATCTACCATACTAACAGGCTAAAGAAGAAAAAGCATATGATAGTATCAATTGTTGCACAAAAAGCATTTGACAAGCTTGCACAGCCATTAATGATAAAAACTTTCAAAAAACTAGGAAATGAGAAAAACTTTCTTTTTTAAGACAGAGTCTCACTGTCGCCCAGGCTGGAGTGCAGTTGGAGAGGCGTAATCATGGCTCACTGCAGCCTCAACTTCCTGTATTCGAGTGATCCTCCCACTTGAATAGCTGAGACTAAAGGCACACACCACTGCAACTGGCTAATTTTTTGTATTTTTTGTAGAGACAGTATGTCCCCAACACTGGTCTCCAACTCCTTGCCTCAAGCAATCCTCCCACCTAGGCTTTCCAAAGTGCTGAGATTACAGGACTGAGCCACTGCACCTGGCTGAAAAACTTCCTTGACATAATAAAGAACACACACACACCCTACAGTTAATATTGAGGCAAGAGTATCCACTCACATGACGCCTATTCAACGTTGTAGTGGAAGTTCTAGCTAGTGAAATAGACAAGAAAAAAAACTTATTGACTGGAAAAGAAGAAATAAAATTTTCTCTATTTACAAATAACATGGTTTTCTATATAGAAAATCTGAAAACAGCCCTCCATTTAAAAAGAAACAAAAATCATACACCTAGAGCTAAAATGTCGGCCATGTTTACAAGATCAATACACAAAAATAAAATATATTTCTATATGCCAGCCGTGAACAACTGGAAACCAAAATATTTTTAAAAATCATTTACAATTATTAAAAACATACCTAGGTTTAAATCTAACAAATTATGTATAGAATTTGTTATTGAAAATTATAAAATGTGGATTAAATAAAAAAGGCCTAACTAAATGGAGGGATATACCATGTTTATGGGTTGGAAGATTAAACATAGTAACGATGGCAATTTTCTTTAAACTGATCTCTAGATTTAATACAATTTCGATCAAAATCTCAGCAAGGTTTATTGCAGACAAAGGCAATCTCATTCTAAAGTTTATGTGGAAAGAAAAGGGGTCTGAACAAATGATCTAAAACAACTTTGAAAAGAAGTATAAAATAAAAAGAACCAGTCTAACCAATGTTAAGGGTTACTATGCAGCTATAGTAATCAAAATAATCTGGTTTTGGCATGGGGATAGATTCATGGATCAATAAAACAGAAATAGAACCCTAAAATAGTTTAAAATATGCCCAAATGATTTCAACAAGGTGTAAAAGCAATTCAGTGGACAAAGGGATAGCATGTTCAACAAATAGTAATGATGCAATTGGACATCCAATAGGTAAGAAAGCAAGCCTTCATCTAAATCTCACACCTTATACAAATTCAGACCAAAATGGATCACAAACTTAAGTGCAAAGCTATATCTACTTTAGAATAGGAAGAAATCTTTAGGACCTAGGACTAGGCAAAAGTTTTTAGACTTGACACACACACACACACACAAGCACATTTTATGAAAGGAAAAATTGATACATTAGACCTCATCTAAGTTAAAAGAACTTTTGCTATTAAAAAATTGTCAAGATGAACAAACTGAGGGAAAGCATTAGCAAGTCACATATCCAACAAAGGCCTCGTATCAAGAATGTATAAGGAAGTCTTAAAAGTAAATAGTTAAGAAAATGAACAATCCAATTTGAACATGGGCAAAAAAACATGAACAGACATTTCACTGAAGAAGACATACAGATGGCAAAAAGAAAAGAACATGAAAAGACATTCAACATAATTAGCTATGGAAGTAATTCAAGTTAAAACCACAATGAGGAAAACTTACATAACATGCAGAAGAGAAGGCTGTGTAAAGGCAGAAGCAGAGACCGGAGTAAGATCCATCTCGAAGACAAGAAATGCCAAGGACGGCCATCTGGCAACCACCAGAGGCCAGGCGAGAGGCATGGGGGATTCCCTCACCCAGAGCCTTCGGAGAGAGCATGGCGTTGCTGACATCAATTTGGGACTTCTAGCCTTCTGAACTAGTGTGGACAATAAATTTCTGCTGTGTTACAAAATTACAAAAGCACAATGATATCTCACTATTCACCTATCAGAATGGGTAAATAAAGAATCCTGATTTTAACATATGCTGCTCAGGATCCAGACAACCCAGACCC
The DNA here is from genome assembly GCF_006542625.1 of Nomascus leucogenys. Lineage (NCBI taxonomy): Eukaryota > Metazoa > Chordata > Mammalia > Primates > Hylobatidae > Nomascus > Nomascus leucogenys. Next base: position 45,929,746 of record NC_044390.1, on the reverse strand, counting down.
CTCATCCTCTGCTGGTGGGAATGTAAAATGCTACAATCACTCTGGAAAACAGTGGGGCATGTCCTATAAAACTAAGCACGCACTTATTATACAGCCCAGCAATTATACTCTTGGACATTTATCCCAGAGAAATGAAAAATCTATGTTTACATAAACACCTTTATGTGAATGTTTATAGCAGCTTTATTTGTTATAGGCAAAAACTGGAAACAATCTAAATGCCCTTCAGAGGTGAATGGTTAAACTAGTTTAACCATACAAACTGGTTTACATCCGTACCACAGAATAGTGCACAATAAAAGTGAATGTACTATTGATACAATAACAAAATGGATGGTGTATAAAAGAATTATATTGAGTAAAATAATTATCTCAAAAAGAAACTTTATATATACACATGATTATATATGCATATACATACATGTACATATACATTTAGGTTGTTTCCAGTTTTTGCCTATAACAAATAAAGCTGCTATAAACATTCACATAAAGGTGTTTATGTAAACATAGATTTTTCATTTCTCTGGGATAAATGTCCAAGAGTATAATTGCTGGGCTGTATAGTAAGTGCCTGCTTAGTTTTACAGGACACGCCCAACTGTTTTCCAGAGTGATTATACCATTTTACATTCCCATCAGCAGTGGATGGGGGATCCGGGTTGCCTGCATATTTGTATATCAAATATATATATTTGAAATAACAAAAGTACAGAGCTCAAGGATGGAATAGTAGAGTTAGTGATAGGACAGGAGTGGATATAGCTGTAAAGTTCTAGCACAAGAAAACCTGTAGTAATGAAACAGTTCTTTATCTACATTATGGTGATGGTTACAGGAATCCATGTATCTGACAAAATTGCACAGAACTACACACACAGACACACACACACACGTAAGTAAATAAATGAGCACATGCAAAACTGGTAAAACCCAAATAATCTCTGTGGATTATATCAATATCAATTTACTGATTTGTTACTGTATTGTATTTATGCAAGATGTTACTGTTGGGGAAAACTGGGCGAAGGGCATATGGAGGTTTTCTGGTAAGTTTTTCTTCAACTTCCTGTGAATCTGTAATTAATTAAAAATAAAACATTTTAAAGAAATTCAAGAGGAGTCTTACAGAAGAACTTTGTATGGATAGGAGGGGTTCCAGGAGAGTTATAGGTTGGAGAGTCACCAGTATTTGTTTAAACCAAGGATTTGGGTAAAATCACTCCAAGAGTCTGAAGAAAGTTTCCACCTCAGCATTTAAACATCTGGTGGGGTAGGCCCTACGGAGTGGAGCGAGATGTAAGGGAAACTCTACACAAGGGAAAGTCCTGGCTGTGAGAGAAGAAAGTATCTCAATTAGGAAGGAGCGTGGACTGAGCGGATGCAAGCGAGAAGTTCAGTAAGTTGGAGTGAAGTGTCTGTGGTGTGTAATGATCTTGACGAGCTGTGTCAGGGTTGTGAAATGATGGGATGGTGGAGTGATTGAGGGAAAAATGGAGTGGTGAGCACAGGATGTGGAAAAAAAAATTGAAGATCTCTAGAAACTGGTCCTTTGCCAAGCCTTGGTGTTGGGCAAGGGGGACAGCTGGACCATTTATTAGCTTGTTTACTCTATTACTAGAATAAACCCAGCAATATTCTAGGTTTGAGGACCTAAGCGATCCTGGGGAAGAAGCTTCCTAAAGAAACATTGGGGCATCTCAGGCTTTAATGACCTATTTACTCAACACTGGAATTAGAGTACTGTGATATGTGTGTGATTCAATACCTAGTTCTGCCACTATCTTGCTGTGGGATCTTGAGCAAGTTACTTGCCTTGTTTGGGCCTAAAAAGTATGCGTGGTTTTGCTTTTTTTTTTCCCATCTTTTCAGCACCCTTTTCCTCTAACAGTGCAGTTCCACCTCTAGACAAGAAAGAAGACTCCCATCCTTGTTTTGGTACTCTTGTAGCTGTACGCCTCCTGACAGGACAAGAGAATGTGACTGAATAAAGCCAATGCCTCCTGCTCTAGACCACAAAAGCTAGGTAGGCCCCCTGCCAAGATGGTCCTAAGCCCACTTCTAGAACTTCATTGACCTCTTTTTTGGATCTTACCTCCCAAGTGCAGACCACACACTGGGCTAGAGTCGTGGTCAAGGGTCTGCTGTTTACAAGTGTAGACAGAGCTGGAACTTGTGAGCTTCGTGTCTACACATAAGAATTGGAGGCTCTTTATGAGGCAAGAGAGAGAAGAGTGGGAGAGGGAGTAGTTAGTAAGCTGGAGTGAGAGGGTTGGGTGCATTCTCCATGTATAGCTAAAATTCCAAGGTGTTGGTAGAAATTCTAAACTCAAGCCTGACCTTCCAGGTTGTTATGAAGCTTTGTTTGTCAAGGTGGGAGGATGTCGCATTTTAAAAAGTAGTTCGTAGCATGATTTGTAACATTTAGAAATGTTTGTACTGTCATGCTGGGCTCTGTAAGTGTTCAGATGGGGCCTGTGACAGTCCCCTTGGAGGAATGTCCCCTCGCTGATTATGTGCATTTGGGGAGACAGGGACTTCATTGCACTGCCTTCCTTCTATGGAAGCAGCAGAAGACCCTTGAGCCTGCCTCTTCCAGAGTCTTCTTTCTTTGTCAATGATGATTGACATTTCTAATGTTAGTGGTCAGGTATGTGACTTCAGCTCAGACAATCATATTTTTTCTTAGTGGACTTGAGACTTGGGTGGAATGACTTTGAATAAAATAAATTTTAGGTGATGTTCATTCTAGCAGGAGTGGATGCCTGGGTTGGGGCATACCTGTTCTGACTCAGGTCTTACAGCTGGGCCCCACCTCCTACTCCAGACTCTCTTTCCCATAGGATCTGGAAGCTCCTCAATATCCTTCTCATTTGTGCTTCATCCAGCTGGTGGGTTTCTGTAGGTTATCATCAGTTAATCCTGTGGCTATTTTTTTAGGCCTCAGATTTCTGTTTTGTCCATGACCTTACAGAGTCTTCTCAGCTCTGATGTCCAGTAGCTCATGTTGCAGAAGTTTCAAAAGCTACTCAGCTTTTCCAAAATAACAAGTTTGTACTTGTAAATGGGAGGTTTCTCAGCTATTGATGCCCCCCAAATAGCATGAGTTGGGTAGAGCTCGGGGACAGGAGAATGAATAGGGAAGGACATTGGTCTTGAGGGGAAGCTGATATGTCCATGGCCTTGAAGTGGACTGCTGTCGAGGAATTTCTGGGCTTGGTCTTTGTACCAAAGGCAACTGCATGACCAACACTGTTTAATGGGTTCAGGGTGACCCTAAGTTATTCCACCTGAAGGCCAGAAGAATACAACTCCAGCTATGTGCTTTTCATTGAATGATCCAATTTAGCCCAATCTAATTAGCTCACAATGGTGCCAGTTGAAGGCCCTGAAGATCACTGGATTCTCCAAGGTAGTGGAGTTATCTCCCTGCCCCAGGGAGCTCATAGGCTGCACACTGGTTTGACAGGCTTTCCCAAAACACCTCTCCCGTCTTCTCGCTCTTACTTCTCCTGAGCAAGAGAACATTTGCACCAACATCCAGAGCCTAAGAGATGTAACATATGCAGCATATACATTTTAAGAATAAAAAAAATATCTGATTTTTCAGAATCCATATAACCAAAAGTGCTAGACCTTTCTACCCCTCTCCGCCCTCTTCCCTTACCCACTCCAACCATAAATATGGAAAAAGGGTGATTCAGTATAATTCCATTTGGCCAGGGCTGGAGTGGTGTCTGGAACACTCCTTCAGAAAGATGGTAGACAAAACCTCTGTGCTATCCAGACTCCGAGCTGTGTGACTGGATTGCAAAGTGGTGGTGGTGGTGTCCTCCTTCTTAACGCGGGGAGGCTCTGGCAGTGAGTGCGGACGGGGAAGTTTGTAGGCTTGATGAGTTTGTTCTTTAGTACACAGCTCACTCTGTTCCTAGCCCCCTCTGCAGATGACAGGAGGTGCTAGACGGTGGAAAGTAAGATGTGTAGTGCTGTAGGCAGAAATTTGATATGGTGTAATTACTGTACATTAAAATAGATGGAATTTGGATTTGAAAGCAGAGCAGACCATATCTTACGTGATGATGAGAAGGGACACATCACCCCACACTGCGTCGCATGTGCCTGAAAGAGCGTTCCAGCCTCTGAAAATGGCACATGGACCAAAACGTCCAAATAAACACCTCATTGCCGAGAGTGGGAGGGGGAGGAAGCTCTCACCGAGGCAGTTGAGAGTAGACGTGAATCAGAAACTACAATCATATGAACTATCTTTTGGTTCAAACTTGTACTTGAATATAAGGCATTGCAATTCTCTTTTCAGAACCAAATTGGAGCCATGCTAATTCTTTTCTGTGGGGAGGATAGAGAAAAGCAATAGAATCTCCCAAGATTTTACTGAACTACTTGTGCCAGGTTAGGTCAAGAAGAGATATGAGGAAGATACATATTCTAAGGAGTTTGATAGTTTATTTGGCAATCTAAAGACCAGTGAAAATAATTTTTCAAATATAGTCTATAATTGAATATTATTACACATAATGCAAGTAGGGATGTCCAAAACGAAAGCATGTGTTGGGAAGGTTCAACTTGAGTGTAGTGGATTCAAGTAGACAGAGGGCAGGAACATGTGCTATCTGATTGAAGGTGGGGGAACAGCTTGAGAAATAGTACACAGGTGAATACAGAGATGCTAGATGCATGCAGACATGGGAGGAAAAGAGGGAGAACGCTTTGGTGGCATAAGACAAAGAGAATTCAAATGCCAGATGGGGACCTGAGTAGAGAGTCTAGTGATTCTTTTCTGCCTGTATCAACCCGCAGAGGTTCTGATCATGAAATACCAGGTTAAATCCTGGGTCAAGCTTCAGAGGGTGGGAAAGAACCATGGGAAGTGGTGTGCAATGACATTATATTAGGAAGAGTGCCATCCTAGTAGTACTGATTCTCAGGTTTTGATTGGGTTTTGGATTTTCTTTTTGTTCATCTATTGATCTTACTGCCTCAGCCAATGGAAAGACAGCATAAAGTTGCCTTAATTCCTCTGCAAAGCATTACTGAATTTTTAGAAAAGAAGATGCCACGCTGGGTGTCCTGGCCACCAGGCTGGCTTTCTCTAACACTGAATTTCCCAACCTCTCTCCCACATGGCAGAGCTTACAGCTGCCACCACTGAGATGCACCTGTTAGGGTGATTTTCTGAAACTGCTCTTAAAAGACATTTTAAATATATAAACGTCACTCCTGGAGGTAAGGCCATTTTGAATGCAAAGTGATCATCACATCTCTTGCAACCTATTTTTAGACTTCTTTCCTGGAGCCAGAAGAATATGGGCCAACTAGTTAAGAGGGAACTGAAAATAAAGCTTGGACTACAGATGCCATCACCAGCATTCATGTGCTGATATAATATAATGGACCATGTGTTTGCACTTGCGCTTTACCTCCCTCTTCCTCACTCCCTCTCCTTGAGACCTCTGCCAAGGTTGACACCTGGAGCATGAAGGATGGAGAGTCAGCAGGCCTGCAGAAGGCCTCTTGGCCAGCTTGCTGTTCAAAACGACATCTGGCTAGGAGACCATGATTTAGCTCCACCCTCCACCTCCATCTCACACACACACACACATACACAAACACAAACACATAAACACACAATTCTGCCCAAGTACCAATGAAGACAAATGGGGAGAAGAGGAAAGTCGCACCATCATCCAAAAAGGGGCTAATAGGCATTAATGCCAGCCGGTGAAAGGAATTGACCCTAGTACCAATGTCTTTAGAAATACAAAGCGGAGTGGGAAAACACAGTTATAATGACATCCTTTTACTTGCTTTTATTTGCCTTTGACAGATCTGCTAGAAAAAAAATGAGAAAACCTAAATAATATGACTTTTACCTTACACAGAATATATCTTTGTTTCTAACACACATATAGGAACTCGTATTAGTCAACAAAAACTCAATAAACTTAAAAAATTATAAACATGTTTCACACATAATGTATTTACTTATTAAGTATAACTAAAGTAATAATGACAAATATTTTTAAAACAATAACAATTGTTAGGAAATTAAGCAATACTCTATGAAATACCTTTTTGCCAAATAAAAACTCAAAATTTTAATTGCATATTTCTATTATATTTATAGAAAAGTAACAATGCAAAAGCTACATATCGAATCTCAAAAACAGTCAAAATTCCTCTCCTAGAAAAATTTAAAATATTACATACATTCATTATTTAATAACATTGTTAATGAATTAAACATTAACTCAAGGATGTAGAAATATAACAATAAAAACTTCACAGAAAATACAGAACCAAATCGATAGACTCAGGATTTAAATACATTAGAAAAAGTAAATAAGTAAAATAAATTATATATATACTTATTCTGTGCATATATATACATACACAAACACATGCAATATTTTAAAACTTTTTGTTTTTGGAAATGCTAGGGATTGCAAAAAAGAGGAAAAATACATGACCAGTATAAATATTGGAGAAAAGGAAACAAAATTATCATGATTTGCAGTTAACCACATTGTCTTTTCCTAAATGTTAAGACAACTGAACAATGATTCAAGGTAACATGAAATGTAATTACAATAAATGTCAAGATTCTCTTTGAAGTTCAACAAAATGATTTTAAAGTATATGAAGAAATCAATTCACCAAGAAAAAAAAAGTTATATCCAGTAATGCAGAAAGTCTTGCCTATATACATTATAAAGCTACAATAACAAAATCAGTATGGTTTGGCCTTTTTTTTGACAAGCCAATGGACCAGAAAAAAAATTCAGAGGCATTCCTAGGTTTATGTCAAATGGAGTTTAAAATCTGTAGTTAAAGGTTATATGGCTCAATCAATGTGTTGAGACAATGACCAACCACTTGCAAAAAGAAATTTGATGACTAATTTATGTCAATAAAATGTTTAAATGTAAATTATAAAATTAAAAAAATTAGAAGCAAATGTGGGTGTATATATCATTGACAGATAAAAGAATAAAGGGGGAGACTGAGAAAACTTTAATTATAAAATGTGTAATACTTTGCCCAGTTTGCTCTTTCTGCTTTAATTATAGTAAATTTTAATCTTAATACAATTAAAGTACTTTCTATTGTAGCAAATATATAAATTAACTCATTTATGGTAGGTTTGTTGTCTTGCTTGGAAAATCCTATGTGTGTGTGTGTCTGTGTGTGTCTCTCTGTGTGTGTGTGCATGTACATATTAAAAACAAATACCCCCTGAAAATCAGACTAACATAACACTTAAGAGTATGGATTCTGCCAATGCGGCAGACTTAATTTCCAAGTATGTGTGACCTTAGGCAATTTAATTAATCTTTTTATGCTCAGTTTACTTATCTGTAAAATGGAAATAACATTTCCTAACTTATTGGGGTGTCCTGGTAATTAAATTACTTGGAATATGTAAGGCACTTACAACAGTAGTTGGCAAATTTAAGCATTATATTTGTGCTATTATAATTATTAAAATACTACTAATGAACATGAGAAGGTTCTTTAGAATTGAAAACGCACACTAACATTACTAAAATTATTTTACATTTATTTTGTTCAAATAAATGCAATTTAAACATTAATGAATTCTTATTTTTAACCATAAAAATGACAAAACCAAAAAATTTCAACTGTCAGCAGGTTTTCAGAGAAATAAACACTCTATTAATTGGTTTCAAACTGATTTTATTTTTGTCTTATTCTTAATTAAAACTTAATTTCAAACTTAGCAGTGCAACTTGGCAATACCTAATAAAATATTAACAATACATAAACTTTTAATCCAACAATTCTTCACCAGTAATATATCCTATGGAAATTATACATGGACAAATGTTTAGCTGCAAGAATGATCTTTCCACTGTTTAGAAAATTGGCATGATTTCTTTTTTAAATGTCTGATAGAATTCACAGGTAAAACCATCTGAGCCTAGTACTGTATTTTCTGAAAGCTTATTAATTATTTATTCAATTACTTTAATAAATATGGGCCTATTCAGATTATTGATTTCTCTTCTTGTGTGAGTTTTGGCAGACAGGCTTTTAAGAAATTGGTCCATTTCATCTAAGTTATCAAATTTGTGAGCATAGAGTTAGTTCTAATATTCATTTATTATCTTTCCAATATGTGAGGGATTGGTAGTGATGACTCCTCTTTCATTTCTCATATTAGTACTTTGTGTTTTCTCTTGCTCTTTCTCTGCCACTTTCTGTCTGTCTTTTGGTTGCCCTAGCTACAGTTTTATTACTTCTAAAACTACGATCAAAGTGTAACTTTTGAGTCTGTTGATTCTCTCTATTTTCTATTTTCAGTGTTATTTATTTCTACTATAATTTTTATTATTTGTTTTCTTCTGCTTAATTTGGCTTTGATTTTGTTTTCTTTTTCTAGCTTCCTATGGTGGAAGCTCAGATAATTAATTTTAAATCCTTCTTCTTTTCTAATATGCACATTTAATGCTATAAATTTCCCTGTAAGCACTGTTTCTGCTGCATCCCACAAATGTTGATAAGTTGTAGTTTCATTTTGTTCAAAATATGTCTTAATTTCTCTTAGTATTTCTTTTATTCATGCTATTTAGAAATGTGCTGTTTAGTCTCTAGATATTTTAAGATTTTTCAGCTTCTTTCTGTTGATTTCTATTTTAACTTCATTATGATCTGAGACCAAACATCATATTATTTCTATACTTTTAACTCTGTTAAGGTGAATTTTATGACCCAGAATGTGTTATATCTCAGTCATTGTCCCATAGGAACTTGAGAAGAATGTGTACTCTGCTGTTGTTGGATGAAGTATTTTATAAATATCAGTTAGAGCCAGTTGATTGATGGTTCTGTTCAGTTTGACTATATTCTAACTGATGTTTTTGCCTTAGGAAACCAAGTTACTGATAGGGGGTGTCGAAGTCTCCAACTATAATAGTAAATTTATCTATCAACTTTTGCCTCATGTATTTCGGCCCTCTGTTATTACACACATACACATGAAGTTTGGAGAATGAGCATTTTTATTATAAAATGCCTCTCTTTATTCTTAATAATTTTCCTTGTTGTGAAGTCTGTTTTATCTGAAATTAATTTAGTGTTTCATTTTTATTACTTCTAGTATGGTATATTTTTCTCCATCTCTCTACTTTTGTGTGTCTTTATACTGAAAGTGAAGTTCTTGTAGACAACGTATAGTTGGGTTTTGTTTTTATATCCAGTCTGACATTATCTGTCTTTTAATTGGTGTATTTAAACCAAGCAAATTTAAAGTGATTATTGATATAGTTGGAGTAATAGCTACCATATTGTAACTATTTTCTATTTGTTTCCCTTGTTCTTTGTTTCTTTTCTTTCCTTACACTCTTTCTGGTTTGAATTGAGTATGTTATACGAGCCCATTTTCCCTTCTCTCTTAGAATATCAAGTATACTTCTTTTTACATTTTTAAGTGATTGCGCTAGAATTTGCAACATACATTTACAACTAATCTATGTCTACTTTCAAATAACATTATACCACTTCAAGTTTAGTACAGTACTGCATAACACAGTATTCCCATTCCTCACCAGCCCCTTACAACATTACTGTCATTCATTTTCCTTATATACAAGCTATAGACAATCAATATGTTGTTGGTATTATTATTTTGAACAAGTTGTTATCTTTTATATCAATTAAGAATAAGGGAAATAAAATACTTTATTTTACCATCACTTATGCCTTTTCTAAAGCTCTTTCTTTTTGTATGTAGATCCATGTTCCTGACCAATGCTCTTTTCTCTAAATTGATGTTGTTTACAAGAGTAAAATTTGTGAAACAGAATAAATATTCATCAGTAGGATAAAACCATGGTAAATTCATATAATGGAAAACTATTAAGCTGTTGAAAATAATTGCAAGCTTCCACACTTCACCTGTTCTCCACCTTCCCACTGGTAAATGAATCAGAGCTGAGGAATGTTCACCAGGAAAAAAATTCCAGGCATCCAATGAGCGCATTTCAGAGAGAATTAACCATCTCTACCTCCTCTTGTGCTTCTGAGAGTGTTTTCCACTGTTGCTGGGGTGACAGAGGCTGTGAAGAAGGAGAACAGAGTGCCCAACAGCATGCAGGAGGACACAGAATGTAGACTGGCAGGATTGAGTTGTGGGGGTGCTTAGAGTAGGAGCCCCCATTAAGGTTTGCAAAATGCAGCTCTCACAACATGGGGTCAGGTGGCTGGAGAGGGGCTATTCCTTTGTCCTGTTAATTACTTGGGTTGTTACTAGAGGCATTGGAATATGACTGATTTCCCCCACCAAGAGTTAACTTTGCCTACTCCTCATTCAGAAAACTAGGCTTTGTTGTTCTCCTAGCTTCAGGAAAGGGAGAAGACTTCCAGAGGAAAAGAGGGAAAAAAAGTATCTTTCTTTCTTCATAATTTCAGCACAACCTAGACCCTTGGAAGAACTTCAGAATTCTAGGTACGGGCAACATTTTAAAGAGAACTTCAGGACTCAAAGTTTCCTCTGGATTGCAGGGAGAGAAGCAGAGAGATCAGTATTCTCTGCAGGGGTTGCTGCGGCCTGTACCCTAAGCTGAACCTTAATAGGAGGAAAGCAACCCAGAAAAGTTCCTAGGAAACCTAAAGCAGTAGTACCTGGCACAGATTCCTTAACAAAGCCAGGAAAGGCAAGACAGTCAGTGAAGGCCGCAAGGATTTGAGCAAACTGGTGGAATTTCTAGACAGTGGTAAAGCCCAGGAGAAGCATGCATCTCAATCCCCATGTGCTTGAGGGCAGTGTGGATCTTAGGGATGGACCCCCTTAAGCAGTGGAATGGACCAGTGACTCAGACTAGACATGGGGATAGGAACATTGGTGAATGTCAGATGGTATTGAGTATCAGACACCCGGCCTTCACTCTATGAGCCCAGGCTATGTATAGCCCTAGAAGCAACTTGTGTGGAATAAGTGAAAGAAACCCCCAGTTTTTCTTAACTTAAATTTCTATAATTCTTATAAAATGGCTGCTCAAAAAGGATGTTAATTGAATTACAAAAAATAAAGTTATATTTATTAAATTCTTGTGGTTTTATACTAAGATTCCAATTTGATCATTTTAATGATAATTCTAGCCCCACACTTTCCTGGGGTGATGATGTGAGGAGAAGGAAGAATAAAGACAACTATTACTAAGTTGTTGGGTCTGAAAGTCCCATCCCACAAAGGGTTAAGGCACACCATTTCTTACCCAAGCTGAGGAAGCAGGCAGCCCTGATTGTAAATAAGGAATTAATGAGTGCATCAAAGACAATGTTGAGATTGCATAAAAAATGAACAGTTCACACCTTATTTTTTCAAAGTTAACTTTTTTCAGCTTAAAAACCTGATAAATGATTTCAATTAACAGTTACAGAAAAAGAAAATTGTATTGCAAATTCATGCAAAATCTTCCTTCAAAATCACTTGCTTAATTACACAAATCAATTCTTCAGACCGAAAATTTAGTTCTAAAATAGAAACTAGGAATGTTTCAGAAGCAGTCGCACGGGTAAGGTGAAAATCGCAGGGTGGTCTGCTCTGGCCTTTGTTTTATAGGGATGAAACATGATAAATATCACAGAAATCTAGTATTTTATGACCCAAAGTTGCTCCATAAATAACTTAGAATAGTGTAGTACATTAGAGGTCTAAGGAAGTGCTTCAGACCTGGTTCATTCTCGTCTTTGGGCAAAAGTAACAATAAACGCTTTAACTCTGAGACAGCCCCAGAATATGTTAGTTCTGGAGCAATTGCGAGTTGCCAAGCAACTCAAACAGGCATGTGGATACTCTGTTATGATCCAAAGAAATCTTCGTCATCATCATCATTGCCATCATCATCACTGCTGTTATTATCATTACTATCATCATTATCATCATCATTGCCATCATCATCATCATCATCACCTAAGAACCTTGCAATCATTTGGATGAACCTTGATGTGACAGAAAAGGAATTGGGGTTAGAAGGCCCAGATACTAAACTGACTCAGCCTGTAGCTGGTGGTTTAATTTTGGCAGGTTTCCCTGCTCTGGGCTTCCCTTTATGCATGTGTGGCTGAGGGGATGGTCTCGATAAACAAAGAGGACCCTTCTCAACATTCTCTGTTATCCCACACTTGCCCCTACTTTCTTAGTTCATGAATCTTTACGGTCTTTCAGGGCAAAGACCTTGTCTTGTTGACCACGGTATCCCTCAGGGAGCTTGTCTGTGCTTGTCTTAGAGTATGTGACTAATACTAATTGGCTAGTGTAAATTAGAGTTGAGTCTGTTTTGTTTTGTGGGGGATTGGCAGTGTGTGGAAGGGATGGAGAAAGACAGAAGAAACAGTGAAATGCATTGACTGTTTATAGATGCAAATTTTTCTCACCCTCCCCTGATCACCAGGCAAGTAACATCCTGGGACCTTGGTCTCTAAACCCTGGAAAACACATGCATGTTATGAAGCATGTTTGCTTGTCTCATCCAATATGGTGTCATATTCCAAATTTAACATCTTGTGATCTATATCTACTCGAGTTCAAGATGCTCTTGATTTTGAGAATTATGAATTATAAAGCCAAGCTATCAATCCCCACACACCCTACATACAATGTTGAAGTGGATAGTAAAATCACAATAAATGCTTCCTTTGAAAAGAGGGAATAATGGGAGGTATGTAGCAGCCAATGTTTTATGAGCATTCTGAAACCCTACTGTGCAAACAGCGAGAGCATTACTTGACTAGGTCATGGTTCTATTCTCTGAGAGTGGTTTCCCATTCATTGTTTTTCAAAGATCTTGACACCATTGTTTGAGATCCCATTTATTTTCTATCATTCTCCTTGACTACTTCTAGAAAAAGTGGCCTGCCTTGGCAATGAGTTGCTTTTTCAGCCTGCTTCTTGACCTTAAGAAGTTTGGGGACCAGGAGTGTCTTTATAATTCAAAATAAATATCAGTTTTTTTATTATATACTGGTGGCATTTTGCCAATTCAATTTCATTAAAAACCTCATGGACCTTCTATGTATCTAACTATTTTTCACTCCATGCTTCAGATTCCAAAACTAAAATAGCCTTTGAGAAAGACTTTTCTCTTTTAAGTTACTAGTTTGCGGTTAGGCCTCCATGTTTTTCATCTTCTCTTTAGTCTATCTGAGAACATCTATATAACATTTACAAGGCATTTTAAAGTCACGCCTCTGATTAGTGTCTTGTACTCAGGGCTCATTTTATTTTATTTACTTTAAAAATTAATATACAGTAAAATTGACTTATGTTGCATCTACGGTTCTATGAATTAGAAAACATGTATAGATTTATATAACCACCATGAAGTCAGGAGGGAGAACATTCCATCACCTTAAGAAAGCCCTTTTATAATATTTCTTTATAGTTACATTTTTCCCAGCTACTAACTTCTGGTAACAACTGATCTATTTTTCAGCATTGTATTTCATGAAAGTCACATAAATGGAGCCATACAATATGCAAGTTTTCAACACTAGATATACTCACTCAGCATAATGCCTTTGAGTTTTTGCTCTTATCAACAGTCCTTTTGTTTGTGCAGATAAGTAGGATTCCAGTGTATAAATGTACTGCTGTGTGTCTAACCATTAAACCACTGAAGGACATATAGGTTGTATCTAATTTGGGGCAATTATAAATAGAATTCCTCTAAACATTTGTGGACAAGTTTTAATGTGAACATAAGTGCTTTAAAAACATTTATAAACATTTATAGGATAAATGTCTGTGAGTGAGATTTCTGGGTCAGTGGATAAGTGTATGTTTACCATTATACAAACAGACACTCTTTTTTTATAATGCCTATGTAATTTTATATTTCTACCAGAAATGTATGAGAGTTCCAGTTGCTCTTCATCCTCACTAACACTTGGTATTGTCAGTATATATTTTTAAAATTTTTAACCAGCCGTCCATGTGCAGTGGTATTCATTTTGGCTTTAACTTGCATTTCTCTAATGGCTAGTGATGAAGGTAATTTTTTGTGGCTTATTTGTCACGCATGTATAATCTTCAGTAAAATGTTTGTGTCTTTCATCATTTTCTCATTGGATTTTTTTTTCTGTTTCTTATTGGATTGTTTTCTATCTTATACGAACTCCGTATGAATTCCTTGTCAGCTATATTGTTTGCAAATATTTTTCCAAGTCTTAGATATTTTCTCATCCTTTTAACAATGTCTTTCAGGAAGAAAATATTTTAAATTTTGACTAAGTGCAATTTATTGATTTATTTTTATTTGATGAATTGTTATAGGTGTCATGTTTAAGAAGTGTTCACGAAAATCTTGGTCCTCAATATTTCCTTATATGTATCTTTTTTAAAAATTTATAATTTTACATTAAATCCATGATTGATTTTGAGTCAATTTTGGTAGATTTAGATCAAGGTGTGAGTTTTAGATCAAGATTTATTTATTTATGCATAGTGATATCTAATCTCTAGCATTATTTATTGATTCAATTGCTTTTATATCTTTGGTTGAACTTGAAAGTGGCTATTTCTTATTTTGCTATTCTGTTCACTAATCTATCTGTGAACCCCTCCATCAACAGCACATTGTCTTGATTACTGTAGCTATATAATAACTCCTTTTTTTTTTTTTTTTTTTGAGATGGAGTCTCACTCTGTCGCCCAGGCTGGAGTGCAGTGGCACGATCTCGGCTCACTGCAACCTCTGCCCTCCAGGTTCAAGCAATTCTCCTATCTCAGCCTCCAGAGTAGCTGGGATTACAGGCGCCTGCCACCATGCCCAGCTAATTTGTGTGTTTTTAGTGGAGGCAGGGTTTCACCATGTTGTCTGGGCCGGTCTTGAACTCTTGACTTCAAATTATCCACCCACCTCGGCCTCCTAAAGTGTTGGGATTACAGGTGTGAGCCACCACGCCTGGCCACTTTATTCTTTTTCAGAATTATTTTGGCTATTCTAGTTCACATATATATTTTTATATAGCATATATTTTATATAATAAATATAAAATTATTTTGGTTATTCTAGTTAATATATATTACATATTTACATGTAAATACAATATATTTAATAAATATAATATATAAGTTGTATATAAATATATATATTATAAATAATTATATAAATGTGTAAGTATATTATATTATAAGATATAATTTATATTAAAATATAATAAATATATATAATTTATATATTATATATTATAAAATTTATATGTAATATAATATATTATATATTTATATGTTAAATAAATAAAATATATATTTATGTATGATATATTTCCATAATGCTAATATATATTTATATGCATATATTTAAATATATGCATATATTATATACATAATTATATATAATTTCTTACATATATAAGTTCATGTATATAAGATTCATATATATATGAATAATTTTGTCTGCATCTAGAAAACAATCTTGTTGGGATTTTGATAGGAATTATGTTAAACCAATACATAAATTTAAATTTGGGAAGAATTGACAGCTTTATTGTATTGAATTTTCTAATCCCTAAACGTGCACTATATCTCTTTAACTTAGATTGTCTTTCATTTTTTTCATTAAAAATATACAGCTTTTGGCATATATTCATAGTTAGATTTGCACAAAAGTATTACACCAATTGAGCAATTAAAAATGATATTGTATTTTAAAATGTTATTTCCACGTGTCAAAAATACAATCAATTTTTGTATGTTGATTCTATATTCTACATATTTTGTCGAACTAACTTATACTTTCTAAAGTCATTTTTGTAGATTGTATTCTAGATCAAAGTAATTTAATGTCTACAATAATACCAACTCACTTATTTCAGTTGTTAAATTAACTAAGTGTAATGTCACAAATGGCAAAAACAGTTTAGACAATTGGTCAGAAAATAACCAAAGACCTCGTAGCCTTAATGGTCTGGATTTAATAATAACTACAAAGTGCTTAATATGTAAGAGTCGGAAATAGCTAATTTCCCTCCAGATTCTTTATTATTTTCTATGCAGAAACTCATGTCATGTACAAATAAGCACACTTTTATTTCTTTCTTTCCAATCTGTATGCCTATTATTTCCAGTTCTTGCCTTATTGCTCTACCTAGATCTTCCAATGTTATGTTGAATCAATTATTGAATATGGTTGTTGAATAGTAATGATAAGAGTGGATGGTATTAGTTTGCAATCTCAAGGGGAAAAAGTCAGTTTTTCACTATTAAATATTATGTTAGCTGTAAGTAGTTTTTATAGATGCTCTTTATCAACGTGAGTACATTTCCTTTTATTTCTAGTTGACCAAGAGTGTATATAATGAGTGGGTGTTGAATTTTGTTAAATTATTTTGTATCAGTTGATAAAATCAAGTGATTTATTTATTCTTTGACATGATAATATGGTAGATTATATTGACTGATTTTTCAAATCGTGAACCAACCTGGTATTCCTGAAATAAACTTCACTGGGCAAGGTACGTAATTAACATGTGTTATGTATTTATTTTGGGGGGTGCTATGTTTTTTGGTGTGTGTATGTATATAATTGTTTATAATTCTTGATAAATCGATCCTTTTGTCATTATGAAATATATTTTGTGTCTATATTAATATAAGCAATCCATCTGTCTTTTGTTTACTATTTGCATTGTTTATTTTTTATCTTCTATTCCAAAACTTGTTGTCTTTAAATTTATTTATTTTTTTATTTTTTATTTTTGAGATGGAGTCTCGCTCTGTCGCCCAGGCTGGAGTGCAGTGGTGCAATCTCGGCTCACTGCAAGCTCCGCCTCCCGGGTTCACGCCATTCTCCTGCCTCAGCCTCTCCGAGTAGCTGGGAGTACAGGCGCCCGCCACCACGCCCGGCTAATTTTTTGTATTTTTAGTAGAGACGGGGTTTCACCGTGGTCTCGATCTCCTGACCTCGTGATCTGCCTGCCTCGGCCTCCCAAAGTGCTGGGATTACAAGCGTGAGCCACTGCGCCTGGCCTGTCTTTAAATTTAAATGGAGACTGTTGTAGACAGCATATGGCTTGATCGTTGTTTTCCTTTTAAAATTCATTCTGCCAATATCTGCCATTTAATTGGATAATTTTATTTGTTTACATTTAATATAATTACTTGCACAATAATATTTACATCTGTCATTTTGATGTTTGCTTTCTTTATATCTTGTCTTCTTTGTTACTCAATTTTTCCCTTACTGCCTTTTTGTGTTAAAAATATTTTTTCATCTGTGCCATTTTAATGCCTTTGTCACTTTTTTCTCATATACTTTTGAGTTATTTTCTTGGTGGGTTTCCTGAAGATTGTCAGTAACATTTAATTTTATAATAACCTACTTTGGATTAATACCAATTTAATTTCAGTAGTACACAAAAACTCTGTTCCTATATAGCTCCATTTTTCTCTTCCTTTGTGCTATAATTATCACAAATTACTTCTGTATACATTGTGTGCACATCAGCACAAATTTACAATTATTGCTTTATGTAACTCTCTTTTCAATTATATAGTGGAAAAAAGTTACAAAAATATTTGTACTATATTTTGTATTTAGCTATGTGATTAGCTTTATCAGGGTTGTTTAATTCTTCACATATATTCAACTTACTGCCTGGTGTTCTTTCATTTCATCTTGGACTCCTTGCCATATTTTTTATAGAGTAGGTCAGCTAATGATGAACTTTCTGCTTATCTGAGAATATCTTAATTCCTCCTTTATTTGTGAAGGATTTGTAAATATGTATATAGAATTCTGTTTTGATAGGGGTTTTTTTAGCATTTTGAAAATGTCATTCTACTGCCTTTTGTCTCATGATTTCTGTTAAGAAATAAGATGTTAATCTTATTGAAGATCTCTTGTACATAAATTGCTTATCTCTTCCTGCTTTCAAGCTTCTTGTTGTCTTTGGCATTCAACAGTTACGATGTTACGTGTGGATACCCTGAAGTTTATTTTTCTTGGAGTCTGTTAAGCTCTTTGAATGTGTAGACTAATGTTTTTCGTCATATTTAGGAAATCACCCCCCACAGTCTGAACTCCCATTATATGTATATTAGTATGCTTGGTGTTGTCCTACAGATCTCTGATGCTCTGTTCATTTTTCTTCATTCTTTTTATTCTTTCTCTTTCTCAAATTGGATACTGTCAATTGATCTATCTTCATGTTTGTTACATCTTTCTTTTGCCTTCTTAAATCTGCTGTTGAGTTTGTCTAGTAATTTTTTTCAGTTATTGTACTTTACAACTCCAGTAATTATATATACATATGGATATAATTTCTATATATTTTATTTATTATATATTTATTTAATTTATTTAATTTTTAATTTACTTACTTTATTATATATATAATTTCTATCTCTTTATTGATATTCTATATTTGTTATGGAATGTCATGCTTTAGGTTTCAAACTTAGTTTCCTTCAACTAACAAAACATATTTAAAATCACTGACAAAGTATTTGCTAGTAAGTACAATGTCCGTACTTGCTCAGGTTCAGTTTCTATTTGTTGTTTTTTTTCTATGTATCGGGGACATTTTCTTGGTTCTCTACATGTCTTAAAGTTTTTGTTGAAAATATTTTAAATATTATAATATGTCAACTCTGGAAATGAGGTTCTTCCTCTTTTCTCAGGGTTTGTTATATTTGCTGTTTGCTGTAATTGCTGTTTGTTTAGTGATTTTTCTAATCTACTGTTGTAAAGTCTGTATTATTTATTGTGTGTAGCCACTTAAATCTTTCATTAGTTAGTTTAGTGGTCAGCTAATAATTGGACAGCTATTTCCTTAAACACTTGAAAGCAATAATTCTCTTGGTTTTTGTTTAAGGTCTCTGTACGAACATTGAGGCATGCCTTCAACACTCATCTGGACAGTTGACAATCATAGCTTTCTGCTTGTACAGAGCCTCAGGTCCAGCCAGAGGTGAGTGCTTAGGGCCTTCTGAAGTCTTCCTTTATCATACACAAAGCCATATGTATCTGCATGACTTTCTAGATTTCCAAGAATTTGTCACAACTTTTCAAAGCTCCTATGGATGTATTATTACCCAGCTTTTCCTTTTAAGTTAGTCTATTGTTTTTCCAAACTGTCATCCATTTCCTTGGGCAGCCACAGTGTTAAAACATTTGCCTGTAAATGTTTTTGAGAAACTCCCTCTGGGATGAAATTTCTAGTATTGAGTATCAAGTTAGGTCAAATAAAGACAGGATGTTGTAGTAGGATCTTACAGGGAACTATGAGACAAGTCAAATCGTGACAATCCTTTGACCATTTGTTCCCTTTGGTACTAGAAATGGAAACTATTGTTTTTCAAGGCTACTTCTGTGCTGAGGACTGGGGGATAGAACTAGAATAACTTAAAACATCATAAAATTTGCTGTTAAATTAAGAGTCAGCTGCTTTTCTTCTATAAACACTTTGTGGCTGTTGAAAGTCTTTAATTAATTTCCAAAGTTCCATAAAAGCTGATCCTGATCATACATTTTGCCATTTCCTTTTCTTTGGTTTTATGTAGGGGCAAAACATTTACAGAGTCCTTACTGCACCATTTTTACTGACATCACCCATTTCTATCAATTTGTGCTTCACACATTTTATAGCTCTGTTGTTTATCTACATGTTTAGTATTCCTATTAATTTTTGATAGAGGGACACTTTTGCCATTATTTAATATCACTTTCTGCCACTGGAAATATTCTTTGATCAAAATCTACTCTACATGATATTAATATAACCACTCCTTTGATTTTCTCTTCATTTCTAAAGGATATTTTCTCTGGATATAGAATTCTTGGTTGAAAATTATTTTATTTTAGCACTTGAAAAATATTGTGCCACTTTCTCTGGCCTCCCTGGTTTCTGATTAGAAATCTGATGTTATTTGAATTTTTTTTCCTCCATAGATAATGCATTGTTTCCCTCTATCTGATTTCGAGATTTTAACTCTGCTTAGTTTTTAGATGGTTAATGTGTTTTGGCATGAATTTTTATTTGTTTGTTTTGTTTGTTTGGGTTTGCTTCACTTCTGGAATCTGTAGGTTTATGCTTGTTGTCAAATCTGATAAATTTTCAGCTATTATTTCTCCTAGTACTTTTGAAGCACTTCTTTTTCTTGTCCTTCTGGGACTCTAATATTAGACACAAATGTTCAATCTGTTGTTGCAGTTTTCATAATGCAAGTTGCCATTTTTCTACCTCCTACAATCAATTATAAACTATTTTTTCTGCTTTTGTTAAAAGGTTCCTCACTTTTTTTCTAGAGCTCACATTTCACCCAGCCCCAAAGCCAAGGCTACATATTTCAGGGTTTTGTTACAACACTTGTTTTTACATACCAATTTCTATATTCTATAAGGCATAACCATTCTAAAATTAAAGACTTAAAATCACAACCATTTATAACTTTTCATAAGTCTAAAGGTAAGCTGGGTCATTTTGTTTACTGGTTCTGCTAATGTATCTATGGCTAGCTACTAGACAAACCAGAGAGTGACTGGTATAGGGTAGCTTCTACAAAAGAAGCTGGCTGACTTGGCTCTGTTCTATATGTTCTTTTATCCTCTATCAATATAGCTTTCACTTGTTTCATTAGTGGTGGCAGAGTTCCAAAAATTGCTAAAATCACACAGTCTTTGCGAGGTCTCGTCTTGGCACTCACACACTGTCCCATCTTCTGCATTTCACTGGCTAAAGAGATTCACAAAACTAGTTCACATTCAAGGGGTAGGAAAATAGACTCCATCTCTTTGTGGGAGAACCTACAAAGTCGCTTTTCAAAAACAGCAGATATAGTGAGAAAAAAGTAAGTCCACTTTCACAATGAACCTACATTATCAATAACAGTTTGGCCAAAACAACAACAACAACAACAACAAACACTTAGAGGCCTTCTTCATGTGGCTGGGTCTCAGACAAGGCCAGGAGCTCAATGCTGAAATTAGATTCTGGGAAGAAAAGTCCATGGGCTTTAAAGGTGAGAGATGGGTGTTGCAGAGGTTCTTTGAAGAGCATGGAATACACCCAAACTCCAACATTTGAAGATACCCCTGATTTGGGTTACCTACTTGCAGGTTTATTTAAATGCAAGATTTAAAGCATACAGTATTGCTAATGTTGCTGTTTGCAGTCCTGGCTCTCTCTGGATGAAATAATCAAAGAAGCTCAGAGAGCAAGAGGAAAAGAAGCAACGTAAATAGGGGCAAAAAATAAGAGAAAAGCAATAAGCAAGTAGGCTAAGGCAAAGGATGCAAGCCCAAGGGCGTAGAAACGGTAGTCAAAGACCTAATCTGTTAGTATCCTGATGAATTGTGTGGCTGCTGTGGCCTCATTAAGACCTTCAGTCTCCAGGACCATATAAAGCTGGACTGCATTTGGAATGGTCCTGGTAATGCTTTCTGAAAATACAGTGTGTTGGCTTCTACTGAGAGCCTGGAGCTGTCAGTTCATCAGGAGGTTCCAGAGGAATTGGGAATTTCAGTAGGCTTCTGTGGCTAATAATAGAGCTAGAAAACATATGGACTCCCTGCAGGCTAGGAGCCTGCAAGTGATGCAAAGAGGACATCATTGGCTTTTGAGAGCAGCAGAGAAACCTTTTACTGGAGGTCACACAACAAGATCATAGATGTTGCTCAGTGGGTCTGCACTCATGGGAAGCATGTGATCATGGGCAATGCAATGTTTTCTGGCTGCAGAGAGTCTAGAATCTTAAAGATCCTCTTACCCATCATGGGAATTCATTCCAGAACCTTCTGGACCCCTCTCAGGGGCAGGTAAGAAGTATCTATTCATTGAAACCGTCTAATGCATTTTGGGGTGGTTTTTGGAACCCATTTATTTAGTCTGCTGTGACCTCTGATAGCTCACTGGGAACTATCCAGAGACTCCATGAAGCTGCACCTGGCAGCAGATATGCTCTTGTTCTAATGAGTTCCTCAGTTTCTGCTCTACTGGCTTGAGCTATGCAGCTTCACATAATGGCCCCAGACATGGAGGGATTGACTGTTCCTTCTGTAGAGACTCCAAGATAATAAAAACCCATATAAATGGTCACAGATTCATTCACAGTGGGGTTGGATGTCAGAAAGCGCTCAGGGCCTTGGAGCAGCGAAGTCATCCCCAGGCAGTGGGCTTAGTGAACCATTGTCCTAGACGTGGAACACATTGTCCTTCTTCTTTTTACTTTAGTTTGCCATTTATATATATGTAAAAAAAAACTGTGAGATTGGGTCATTGCCTCTGCACTTCTTTCTCAAGAACTGTCACATCCAGTGCGAATGAAGCTAATGATGAGAGACAATATTTTAATGTTAATTAGATATACCATGTGTCTTAGTTCATCAGAGAACTATTGCTCTTTTATGTATCAGATGAAAGCAGAGTTCTTGCTTGGAGAAAAACAGAGTACGCAGTCAGAAAGGAGAGTATTTTCAGTGTTGTAATTATTCAAATGATTGTTGCTTTTTAGAAAAGCAAAAGATTTTAAGAGGGCAGGAGGATACTTAGCAAGAACACAACTGCATGGCAGGAAGCCACTGTAAAGCCTCTAAAACCCTCTTCTCTCTCTTTCAGCAAACATTGCTAAAAGCTGTAATCTCCAGTTAGAAAACAACCTCGAAAGGAGTTTCTCAGTGGCCTCATTAGACAAACAAGAGGTGGTAGGACGAAGCCTCCTTTGGAATGGACCTGTCCAGAAGGAAAGGGGCCAAAAGGTACACAGAAAGCCCCCTGGTGTCTGACGGCCCCTGGAATATGCCAACACCCAGATTGGAAGAAAGGCACTAAGCACACAACTGATGTGTAAATACTTCTTTAAGATGATTTTAAAAATAATTATTGGAAAAAGAATGAAAACAATTGCAATACTTCCGTGAACTCAATTGTTCTATATATAAAATGAACATGTTGGACTAGCTCCGTGACTCTAAATGAAGGCTACAGAGTTCTTCTCTTCTGTGACATCTAGGGATAAAAGTAGAGTTACAATGTTAGGGTGGTGATGCTTTTAAATTACATGTCCAAATTAGCTCCTGGCATTGATGAGAATATGTTGTATCTTTCTAGTAGGTAGGGACAGGAAAATGTAGAGAGTGGGCTATTTGATTGTCCTGCCAACTCTTTAATTCCTTAATTTGGGAATTAGTTGACCCCATTTGATAGGTGAATCAACGAATAGCTAAATTACTGATATATATAAATAAAATATTCATTTATTTTATATATTTTTTTACATTTGAAGTTTTGGAACAATTTTACATTTACAGAAAAGTTGCAAAGAGAATTCCTATATAACCTTCACCTACTTACCCTGAATATTCATATCTTACATAGATGTACATTTGTCAAAACGTTTGTACACTACTATTAAATAATTCCAAACTTTATTTGGGTTTCACATTTTTCCCATTTATATCCCTTTTCTTTCCCACGATACAATCTAGGATACCATGTTGCATTTATGAAATATTTATTTTAGTGTATAAATGTTTATGCTATGCATTGGTTTGATGGAATTATGAGTCAAAGAATGATTTATGATCCCCACTTTACACAACCTCTTGTCTGGAAGGCACAACCACATGTGCAGAAACATCGATGCATCCTTGTCCTTCGATCTTCAAATCAACATGCTAGGTTTGAGGATGCACAGTCAGTGGGAAGGTCTTCCCTAGAAAGCCAAGCAGGCAGTCCATATTGGTGATGCCAGTTATATACCAGCTAAGCCCCACATGCTGACTGCATGGAAATGTGGCAGGAATTGGTTGGTAGGATGCTCTGAGCAGGACCATTCAGTGCATTGGATGAGTCAGTCAAACAAATTACTACTGATAAAAAGACTCAAACAAGTTCCTTCTCATCATGTATTCAATTTTTCTTTACTTTCTTCTGGTTCTTTGGCATTATGCAGACTCAACTTGAGGTGTGTAGATCATTATTTGTCATCAAAAAAATTCAAATAAAATTGGTGTAACCTTTTTCAAATGGGTAATATCTGCTTTGATGGAGGTATGGGAAACTGGGCACAGCATTGAACTGCTGGAGGATGAACAAACTGATACATTCTTCAAGATTGTCATGGACTTTTTATAGTTCAGTACATCAAAACATGCATATTCGTTACCCAAGTTAGCCAAAAGGTATTCACAACAGTGTTGTTTATAATAAGAACAAATTAGAAGCAACATAAAGGTTTGGCCAAGATTCTTTAAACAAATTATAGAACATGATGCAAAATCCATATGCATCTTTTAAAAAAACATTGAAGAATATTTAATGACACATTCTATTACAAAAATAGAAGATTAATGTATAGTATAATTCCTTTTTTCTTTTTTTGAGACAGGGTCTCATTGTTTTCCACAGGCTGGAGTGCAGTAGCGTGATTTTGGCTCACTGCAACCTCTGCTTCCCGAGCTCAAGCAATTCTCCTGCCTTGGCCTCCCAAGTAGTTGGGACTCAGGCGTGTACTACACCTGGCTACTTTTTGTAATTTTGTAGAGACAGGGCTTCACTATGTTGCCCAGGCTGGTCTCAAACTCCTGAGCTCAAGCAATCCTCCCACCCTGGCCTCCTAGTGTGCTGAGATTGCAGGTGTGAACCACTGCACCCTACTGTCCTTTTGTTATGTATGTACATATATAAAAATATTGATATCTTGAAAGTTATTTTTACTAAATATATTAACAGTGATTACTTCTGGGAACTGGGAGTTTTTGAACAGTTTTATTGAGATATAATTTACGTACCTTACAATTCCTCCTGTTTGCCTATTCGAGACATTTTCAATAAATGAAATTATACAGTGTGTGGTTTTTTTTGTGACTGGCTTCTTTCACTTAGCGCAATGTTTCCAGGGTCCATCCATGTTGTGGCACGTATTGGTAATTCATTCCTTTTTTGCTGCTGAATTATCAAGTTTTATTGTATGGATATACCACATTTTATTTTTCCATTTATCATTTGATGGGCATTTGGGTTGTTTCCACTTTAAGACTATTATAAATAATGCTGTTATAAACATTTATGTACAAGTTTTTGTGTAGACATATATTTGCAATTCTTTTGTTTATATCTAGGAGGAAATTTCAGGGCCATATGGTAATTATATTGCTTAACTTTCTGAGAAACTACGAGACTGTTTTCCAAAATGGATGCACCATATTACATTCTCAACGGAAATGTACGAGGGTGTCAATTTCTTCACATTCTCACCCACACTTGCCCTTATCTGTCTTTTAGAATACAGCTACCATAGGATGTGAAGTGGTATGTCATTGTGGTTTTCATTTGTATTTCCTCAATGGCTAATGGTGTAGAACATCTTATGCTGATTGATAATTCAGATATCTTTTTTAGAGAACTATCAGATCCCATTTCAATTTTTAATTGAGTTTTTTATGTGTTGATTATTTAGTTGTATAAGTTCTTTATATGTATTCTGTATATCCTGTATACAAATCGCTTATCATGGGTATGATGTTATGATTTTTAAGTATTTTCTCTCATTCTGTGAGTTGTCTTTTCTCTTTCTGAGTGGTATCATTTACAGCATGGAAACTTTTGGTTTTAATGACGTATATCATAATGAAGTATAATTTATCTATTTTTCTTTTGTTCCTCATGCTTTTGGTGTCATATCTAAGATACCATAGCCTCACACAGATAGCAAAGATTGACTTCTATGTTTTCTTCCAGTAATTTTATAGTTTTAGCTCCCTTTTTTTTCTTTTTTTTTGAAACAGAGTTTTGCCTGTCACCCAGGCTGGAGTGCAGTGGCACAATCTAGGCTCACGGCAACCTCTGCCTCCCAGGTTCCAGTGATTCTCCTGCCTCAGCCTCACAAGTAGCTGGGACCATATGCGTACACCACCATGCCCAGCTAATTTTTTGTATTTGTAGTAGAGACAGGGTTTCACCATGTTGACCAGGCTGGTCTCGAACTCCTGACCTCAGGTGATCCACCCACCTACGCCTCCCAAACTGCTGGGTTTACAGACATGAGCCACCACGCCCGGCCTAGTTTCAGCTCTTACACTTAAATTTATTTTCCATGTTGAGTTAATGTTTGTGTGTAGTGTGAGGTAGAAGTCTAATTTTATTCTTCTGTATGTGGAAATCCAGTTGTCCCAGCACCGTTTGTCATAAAGAGTATTCATTCTCCATTGAATGATCTTGGCACCCTTGTGAAAAATCAAGTGACTTCAAATGCATGGCTTTGTTTCCTGGATTATCAGTTCTACTCCTGAAGTCAATACCACACTGTCTTGATTACTCTAGCTTTGTAGTAAGTTATGAAATTGAGAAGTTTGAGTCATCCTACTCTCTTTTTCTTTCCCAAGATTGTTTTTTCTATTCTGAGTCCCCTGAATATTCGTATAAATTTTGTGATCATTCCTGATCATAACTTTCTGCATTTTCTACAAAATGGCAGCTGAATTTTTACAGGGATTGCGTTGAATCTGAAGACCAATTTAGGAAATATTGCCAATATTGTCTTCCTATTCACGACCATGGACATCTTTCTGTTTATTTAGATCTTCTTTCATTCTTTTCAACAATGTTTTACAGTGTTTCATTGTACGAGTCTTGTACTTTTTTGTTAAATTTGTTAAGTATTTTATTCTTTCTGATGCTATTATAAATATAATTGTTTACTTAATTCATTGTTAGATTGTTTATTGCTAGTGTATAAACATACAAATTTTTAAATACTGACCTTATGCAATGCAATATTGCTGAACTCATTTATTACTTCTAATGGGGCGTGTGTGTGTGTGTGCTTAAGAGATTCTATATACAAGATATAAAAGATAACTTAATCTGCACATAGTGGTGGTTGCACTTCTTCCTTTTCAATCTCACTAGAATCTCCAGTACAATGTTGTATAGAAGTGGCATGAGCAGACATCCTTGTCTCATTATTTTTATTTTCTAATTTTTGGCCTAGAGTAAGAAAGTATTCTGCCTTTCGCCATTAATACTGATTAATAATATTGTTGATTTTTAATTTTTTTCTTCTTTTCCTTATATATATTTGTTATTTTTAAAATTTTAATTTTAGTATTTTTAATTTTTTTTTAATTTTTTATTTTTAGACACTGGGTTTCACTCTTTTATCCAGGCTGGAGTGCAGTGGTGTGATAATAGCTCACTGCAACCTGGTCTCAAATATTCCCATTTCAGCTTCCCAAGTGGCTGAGACTATAGGCACTTCACCCCATGCCCATCAGCTAATTCTTTTTTTCTTTTTTTTTTTTTTTTTTGGTAGAGACAGGGTCTTACCATGTCGCCCAAGCTGGCCTTGAACTCCTGTCCTCAAGCGATTCTCCCGTTTCAGCCTCCCAAATGCGGGATTACAGGCGTGAGCCACCTCACCCAGCCTTAAATTTTCAATAATTTGCAAACCATATTTGTAATATAAAAGTTAGTAAGAAAAAAGAATAAATGTCCCAGACCATAGCAGTTCATCTTAATGGGGGAGGAAGGCAGATATGAGAGAGGGGCCTGAAATACTCACTGCTGCCGTGGCGGGGGGTCTTCTGATTACTCAGTGTCTCTGCATTTTAGCTTTCTCACTGATCCAAGGCTGCCAGCCAACTAAGGAAGCAGATGGAGAGAGGAACAGGAGCACCTTGTGAATTTCATAACCAAGCCACACTTTCTAAGCAAGGGGAAAGAGGAGAGGTGACCCCAGCATAAGAGAATATATGTTATAAAGTGAATGGTCACTCATAGAATGTACACAACCAAGAGTGATCCCTAATTAAACTAGGGACGCTAGGTGGTTATAACAGGTCACTGTGGGTTTATCAGTTATAAGGAATGTACCACTCTGGTCAGGGCTGTGGATAAAGGAGATGCCGTGGGGGTTGGGGAATATATGTGAACTCTCTGCATCTTCCCTTCAATTTTGCTGTGAACTTGAAGCTGCTTTAAAAAATAAAGCCAATACATAAATAAATAAGTAAATAAATTTAAGCAAAAAAGATGCAGATAAGCAAAGGAATTGCATGGGTCTTACATTGCAAACCTTTCTAAGCGCACCCTAAAACAAGGCTTTAAGTTTAAGTTGCTCATTTGGGAGTTGACCCCAGGAAGCACCAGAAGGAGAAAGAAGAAATGAGACCAGGAATGGGAATAAGCCGACGTGGAGAGTTTTGATGTACAAGATATGGTGGGGGGTCTACAGGGGACCCCTGGGAGACTGTGTAAAACACACCTCAGTGTTGTCGTCCCATCTGAGGGGCGAGGCAGCTCGGGTGTTTGTCTTCAATTGCCACTGGCCTTTCATTGACACAGGTAGGGCATGCCTTGCCTGGCACAGTAGGCCTATCTCATGTGGGAGCTCACCATGCTCTTGCAGCCACGGAAAGCCCATCTGCAGAGTCACAGAGACCTGCAATAGAAGCTCTACTCATGTTCGGGAACCGTGAGCCCTGAAGGGAAATGCTCTCCACTAAAGGGGTAATCTGTGTTTGTACAGGAGTTCTCTTTAACCAGATAGCTTTTTAGTGAACTTAAAATATAATATGATTTTAACATTTCAGGTTAGCACAATTTATGACAAATTATGGCACTCCCGAAAGAGAAACTTCTCATCCAGTCCTAGCTCCTTTCCCTATTCACTGTATTTTGCATGGGGCCAGGAATAAAATTCCATGGGGCTCTTCATAATTTTGTGGAATTGATCAAGGAAATACATTGTGGTGTCCAGATCACACCTGGGTAGTTGGCAAATGTGAATCTGGGGCCAGGTTTAGGAGTACTAGGAAAGGTTTTAATGGAACCAGGCCCAAGCACTGTGCACAGAAGCTGGGGTGAGAAGAGGGGGACAAGTGGGGGCAGTCCTTTCTAGCCTCTTTTGAAAGGAGACTGCCTGTGGCCTGCTCTGTGGAAGCCCCCTGCAGAGTCACTCTTGATGATCATCAGGGCTCTTTATTAACACAAACTCAGCTCAAACTCACATAAAAGAAAACAGAATCTATTAGTTTATTTGATTGAAAAGTTCAAGGGATTCCTTTGGACAGGTTCATAAACAAAGCATCTCTTCCTCTCTCAGTTCTGCTGCTTCTGTGCTGGTTTCACTCTCAGGCAGGTTTTCCTCGGATGTGTTGGTGATTGTATTGCAGAGGCCAAGGTTCTGCATCCACTCCTGGAGGAAAGAGATGAGGTCAGCCTCACCCAAGCCACGTGGAGTGAAGATAGACAAAGAGGCCTCTGCAAAGGAAAATTGGAGTGCAGCTGCCAGACGCAGGAGTGATCCTGGACAAGTGGAAATGATGAAGTCATTGTCACCATCAAAGTGAGTGTTCTCTCTGCCTGTAGACATGTTCTTCTGCCTTTAAGACACATTTAAGTTATTCTTTATTTATTAACTATACACCCCCCTGACACCACACACACATACACACGCTTAAACCAATTGTTATGATTTGTCTGTGTCCTCACCCAAATCTCACCTTGAATTGTAATAATCCCGTATGTCAAGGGTGGAGCCAGGTAGAGATAAATCACAGAGGCGGTTCCCCCCGTACTGTTCTCATGGTAGTGAATAAGTCTCAGACATCTGATGGTTTTATAAAGGGGAATTCCACTGCACAAGCTCTCTTGCTTGCTGCCATGTAAGACGTGTCTTTCTTCCCTTCACCTTCTGCCATGATTGTGAGGTCTCCCCAGCCTTGTGGAACTGTGAGTCCATTAAACCTCTTTCCTTTATAAATTACCAGTTTTGGGTATGTCTTTATTAGCAGTGTGAGAGCAGACTAATACACCAATGTTGGGGCTCAGAAAGCAATATCCAAAGTATAGCATTTTGACATGAGGAACTGAAGGCTCCAGTGTATATATGTTCAGTAAATTTGCATGCCTTTTCTGCTACTAATCAATCTACCTCATGCCAGTGATTTTTCAGCAAGGGGGCCAAGAGCCTATGGCCCCCACACCTATTATTCACCAGGTTCTAGCCAGAGAATCATCAATCAGATAATCTCATGGCCAAGTGCGTATTGAAATGCAAACAATGTATAGAGATCAGAAAGCTGGTCCAATGACTGATCACAGAAGTTCTCTCCTAGTCACCCATTAGTGATCCAGCTGGTACCAGGCTGCCTTACCTCCAGCAAGAAGGGCTACATTCCAACTCAACTCCCCATGGGCCAAAGGTCCTCAAGGTCTTTTATGGCTAGGTAGCTGGCTTATACTACCAACTACCCTAAAAAATATAAAATAAATTATTGCAAAAGATTATTTATGAATGTTAATAAATATATAATCCTAGTAGTAATCTATTAATACAACTATCAATAACTGCAAAGAAAACAAAAACATCAAGAATATAGACTATTTAAAAACAAGAAGTTTGGGCCGGGCGCGGTGGCTCACGCTTGTAATCCCAGCACTTTGGGAGGCCGAGGCGGGCGGATCGCGAGGTCAGGAGATGGAGACCACAGTGAAACCCTGTCTCTACTAAAAATACAAAAAATTAGCCGGGCATGGTGGTGGGCGCCTGTAGTCCCAGCTACTCGGAGAGGCTGAGGCAGGAGAATGGCGTGAACCCGGGAGGCGGAGCTTGCAGTGAGCCGAGATCGCGCCACTGCACTCCAGCCTGGGTGACAGAGCGAGACTCCGTCTCAAAAAAAAAAAAAAAAAAAAAAAAAAAAAAAAAAAAAAAAAAAAACAAAAAAAACAAAACAAGAAGTTTGTTAGTGGACAGATTCACAAGGAACTCTGCAACCAATAATTATAGGAAACATGTTATTTTTAACACATGAAATACTAACAAAATGACCAAATTCCAGTCTGCGAAGATTGTCTTAAAAGATGTCAAACTATTAATATCATAAACACAACATTCTTTGACTACAAGGCAATTAGTTTAAAAATTAATAACAAAAAGATATTTAAATAAAAAAATTCTTCCACAATTTTAGAAGAAAAATACATGTTTCTAAGTGATGTATAAGTCAAAAATAATAATACATATTTAAAATTGAACAAAAATGAAAATACTACATATAAAGGCAGTTCTTAGAACAAAATACATATTTTTAAATATTTGTGTTAGAGAAAGAAGCCTAAAAATTTATGAGCTAAGTGCCATATTGAGAAAGATAAATAAACAGTATTAGCCTGGCACAGTGGCGTGCACCTGTAGTCCCAGGTTCTTAGGAGGATGAGGTGGAAGGGTCTCCTGAGCTCGTGAGTTCAAGGCTGCAGTAAGCCATGATCACACTACCGCATTCCGGCATGGGCAACAGAGAGAGGCCTCATCTCATAAAAAAGAAAAAAGAAAGAGCAACAGAGTACATCAAAGAATATAGAAAGAAGAAACTAACAAAGGTAGGAGAGAGGACTAATGAAACAGAAAACAAAGACACAAAGAAGAAATCAAATCTTATCTTTTTCTTGAAAAGATGATAAAAATAAACAATCTTCTGGCAAGACTGAGCAAAGCAAAAACAGATCAGGCACAAATAATTTTAGGACTGAAAAAAGAGACATAACTGCAGATTTTGCAAAGATGTAAACAATAGAGAATACTTGGAAACTTTATGGCTTTAAACTGGAAAACTTAGACAAAACGGAACATTTTCTAGAAAAAAAATGAAATCCGAAAACTGACTCAAGATTAGGGAAAATATTCCCTGTATGTATGCATATATGTGTGTGTGTGTTTATAGTGAAGTTTTGTGTGTATATATGTGTATACACATATGTACACACACACACAGAACTTTTACAATCAATATTATTATTTATCATATTAATACCCTTGATAATAATTATAATGATATATAATTACATTATCATTAATCTTATTATTAAATAAGACAACCTAATTTTAAAAGATGAGCAAAAGTTTTGAACTGACACTTCACACAGGAAGACACATTTGCCAATAATTACATAAGAAGTACTCAAAATTAGTAATCCTCAATGAAATACAACTGAATATAACAATGAAATAACATTTGATACCCAGTGGAGTGGCTAAAATTAAAATTCTATCACCAGATGTTGGTGACGATATGTCACAAATGAACTCTCACACATTGCTGGTGCAGTGTAAAATGATAAAACATGATAAAATTATTTGGCTGTTTCATATAAAGTTCATCATGTACATATCGTAAGACTAAGCATGTCCACTCTGAGATATTTACCCAAAGAGTTAACACCACTGTTCATGACAGAAGTACATATAATAGCCCAAAGCTGGAAACAACCTAAATATACGTCAAGGGGAAAGTGGCAAACCAATTGTATATATTCATACAATGTGACACTGCTTGGGAATAAAAAGAATAAACTACTAATACACCATTAATATGGATAAATCTCAAAAAGACTACTTTGAGTATAAAAAGCCAGATACAAATTAATCCATATTATATGATCCCACTTACATGATGTTCTAGAAAAAACAAAGCTAATCCATGATAAACTATTTCTTAGCAATGGCAGTTTGGGGACAGCATGAGGAGGCAATGACTGGAAGGGTGCATGGAGAATTTTTCTAGTGATGGAATTATTCAAAATTTTTGTGGAAATGTGGGTTATGTGGGTGTATGCACTTGTCAAAACTCATTAAATTGTAAACTTAACAATAATGCATTTTACAATATATGAATTATATCATAATGAAAATATCTTAAAAACTGGCCCAATAAAGATAAGCAAAATGAATCAGTGGCTAAATATCCACAAACACCTACACACACATGTGCATATACTCAACTAGCAAACAAATAAGCCTAAATGGTTCTACAAATTTCTGCCAAACATTCCAGAGATGGATTGCCTCAGTCTTGTTGATTCCACAAGATGGGGGGGACTTTCCTCCACACTAAAATCAGGACCTCATCTGCCTTCCAGCATGTGAGGTGGCTGTAGGGTAGGAAGACCTCAGAGAAAGGAGAGTAAAACAATATGAGGCTGGAGGACAGCCGGGGCCATACCTGCAGGTCCTAGAAGCATGGGCAGCAGACATTGTTGGTTGACTACCTCAGAGTTCTTCTGATGTCCCTACTTTATTGCTAATAAAACTCAATTTTTATTCAGGTAGAAGGAGACCTTGAGAATGAGTGTGTGCTGGGCCCTGCCTCAATCCCAGAAGATGCATCTTCATGAGTCTAACCTATAGACGTGCCATTCTCTTTGCCATGACTTGTTTTAAAGAAAGGCAGCTGACAAAATACAGGCCAAGGGGATGTGAATGAAGTCCCATAGTGGAGGGGTGGTAGTGGCTGGTGGAAATTTCAGAAATGTTTCCTAGACTTTAAAAAGGGACCAAGAGGAGGGAATTCTGTCCTCTGGCTTTGAGTTCTGCCATGTGCCCGTGTGGTACTTGGAGTTCTTGCCCAGATCTTCAAGCCAGGAGGACCAGTCTAGGGGACAACCCACATTGAGGATGCCAGGAAAGCTAGGAGAAAGCTACTGAACCACCAAATTAACCAAATATGCACATTTCTTCTGGATATTTACATAAAAGCATAAATGTTCCTAAGTCATTCTTAACATAAGTTGATCCTGTTCCCTTATCACTTGCTCCCCAAAGCACTCTAAATACTTCCCCATAATAAGGATTTGAGTATTTACGGTAAGAGCAAAGGGAAGGTACCGGCAAATTTTAAAGAAGTGATGCTTGAATTACGGTTTAAAATGATCACTCTGCCTGCAGTGTGAGGAGTGGACTGGGTGAGAAGAAAATGGGGTGGGGGATAAGAAGCCAATGGAAATACTCTGCAGAAGAGATGAAACATGTGACATCTAAGACCCTGGTGGTAGAGGTGATGATGGAGAGAAGTGAATCAATTCACATACATTTAGAAAGAAAAATCTTATATGTTGCCTCCTCCAGAAAGCCTTCCCTGATTTTTTTTTCAACTGGATCCCTGCTACATTGAACTCTCCATCTTTTAAATTCTCCAATGAACATTGTGTGGACTTCTCTTTAGTTACTGGTTCTGACTCAGGGCATTCAAACATGTTCCTCCCAGAAGACTAGGAGCCCCCTGAGGGCTGAGACCCCATTCTCGCTCATCTCTTTTTCCCTGAGTTACTGATCCCTGGCAGCCACTCAGCCAGCTGTGGTCAGCTGAGCTGCCTGCCTTGCCTGGAGGAACGCACGTCCCACAGCTGCCTCTCTCCGGCAGGCAGGCAAGTTGTACCTTCAGTTTTCATCCACCCACCTGTCCATCAGTACCTAACTCATAGGGAGCTGACATGGTGCTGTGTGGAATCAACATGTGGGGCGAAGGGCAGCGAGGGGCACCCTAGCCCTCCATGCATGGCTGCAAATGGGGAGACCCACCCAGCCTCTGCCACCTTGAGAAAATTACTGTTCCCCTCTGAGCCTCAGTTTATCCCTCTGTAATGCAGGTGGAGGTCGGAGAGTGGTTATTCCTCAGGACTGACCCTCTGGTTGAAGTGTGGCCTTCCTTCCACAACAGGCTCCCAATCACGTCCTTTCTTCCTTGGGATGGAGTTCTACTGCAAGAAGCTGGAGAGAGTGACATGAGAAACCCACTGACAGATGACAAAAGCAAGCCTTTGCAGAACACTTTTGTTTTTCTTTCTCTCTCTACAGATTCACATTGTGCGTGTTCAGTGAGAAACAGAACGCAGGGCGGTTGGCTTTGGAGAGCTGTTTATTTTGAAAATGCAGGTAGATAGATGGTGGGAAGGGTGATGGAGCCATTCGCAGACAATAGCCATTGTTTGTGCCCAGACTGCGAAGTGGCTGCAGGGATGTCCTTGGCCTCCCCTTGGGTCCCACGACACCTGGGGAGCCTGGCTGGACGGACCCTTTGCAGGTTGCCTGACTCTAAGATATACCAGAAGGACATAAATAATCAGCCACCGACTCTTTCGCTAGACTATAAAAAGCGTGCATATGCTCTGCGCAGGTTTTCCTAAGGTAAGGGACAGAGCTGGGCAAAACCGGGCTTCTGGAGCTGCCCATATGGGGAGGCGGTCTTTCACCGACGATTCTGCAGACAGAAATTGCCCATCTGCACTGTTTGCAGGTGTTTTGAATGATTATATTATTAGCTCTGTCTGTTCAACTTTGCTTTTTTATGGTGGCTTTAGTATTGCAGTAAAAAAAAAAAAAAAGGAAGAAGAAGAAGAAAGAAAAAAGAAATATAAAGGCAGCCATCTGGTTCCGGATTTGTGATCGTGTTCTCTGTCAGCAAAGAGGGGAGAGGCAGCCACTGCTCTCTCGGGGGGTGGGGCAAGCACAGGGGAGCCCCCAATTCTGCCCTTTTCCAGGAGAGTGGGACTTGGGGTAGGCAAGATTTTTCATTTTACCAGAGGAAACTGGTTTATTTCCTAATTTCTCCTCCCCCGCCTCCACCTTGATGCTTTGCAGCTGCTGCGGAGCTCACCTGGGTACTGGAATCAATGATTGATGTGTTCCCCCAGAGCTGCAGCCTGGCCTGGAGAGCCAGCTGTGTGTGTCCGTGTGGCCCCGGGCAGCCAGGCTGGGGCTGTCCATCCCACCCATGACTCTGGGCCTTAATTTGATCTGTGCTGTGACCTGTGAAACTTCGCAGGGCATCCCGACTGCAGGTAGCAAGACAAAGATTTATTTGATTATCTGTGCATGGGTAATTCATCAGGGAAATGCTCTCTGTGTCAGATGGCTCAGAAGTGGGGTTATTTAGGGTTGTGCAGCGCATCCAGGGCTGGGAGGGTGCCAGGAGCCACCAGCCCAGCAAGGTCATGACGCCTCCCCACTGCAGGAGATACCAGGCAGATCCAGAGTCACACCTGAGCCAGAGGATGCTGTCTGCCTTTTCATTGGCTTGGGCAAAGAGAAGAGAATTGTGTAGGATTTCTTTCCCCCATAAAAGGGCAGAAACAATGCTCCGATGTAATCTGAGGAAGCCAACAGGGGGTGCTGACACCCAACCTTCTCTTCTCTTCAGGTACCCTACCCTAGGGACAGAAAAACCATGACAGTAAAAAAAAGTATTCTATAGATAAGATATATTCTACCCTATATACATACACAAAAACTACACTCTATATATACATTGCTCTTGTGACCTGTCTCCTGCAACACGCAATCATGGTGACACGTGGATTCATTTGTCAGTTCAGTGAAAGAAGCAGCATCAGCCATAGGCCTCTTAGAGATCCAGAAGCCAGAAGGAGGAGGCTGGAGGAAGGCTCCAGAGAAAAGAATCCCTAAAAATACACTCCCCTGATTGTAGAACTGTTTCCATTTGGCATTTCTGATTGCAATGAGCAGAACCCCACCCAAGCATGCAGCAGGAAGGCAGGCTTCTTGGGTGTTCTATTAGGGTGGGAGCTGAATTTGGATCTTTGCATTCTCTCCCCACTGCATCTCACTTCAAGAAGTGAACCAGGCAATTTGTATTTCTTTCTGTGGGGTACAGGTGCAGAGCTTACAGCAGAAGCTGGGAATGGAAAGAAACCATTTCCCTTTACTTTATAAAAGCCGAAGCCACTGAAGATTGTGTCAACAGGGTTTCTGAAGGAATATGGATCTCTGGAAAGCAGCAAGGGAGAGAAAGATTGTCCTTTAACCTAGGAAGAGGACCGAAGCCAGAGCCTGGGGTGGTCAGCACTCTGCCCTAGGTCCTTGGCGGTGCCTGGAGTTGGTAGGACATTGGAGGTGATGGATCCATGGTGCACATGGCATGGATAAAGCCAAGTCTTGTAGTACCCAGCCATGACAATTGGTTATGTGAGCAGCAGAATTTATAGACATCAAAAACTATATAAATGCAGGTAACCACTATGGGGAGAAGAAAGGTGGGGTGGAGGGCCTTCCTGGGACATTTTGCTTTGCATAACACCACACAGTCTTTGTCTGACCCTGAAGGAATGGATAAAGTAGGGAGCTCCTCATATACCAGAAATGGTGCCTTCTTATTGAACGAAGTGATTGTAAATCAAGAGTCGAATGTCTTTGATTGAGTAATAGTAAGAAATGAGATACTTTGGCACCATTGAGCTTGGAGCTGCAAATTCACCTCTCTAGAGGCGTTTGTGGGGTGTCAAAGGAAAGTTTAGAGAAAGACAAGGTCAGGAGCCACAATAGCCTGGAGTGAGAAAGGAGGTCAAGGAAGCCCCAAAGGCCTCAGCAGTGCAAGTCTGGGTTTTGACTCCATGATCCATGGAAGTTATAGGTGCGGTGCCAGGTTTAACATACACAAGTGCTGTTATTATATAGGTCAAACAAGCCAAATGCTGGTCATTTCAGACTGTTCAAATTGATAGCTGAGAGTGCACCTGTGGGATTCAGACTGCCTGAGTTTGAAGTTTATCACCTTTATTTATTAGCTGTAAAATACTTTGCCTCCCTTCCTTCCTTCCTTCCTTCCTTCCTTCCTTCCTTCCTTCCTTCCTTCCTTCCTTCCTTCCTGTTTTTTGCCTCAGTTTTGTCATCTGAAAAATCAATTTTATAATATTTGCACCTGCTGCAATACGCCTGTTAGAGGATTAATACAGATGCACAAGACTACCTGCCATGCGACTGGTGTTCAATAAACATTAGTCAGAGCTATTCTGATTGTTGTTACCCTCAGTATATCTGCTTCCTTCCTTTCTCTATACTGAGAGTTAGTATAGCTTAGAGTTAAGAGAACAACATTTGTAGCCATACAGCCAGGATTCAAAACAAAATGTGTGAACTATTTAACATTATTAATCTCATCTTCATCATATCTGGTTGCTGTCTTTACTTCTTCCTTCTGAGTAAGGCTTGTCTTGGGCTTGCTGTGGTCCCAGCACATCATTGGTATAGAAAGAGGACAGAAGCCAGGGCCTTGGGCGATCAGCACTCTGCTCTATCTCCTCAGCAGTGCCTGGAGTTGGTAGGACACTGGACAGAGTGTAAGCATGGTGCCCATGGCATGGATGCAGCCAGGTCTTGACCCTCAGCCCCACTATACCAGGCATCTTGTTTCTTCACTCCACAACGAGCCTCTTAGCAGAGCCCACACTCCATCAGGGACAAGAAGGGACTAGAAAATTTTCCTCTAGGTCAACTCACCCAGAGCCCGAGCAGAGAAAGCAGCAGCTTCTCCCAAGCATGGACTCTTCCAGGAGAGATATCCTTGCGGGATGCTTCATCTGCTCCCAGTTGACCCAGAGGCTAGAGAGCCTCTCTTTGGTGTGCAGGTTCCTTTAATACACCATGGAATACTATGCAGCCATAAAAAATGATGAGTTCGTGTCCTTTGTAGGGACATGGATGAAGCTGCAAACCATCATTCTCAGCAAACTATCACAAGGACAGAAAACCAAACATCGCATGTTCTTACTCATAGGTGGGAATTTAACAATGAGAACACTTGGAGACAGGAAGGGGAACATCACATACCAGGGCCTGTTGTGGGGTTGGGGGAGGGAGGAGGGATAGCATTAGGAGATATACCTAATGTTAAATGACGAGTTAATAGGTGCAGCACACCAACATGGCACATGTATATATATGTAACAAACCTGCACATTGTGCACATGTACCCTAAAACTTAAAGTATAATAAATATATATATATAGAAAGAATTTTTACATCTATAAAAAATACTTTTCTTTATTTTCGACTTCTTCTCAATGACCACATGCTCCTATATTTCCCAAACTCCCCTGCCCTCTGCAAGCTATCTCCAGACCTTCCCAAAAGGTGGACCTGGAGGTTTGAACAGATCCTCATTAGCACATGCCTTTGCTCCTTGGTGTGGGCAGGATTCTTCTTACCTGCAGTTGGGACTGCGTGCAGCGTGCTTAGGTCACCCCACCCATGGGTCACCCCTGGGCTGTCTGGTCAGTCACGAGTCTGCCCCCAACTCCTCTTCACTTCTGTGGTCATCAGGGAACACGCCTGGCTCGACCTCCCCTTCTTTATGTACCCCCCTTCTCTCTCCCCATAATCTCTGGTGGCCTGTCCATATTCCCTTGAAGTCACTAATTCTAATTAGAATCAACACTGAAAACTGCTTTATAATCTATTCCACTTCAGAATTCTCCCGCTGAACAATCCTCTACACTCAGCAATTTTCATGTTTTTGACTTCTTATTCCTAGGGCAGGAAATCAGATTGATCCAACTCATCTACTGAGATGCCCTCTCCTGGTCCTGGAATCCACCTCCAGCTAAAGGGTGGAGTTCCGTGGAGCAAAAGAGGCTGCCTCACAGTGCCAAGCTAGCAGGGGAGCTGGGCAGGGAGATGTCTCCCACAAGTCTGCACAGGGCTATCTCTGGTCCTGGGGCCAGCGTGTGCCTCAGTATTTGTCTTCTACACATAAGTGGGGTGGGGGAAACCCACTCCTTTATAAAGGCTTGGAAAGAAGTGGAGCTCCACTGTGCAAACTCAGCCACATAAAAGCAGAA
Source organism: Nomascus leucogenys (assembly GCF_006542625.1). Lineage (NCBI taxonomy): Eukaryota > Metazoa > Chordata > Mammalia > Primates > Hylobatidae > Nomascus > Nomascus leucogenys. The sequence goes on along the minus strand of NC_044390.1, from coordinate 45,890,353 downwards.
CTAGTCCAGAATCCTCCCCTGCTTCAGTGTCCTGAAACTTCACACTCTCCTGAGTTTCTTGCACACCTTGAGATCTTCGGGTTCTTTGAATGGTGGCCCAAGCTCAAATGACCTCAGTGAAGCATTCTATGATGCCAAGTCCAGGACAGGTTTTATTTATTTATTTTTTATTATATGCTGTCTTACAGCCATGACACTTTCTTGAAGAGCTCCTGTGTCTTTACAATTACACGTTCCTCACTCAATCTTTTTCTCACCCATCACATTTCTATTGAAGGCCTATTAGTTGCTCTTCCAAAGATCAAGCCACTGCGTTCATGGGGTTTACAATCTAGAGGAGAGGATAGGGCAGAGGCCTGTGGAAGAGAGTGCTGTTTCATGCAGATTGGTCAGCGAGGCCTTTCTGACAAGTTGACCCCACAGCAGAAGTCTGAATGTAGTGAGGTTGTGAGCTACAAGGATACCTGGGGTGTGAATCTTCTAGCCACAGGAAGGAGAATATGCAAAAGGTTTAAGACAGGGCTCTTTTGGCATATGTGAAAAACAGCAAAGAAATTAGTATAGTGGAAGCTGATGCTGAGTGAGTGAGAGGTGACTAAGAGTCAGACAATCTAGGGCCACATAGGATTCTACTGTGAAAGACTTGGGGGCCATGAAAGAGTCCTCACAGAGGAGGAGTAAGTTCTCACTTCAGTCTACATGGGATTGTGTTACTTCAGTGCTGACAGCACCAGTTAGAAGGTCATTGTGGTAATCCACTCAGAAAACAATGGTACTACGTCTGTAATCCCAGCACTTTGGGAGGCCGAGGTGAGTGGATCACTTGAGTTTAGGAGTTCGAGACCAGCCTGATCAACACGGCAAAACCATCTCTTCTAAAAATACAAAAATTAGCTAAGCATGGTGGTAGGCACCTGTAATTTCAGCTACTTGTTAGGCTGAGGCAGGAGAACCCCATGAACCTGAGAGGCGGAGGTTGCAGTGAGCTGAGATCGTACCACTAAACTCCAGCCTGGGTGACAGAGTGAGACTTCATCTCAAACAAACAAACAACAACAACAAACAAACAAACAAAAAACACAAGAAAACAGTGGTATCTTGCAGTGGTAATGCTTGGGGTGGATTTTGTCTTTTTGAGGTGGGATCTTGCTCTGTTGCCCAGGCTGTGGAGTGCAGTGGCATGGTCATAGCTCACTGTAGCTTCAAGCATCTGGGCTCAGATGAATTTCCCTGACGAATAAAAGCAGTCTACAAAACAGACAGAGTTCCTGACTTCAGGGAACTTACTGTCTAGATGGGAAGACAGATATTAACCAAAAGTCATTTCTTGCTCCAAATCCAGTGAGGATTAGGCAGCTGTCTTAGGAGGTTTCTTCCAAGTGGTGACTCAGGATCTTTCTACGTTATGCCCTTAACATCTTGGATTCTTCCAGGTCCATCCAAGGGAAAGGGGGAAAGAGAGAGTAATTCAAGAAAAAGTATCAGCTAGAGAATATTGTAAGACTCTTTTAGGGGCAAAATCTAGAAGAGGTGTGCATCACTTTTGGACATCACATTTCACTGGACAGAATCAGCCTCATGGACCCAACCTTTCTGCAAAGAAGCCTGGGATATGTACTCATCCTAGAAGGCAAAATAGTTCAAGGGATGAAGCCAGGCAAAAGTGCAGCTTCAGCTGAAGTCTAGCCCCAGCCTGATCTGAAGCTCCAGAGAGTGAATAGCATCAGAATTGTCCTATTCTGAGGACAAGGTCTAGTCTTCTGTACTCCTAGTCAGTCAGTTATTGGCCTTGGAGCACCCTAGAAGGGTATAACTTCCAATGTGTTTCAGAAAAGGCTTCCTGTCAGCTAAGGCAAGGGTTCTCAACCAATGCTTGGAGACATTTTTGCTTGTCACAACTGGGTGTGGGGTCTACTGGCATCTAGTGGGTAGAGGCTAGGGATGCCACTGACCATACTACAATTCACAGACTAGACCCCACATCAAAAAAAAAAATCTGGACCCAAAATGTCAATGGTTCCAAGGCTGAGAAATCCTGAGCTAAGGGCAGTGGTCAGGAGAAGAGGACAGCTATGAGCTTCTGGGAGTCATGCTCTATGAATTTGGGAGATGGGTGCACAGGCCAGGGATCTGGGTCGGGTGCCCACAGTGCCTAGCATATGGCCACAGAAGAGGAAATAGGAGTGTGGAGCCTCTAGTCAATCTTGGACACACTGTTCGACTCCAGTTCTAGAACAGCACCTTGCACATGTTCAGCACCCCTGACAGACTTGGGTGAATATGCATTCTTACAACTCCTGGGCTCCAGGCTGGCACAAACCCTCAACCTAGATAACCGACATGATGGTTCCAAAGAAGGATGCCCGGGAAAACAACTCTGAATAGGGCAGCCTGATGGAAGTGGTTCCTCTGACACCAGGATCTCAGGTTGTGCTATGCGATTTCTTCTCTTATCCTGGCAGTTTTAGTGGCAAATGCTATGTGATTGGGGCTGCTTTAGACTTCAGAGAGGAGTGTTGGATTTAGCTGCTGAGACCTCAATTCTGCTACTGAATTATAATGACTGCATGAGCGGACCAAGTCTTCTCAATTTTAGGACGCTGGGTGCTTCCATTTCTACAAGAACATCATGCACTTCCGTTTTTCTTCAACTGCATTCTAAAGAGTTCTGGGTTCTCTGTGACGTCAGTGCCAACAAGGTCACTTCTGGGGGAAAAGAGGCAGAGGTGAGGGGTGAACTATCCCAGCCCCTGTATAGGCTCTAACCAGAGCAGCCCCACGTTTAGCTGTTTTTTTAAAATATACATTAGGGTTCCACATGAGATTTTTGTTCCATATAAAAATTCTGCTGCGAAAACTTGAATACCTGTGCATTGGATGACATGGAAGTCACCATGTGGAACAGAGACGTGATGCCTGCCCTAGGGACTTACATGCATGTGTTCTCCACAGGCTGGAAGAGTGAGGGATCAATAAAAGAGTGCGAGGAAATTTGCTATTCCAATTAACAGAATTATTTGCATATATCCATTTAATTTAACAGTATAAACTCAGCTGTGACAGTTTAGAAAATTGGGAGTTATCCAGTGTGGTGCCATGCAACTCTGCCATAAAATCATTTCTCTTCTGATGATCCTTTTGTTTCTTACTATTAGGAGCTGCAAGTGGTGAGGGAGATTTAATCTATTGTTCTATAACTATCCGCTTGCCCTTGCAAGCCTTTCACTTATGACCCAATAAAGACAGGCCCATTTTCTGTATATAAGCTCCTTAAACTTGGCCAGGCAGGGTGGTGGCTCAGGTCTGCAGTCCCAGCACTTTGGGAGGTTGAGTTAGGAGGATCAGTTGAGGTTAGGAGTTTGAGGCTAGCCTGGACAACACAGCAAAACCCAATCTCTCAAAACAAAATAATAATAAATTAGCCAGGTGTGGTGGCATACACCTGTAGTCTTAGCTTCTCAGGAAGCTGAGGCAGGAGGATCACTTTAACCCAGGAGTTTGAGGCTGCAGTGAGCTATAATTGTGCTGCTGCACTGCCTGGGCAATAGAGCAAGAACCTGTCTCAAAAAAAAAAAAAGAAAGAAAAAAAGTTCTTCAAACTCACTATAAGTTAAGCCTCAAAAATTCTATTGACTTTAAAATGGAAGCCCCATTCTCATGGGGGTCACTAAGATAGAAAGAGAAGGATATACCCGAAGAGCCGTTTTCTCACTGGATGCAAGACCAGAGCTAAAGCCCTCCTGGGCTGCCTACATTCTGACCCTCATTGCATTGTCTGGGCCTTTGGAAGTCATCTCCTTTGGGAGTTCTGAGCAGGATCCTAAGAGGTGCTCATTTTAGCTGAAGCAGGATTTAAGAAGGCTGCCACTTAGAATGGAGGTTAGGGTTGGGTTTGCCGTCCCAGATCAAAACAACAGAAAAGAAGAAATAGATTAAAGCTCTCCATGGTTTATGTTAAAATTGTTGAACTGAAGCCATGAGACAGACATTGTCTAGCAAGCAGATGCTGCAGGCCTGCCTTAAATTATACAACCTAATGTCCTAAAATAAGCCCAGATTCAGATTCCACCGTCCTTGGTCTGTCTCTCTCTTTTCTTCTCTCTCTACTAATTTCACCTCATTTTATTCTTACAAGCATCTTAGGAGACAGGTTTATTTTTCCTCCCACTTTCAGAGTGAAGAAACCGAGACTTGGAGAGACTGAGTAACACGTTCAAGGTCACACAGCTAATAGCTTCTGAGACTCCATCAAGATTCTTTCCAAATAGAGATTCCAAGAGCCATTTCTGTATTAAATAATTAGTTCCCTCCTCGTTTGTGGAGCATGAAAACCCTTTAGACTTGCCGTCTTTTGTGCCTTTGCTCAAGAAGGCCATGAACCTGGATAGCTGCATTTCATCCCTTACTGGTCCATGGCCTGTTAGGAACCGGGCTGCACACAGGAGGTGAGCAGTGGACAAGCCAGTGAAGCTTCATCTGTATTTACAGCCACTCCCCATCACTAGCATCACCACCTGAGCCCCGCCTCCTGTCAGATCAGCTGCGGCATTAGATTCTCAAAGGAGCAGGAACCCTATTGTGGTTCCACGATGGTGGAATTGAGCTATTTGGGTTGAACCATTTGAAGGTGCCAATAATCTGCCATTTTGTAACCTACCTATTGTGTGAGGGATCTAGTTTGCATACTCCTTATGAGAATCTAATGCCTGATGATTGGTCACTGTCTCCCATCACCCCCAGATGGGGCTGTCTGGTTGCAGGAAAACAAGCTCAGGGCTCCCACTGAGTCTACATGATGGCAAGTTGTGTAATTATTTCATCATATATTACAATATTATAATAATAGAAATAAAGTGCACAATAAATGACTTGTATCATCCCAAAACCATCCCCTCCCCCATCTGTCGAAAAACTGTCCTCCACGAAACCGATCCCTGGTGCCAGAAAGGCTGGGGATGCTGCCCTAGACCATTTCCCAGGGCCCTTCCTCAGACAGGAAATGACTCCATTGTTACAACCTCATTTTGAACCGTTTTGACGTCAGCTGTATCCACCTACAGTGAGAGATCCTCTGTTTATTGCCTCATGACATACTGGTCTCTAAGTTTCCTGGAGGCCAGTGTTTTATTTTTGTATTTAACACAGGGCCCCATGTGCGTGCTGTAGGTCTGGGAAACGATGGTGGAATTGAGCTATTTGGGTTGAACCGTTTGAAGTTACCAATAATCTGCCATTTTGTAACCTACAAAAACTGTAATTTCATCTGATTCAAAATAAATAAATCGCATTTTTCTGCATTGGGGTTTATGACATTAGGAAATGATTCTGAGCTTCATACAGTGAGATGTGCTCATTTGAATATGTTCAAGATACTCTAATTATAACATCCTGTTTTAGGGATGCTGTGATTTAGGGGATCATAGGTTTTGCTCTTAGGTTTTCTGTTTGTTTTAGTTATTTAAAAAAAAATAGAAAAAGAGTCTTGCTCTGTCACCCAGTCTGGAGTGCAGTGCCACCATGATAGCTCACTGTAGCCTCCTGGGCTCAAGCAATCCTCCTGCCTTAGCCTCCTGGGTAGCTGGGACTACAGTCATGTTCCACCAAACCCAGCTAATTTTTAAATTTTTTTTATGGAGATGGGGGTCTCGCTATGTTTCCCAGGCTGGTCTTGAATCTCGGGCTTAAGCAACCTTCCCACCTCTAACCCACAAAGTGCTGGGATTACAGGCATGAACCACCATGCTCAGCCTACTTTTTGTGTTTTATGTTGAACACCTTAAAATGTTAAAGATACACAGAAAAGTAGAGAGACAGGTATAATGAAGACCCAGACTCACTCCTTACCCATTTCAATGATTATCAAATTCATGACCACATTTGCTTTATCTCTATCCCACCCACTTCCCCTCTCCCTCATCCCAATTATTGCAAAGCAATATACCAAGGTATCAAGCCACTGGAAAATAGTTCAGCATATGTTTCTAAAGGAAAAAGAATCTTTTAAAAAATAACCAAAACATTTTAAAATAAGTTAATGTCTTAGTATCATCTAAGATGTATACACACACACAAGCATAAAATCAAATAAAATACAATTAGACGAGCTATACTTTGTTTCAGGGAGGGAGTAAGGTCCACACATTGTGTTTGGTAGATATGCTTCTTATATTTCTTGTAATCTTGTTTTCCTTCCTAGCTAGTGCTTTAATCAAATTAGTTCTCTGAAGTGTCCCATTGACTTTGGAGGAAACTGAGGCCCCAGGAGGTTAGATGGTTGTGCCCAATATCCCCAAGCGAGTCAATGACTCTGGCCAGGGATGGAGTCCAGATGTTTGAGAGTGTTCAATCTTCCTGCCTCAGCCCCAAGGCCCCCGCCCAGGCCCACTGAGGAGGGTCCAACCCCGGGTGCCCCAAACCCATCCTGGGGTCATTGGAATGCCCTCTGCAGATCACTACTTCCTGTTTGCCTTTCCATGAGGCAGTGAACACTGCTGTGAAAAAGGTTCAAAGGGTTTCCTGACACACAAAGCCTCTAAAAGGCAATATTTTGATGATTTAAGTATCAATGATCAGAAACATGTGGATTTCATTTCCTTTAGAATACACTTGGGTATGAAAATTAACGGGAAACGTGCTTGCCAAAAATACAACCTGGGTTTCCTCAAAGCCCTGAAGTGGTTTAAGATGTTCAGTGGATTTGAAGGGAAGGTAGCCCTTCTCTCTGTACCTTCCCACCAGGCTTGCACTCGCCCACACATTAAATCTGGGCAGGATTTGCTACTGCTATGGCCTTGACCTTATCGAGAAAGGGGGGAGGAAGAGAAACAGAAGAAAGATGAGGGAGAGTCTGGGTAAGAAGTAGGCAGCTTTTCCTAACTGGTTCTGCCTTCCCAAGAGGGGGACCTGACCTCTTTCCTTGGAAACAGCCCTCAACAAGTCCCTACTGGGTCCCACCTGTCCTCAGGTGTCCAGCCGTGCTTTGGCCCCCTCTGTCCCTTTCCCTGAGAAAAACCACTTGGAGTTACAGAAAGACAAGGCACACTCCACGGAGAGGCTGCTTTTCATCTTTACCCATGTTAAGATGAGGTTCGTTTCATGATAGAGGTAGGCAGCTTCAGAGCCCCCAGAAGTCCCATAGCACAAGGCAGTGAAAGATCCTGGTAGAGCAAGAGGAGATGGAGAAGGAGATCCTGAGGGCAGGATAATGCTCTGGAGGGAGAGAGGAGAGAGGTGGAAAGGGAAGAATAAACGGAGTCAGAAAGGAAGGTAAGAGAGGGATAGGGAGACTAGAGAGGGAGAAAAGAAGGGAGGAAGGGACGCGGGAGGGAAGAAGAGAGGAAGAGAAAAAGGAACAGAAAAAAGAGGTGAGAGGGAAGGAGGAAGGGAGGGAGGGGACAAAGGAGAGAGGAAGAGCAGGAGGGAGGGAGAAAGGAAAGGAAGGAGAGGGAAGGAGGAAAGATGGAAGGAAGAAAAAAGAAGGGAGGGAGAGAAGAAGGGAGGGAGGAAAGGAGGGAGAGAGAAATGGGGGGAAAAGAAGAAAAGATTGGAGGGAAGGAGGAAGAGAGGAAGACAAGAAGGGATGAGAGAAGGGAAGGAGGGAGGAAGATAAAAAGAAAGGGAAAAAGGGAAAAGGGGAGGGAGAAAAGAAGGGAAAAAGGAGAGATAGAAAAGAGAGGGAGGAAGAGAAGAATGGAGAGAGGAAGGAAGAAAGGAGAGAGAGGAGGGAAGGAGTAGAGCAGAATAGAGGGAAGAAGGATAGCAGGAGGGAGGGAGGGAGGAAGAAAAGAAAAGATGTGGGGAGACAGACAGAGGAAGGAAAAGTGTGTGATGGCCAGTGGGAAGGGTAGACAAAGGATAGACACAGAGATAGACAGTGGATTTCTGGTTAGGATTTCTGGCTCTCAAATAGTGTGCTTGTTAGCAAGAATGTCCAGAAATGCCCCTTTAACTAGGCATGCTGCAAAAAGTGTGAGAGGCATTCTGGGAGCGGACGGGTTTCACGAACTGGGGTAGTCTTCCTCACTCGGCTTTTTTGTTTTAATCATCAATCAGCAGAAATGTCTCTAGAGGCCTTGCTGCCTGCCCTGATTAATGAACTTCAGATCTTTCTGTGCCCTGGGGTTCTGCCCATCATGTGCGCTGGGCGGGATCCTAACACCATCACTCCTGGGACCAGTGTTCATAAGTGGGCCTGCTAGGCATCTGCAGGCAGGGCTTGGCCACCTCCTAGGAGCCAGGACCTGCTATGAGGTAGCCTGAGGACAGGACAGAGAACTGGACCACAAAGGCAGGGCTTTCCCTCCTGGGGACACACCCAGGACAGAAACACTTTTCCTGGTGGAACTGTGTGGGCAGAAGGGACAACATGACCAGGGGGCAACCGGACCAGAAAGGCAGGGCTTACCCTCCTAAGGACACAGCCAGGACAGAAACACTTTTCCTGGTGGAGCTATGTGGGCAGAAGGGGCAAAATGATACCCTCAGTAACATGCCTGCCTTGGTCAAGATGCAAGTGACTTGGTTTGGGATGCCCCTAAAACAGAGTGCAAGATAAGGCTTTGAGGGCAAGGAGTTTATATGGGGGGTGACCACAGGAAGCACAGAGAGGGTGGGGAGAAGTGAGACAGAGAAGGAAGAAAAGCCAATAATGTCTTGTTAGTGAGGAAGTTACTGCAGTGGGCAACGGGGGCCCAGCAGCACGGGTGTTCCTCTGGCAGATGCCATGAAGAATGCGCCTCAGATGGTCCCACAGAAAGATAAGGAGCTGAATATGCATCCACCACGTCCTGTCCGCTGCTGGTCAGGTGGCTCCTGGGGCTGTCACCTCCCTCACTCTCTGGTCCTCTCCCCAGCATGCTCCCTAGGCCAATGTAGTAAGTTATGAGCTTAAATGGGAACTATCTTCAAGCTGCTTCTAGAGTATGCTTAGTAGATCTCGGATCCCTTGGATAGGAATCTTGGCAGGGTCCCTATACCAGTCCCACCCTTGAGGCAAACATCAATACTTTGCCAGATGAACAGGCTGAAAGCTGGTGAGTGAAGGGTGCCAAGTAGCAGAGGCCCATAATTGCACCTGTCCTGGCAAGAGATGAGCAAGGAACAGTTTATCAAGCATAGCCCAGCATGCACCAAGCGCTTATGGGCCCAGCACCCATTCAAGTGACTTTTGCTCCCTGGACTCCAGCGTCTTCTGCCCCAGGCAAGAGAGAAAGAACGGGAAAAATACCTTTGCTCTGGGCTTTGCATGGCCTGGATCAGGTTCACAGCTGATTAGAAGTAAATATGAAGCACAATGATGTATGAACCTTCGGTGGCCAAATTCATGAAAGGAATAATGGGTATGTTTTCTTTCTGTAGAATTTTAACAAACAAGTGGCATTGCCATCCATTATTTATCTTTTTTCAATTGCAGTGAATTGTTTGCAGTGACAAATATCCAATTTCTGTATTTACAGAAAACTCACACATGTGTAGATCATGGTACAGTTTCATATTTACTATATAAAGTACTGACTTGTTTTTTTAAATACAGAAATTTGGTAATTGTTGCTCTATTTCTTAAGATGTGAAAGTTGATGCATAATAAATTGATAGGCCATTTCTTTTGTGCTCCTGTAAAAAATAGCCAGCCAGCTTCTCCTTGGAAATCATGGCTCTTTATATTTGGGGAAACTTAACCTCTAGCAGGATGAGACACCTGGAGAGAACACACTCTAGGCACACAGCAGATGGGCAACAAATATATGTTTACAAAATTTGTCGGTTGACAGAGTCACTGAGATTTGGTATTGTTTTTAGGGTCGAAATCACACCTTGAAATATACACTGCAGTTTTGGGCCCTTAGCATTGGATGACCACACAGCCATCACTTGTTCACACCTTCAACTTGGTTACAGCTTTGAGTAGGATTGTGAGAAAAAGGAGTTTGCAGGACTGAAGGTAAATACCTGCACAGCATCCTAAGACAACCCTCCAAGTTGACTAAGCAACCATGACTCTCTTACCCAGGCTTCTTGGCCTGGGAGAAATGTACTGTATTAGTCCATTCTCACACTGCTAATAGAGACATACCTGGGACTGGTTAATTTATAAAGGAAAGAGATTTAACTGACACCTAGTTCCAAAGGGCTGGGGAGGCCTCAGGAAATTTGCAATCATGGCAGAAGGGGAAGCAAACACATCCTTCTTCACATGGTGGCAGCAAGGAGAAGTGCTGAGCAAAAGGTGGAAAATCCACTTACAAAACCATCAGATCTTATGAGAACTCACTAACTATCACGAGAACAGAAAGATATGGGTAACCACCCCCATGATTCAATTACCTCCCACTGGGTCCCTTCCACAACATGTGGGGATTATGGGAACTACAATTCAAGATGAGATTTGGGTGGGGACACAGCCAAACCATATCTGTACCTCCAGTGTCGCTTCATTCATTCATCTGTTCTAATGGAATCTACTACAAAAGGTAGGCGTGCTGATTGCTGAGGAGGCACAGCATTACACACGGCCTTGTTCTCCAGAGACTCAGGGCTTGGAGATCAAACATAGTCATTGAGGGAAGCTAACAGTGGAATGTGTTCAGGATGATGGCAGAATCTGAACCAACTGTACATAGCAGGTGAGCAAAGGAGGGAGGGGCCATAAGGACCTTGAAGCTGTTGCCCGTGAGCTGGCCTCTCTTCTTCTCTGATGTGATGTGTACTGACTAAGTGTGGCTCAGTGTAAGAGAAACAAGTGGATGTCAAAGTAACTTGTGTTAAAATGATTCCATCTATTTCAGGAGTCCAGTTGTAATTTCTAAGCCCTTGTTTACAGATGCTTTCTCTTGAGTCCAGTGACACATGAATACTATATTCTGTGAGTTCTTGCTTTTAACCCCACTTCTCCTGAGTTCCCTACATTTGTAAAAAAAAAAAAAGAAAGTCAAACTACTTAGATAACTGAACCACATGTACCTTCCCTACCCTGGAAAGAAAATTGAGCCTTCTGAACTCCTTGTCATCCCCAATACCTCATCCCATACTCTCATTTTCTTCTTTACATTCTAGCAACAAATTTTCATATGCGCACACAAAAACAAAACAAAACAAAGCAAGCAAAAAATAATAATGAGAGTGAGAGAGAGTGCTTGAAGGGGCACCAGCTAGGCCAAGTGTGTGGGCCTCGAATTTCTCAGAGTCTGGCTTGAACTACTTACAGAACAGCGGTCCTTGGGGATCAGACTTGGGTCTGCCTGTGGCTATAGAGCTCCCCGGGATATTAGTCCCAGACCAACAATAGCTTTTTATATGAACCCATGGGCTCCACCATGAACCTGGTCCTAAAAATTAGTGTCTTGATTTTTTCTTTATTATTATCTTTTCTTTTTTTTTTTTTTTTTTTTTTTTACTGAGCAGCTGCTATCAACAACTTCTCAAGTTTTGCTTTCTGGTAGCTACCATTCCAAAGCACTCTAAAAACCAATTTTACACTTAATAAAGTTTAACTATTCAATATTTTTCATTTTAAAACTAAATAACAGACATTTAAAAGAATATTTCTTTTTTAATGACACTCATGCCACTATTTTAGAAAGCCGGATGACATCCACTGTGCATTCCTATCTCCTTAACTGCCAAATACTCTATTAGTCAAGTTTGTTCATATTTACAAGATTTTTTTTGGATGTTTTACTGCTATCAGAAGATCTAACATCTGTTTCTCCAGGGATTCTCCATGTGTTCTGTAGTTTACAACAATTGAAACCACTGTTTTCGAAATACATTTGGATTAAACGCAATGTACTAAGACTCGATTTCACAGGGAGCCCCATGCACGCTTCTGGGGTTTTCTCTCATGTAATTTTTCCGAATGGTGAGACATTTGCTCTGGATTTAGGTGGGTGAGATAGAGTAACAGTGGAGTTCAATGGAGTGCATGTGTAAAATAACGTTTTTAAAGGCATCCAAATGTGGGGAGGGTTTCTGGGTGTCCCTGTTTCTGCCTGGAGCACAACAGAAGAAAGAAAATTCCTTTGACTTTGCTCTTTTGGGAACTACAGTGGCAGGGGCAAGTCCAGCACATCGCCTTGTGTCCTTCCCTGGCCATCAACAACAACACCGTCCATAGACCTTTCTGTGATGGTGGGAATGTTCTACATCTACACTTCCCAATATAGTGTTGCCACTGGTCCCTGGCAGCAATTTAGTGTTGAAATATGGCCAGTGAGACTGAGCAGCTGAGATTTTTATTTTATTTAATATTTTAAACTTAAATTTGAATTCTAATATCCATGCGCAACTAGTGGCTATCTGTACTAGTTCTTTCTCATGCTGCTAATAAAGAAATACCTGAGCCTGGGTAATTTATAAAAGAAAGAGGTTTAACTGACTTACAGTTCAGCATGGCTGGGAAAGCCTCAGGAAACTTACAATCCTGGTGGAAGGGGAAGCAAACATGTCCTTTTCACATGGCGGCAGCAAGGAGAAGAATGAGTGCCCAGTAAAGGGGGAAGCACCTTATAAAACCATCAGATCTCGTGAGAACTAACTCACTATCAAGAGAATAGGATGGGAGAAACCACCCCTACGATTCAATTGTCTCTACCTGGTCCCTCGTATGACACTTGGGGATTATGAGAACTACAATTCAAGGTGAGATTTGGGTGGGGACACAGCCAAACCATATTACTATCATTTCAGACAATGGAAGTCTACATGCCTCAGCTACTCTGAGATGTTTCTCTCCTGAACCCTCTCTTATTTCTCCAGACCATCAATGCCTCTGAACTACACTCCTTCAATAGAACAAATTACACCACTGACCCCAAACTGTTGACTACTGTGCCCAGTGTCAGTCCATATGCCATTGTTGTGCAGACCAGAAAAGGGGCTCTTCATAAAGCTTTTTTCTCTCATGTATTAGAAAGTAACATATCGACATGCAAATTCTCCAGGGCACAGATATGACAGGCACCCCATAAGCATGGGCAATGTGTGTGGCCTGCCCAACTCCAACTGCACGTACTTGTCCAGTTCTCCATGTGGTTTCCAATCCTTGGATGTGGACACAGCATGAAGATGGCTGACAACATGCAGACTGCTGGCACCATGAGAATATTCACCATCTTCCCCCAGCACCTCATGGTAACAAGCAGAGATCCAAACAAACCACGGAGTCCTGACAAGAAGCTGATGCTCTGACAATCTTCTTCCTGACACAGAAGTCCATTTCGTAGTAGTGTCATTTCTGTGGGGACTTCCTGAAGAATCATCTTCCATCGTTTCCTGTAGGATATCCCTGTCTGCCTTCAGATATGGGGAATCAGTTACAAAGCCCTGCTTCAGCCTCTGCTTTGTGGAACGGAGATCTTGGGGTGCTGTGGCCAGCTTAGGCATTGTGTTCATGATGGAGGCAGAGGTCAAAGGGTGCAAGCCAAAGTACACAGGACTCTGCAGGTCTAGGCACAGAGTAACTAACATGCCAACACTTCTGCCATGGGTTTTGGCCAAAGCAAGTCACATGAGGTGAAGAAGAACACTCTAACTCTATGAGAGGAACTCCAAAGTCACATGGCAGAGTGCGTGGACACAGGAGATGGAAAGGAGTGAAGAACTGGACCATCATTGCAATCCACGGCTCATAAATTCTAAAGCAATGTATACTGAGAGGTGAACAGTGGATGTCTTGGCAGCAAGAACGTGAATATGGGCGATTGTTATTATCTTTTCTTTATCTATGTTATATCATTTCATTTTACAGTGTCAAATTATAGAATAGGTGTAATTTAATGTTAATAAGGGAAATAGACTCATGAAAAGAATCTGGAAAATATAGAAAATTAGAGGGGGAAACCCACTTAAACTGTGTTTTTCACCAAGAAGGTTACTAGCATTGTGAGTGAGACACTTCTTTCTTGCTGAAGACTGTCTCATACATTGCAGGATGTTTAAAATATTTGGTTCCTGAGCACTCAATGCCAGTAATGGCTTCTTGTCATTTTTGCAACCAACTTCACCACCACCACCACCCACATTTCTAAATCACCTCCAGAGGCCTCCCTCATTGAGAGCACAGAAAACCACATTTATCCTTTTGATGTGGTTACTCTTTGGCTTTTATGTGCATGACATTAATTCATTCACTCATTTTAAAAATAATCTTATGGTTTTACTCATTTATTGTTCATTGTTTTCCATTGACATAGTACACCACATGGATAATGTTGAATATAGGTTTTTAAATTCCTATTTAAATTAATAATGTACAGATGATCCTGCGTGTCACCTAAATGGCCCAAAGTCTTCTGATCTTCTCACATCATCTAGCCTTTAACAAGAAAGCATTTTTAAATAGGTACCTAATTGGCTGTAAAAAGTCCAATGCATTCCCCAAGACTTTTCATAGCTTTCTAGGGTGAGGGAGGGGTGCCTCCCTTCTTCTTGTTGCTGTGGCTTTAGTCTCTCCCTTCCATCTCTCCCCATCATCCCAGACACCTCTCTTTCCTACAGCCCTGCCCTCTTTCCCCACCACTTTTCATGGACACCTCTCTTCTCATTTATTTCTCCAGGAATTTCTTACTCAAGTCATTGGTAGGTAATAGATTGTTACTACACATTTGGTGATAATGGAAGGTCACTGCTGCATGGAGCTGGAAACAACCCCAAAGTGTGTATCAGGAATAACAGCTGCTCAAGTTCAATGGCCACTATGTGTTTTAGGGCACACTTGGGGTTTGCAGGGAGTACTTAATCATAACTTTCTTGCCTGCAAGTTTTGAGTCAATTTAGACATGCTCCAGTGAGGGAGGAAGATATCGGCTAAATTGTTGGAGAACATAGCTTGGATCTGCAGCCAAAGTCAGCATTCTGATGTGTTCCCCTCAAGCTGACAACCTGCGAGTTCTTACCCAGCCTACTGCATGGAGGATTGTGACCTATTTTTCAGGAGATGCTGGTTATAGAGATCACATAAGGGTAGTTTCTTTAACATATAAATCCCACCTGATAGAAAAATACTGACCAGCGAGAGTCCAACTCTTCCTGTTCCCTATCAGACGGATCTCTCTCCTTTCTGAAGGGGAGAGGAGGACAAAGATCCCCTGAATTTCTGGTGAGTCCAGCATTCTTTTTTGTCTCCATCCCACTGCTAAACTGCCTTCTCCTTTATTTTTTTCATCTCTTCTCCAACATGCAGTGAAAAATGCCTCCCCCTTCTTCCTCTTTCTGGTGGTCTGTGACCACCAGAAAAATAAAAATATTTATTGCTTTGAAAGTCACATCCAATCTGATCCTGAGTTACTGTTATACCTTAAAGGAATCCTTGTCAAGGATGTTGAGGAAATTCTTCCATATTTCGTTAGTAAAAGAAATTTATAATTTATACACACAAACACACACGCACAAACACAGATGTAATGTTAACCAAGAAACTCTATTGTGTTTCCTTATTCTTGTACATAAAGACACCTTTTTAAAAAAATGCATCGAAGATGAAAAACTTACAAAAACGACTCTAGTGAAAAATAAATCCAAAGATACAGGGTATGAGAAAGGCCCAAGTGCACTACTGGTACTATTCAGTAAGTGAGCCTTTGTGTAAGAGATGAATTAAAATAACAGACTAAGGACAAAAACCACTCTGTTCCAACTTCCCAAAAATAATAGAAAAATATTTTAAAACAAAATTAATAGGAATAAGTACATATGGACAGTGCAAAACAAGAAAATGTGGATCAGCAGACCAGAACATGTGAGGAATTCCTAGAAGACAGAAACCAGATGGGATTAGAGTGACAAGAGTAGATGAATCTATAGCCAAAAATCATAAGCAGCGTGCAGGATGAATCCCCACATGGCCTTGGCTCACCCAGCTCTTCCCCCTTTCTCACTTGTAGTTCTCAAAAATAACTATAGAATGTGCTGGGAATGTAACATCCTGAGATAACGAGGAACTGGCTAGAACAGAGCCCGGGCTGTTCCTGCTCGTCCTAGAACACGATGTCCTTCAGCGCGTTAGCCCAGAAACTCAATTGTGCCTGGGTATAAAACCCAGGGCAGAGTAGCCTTTTGGGGTCCGTCAGTTCCAGGGCAATGTAATGTGAGACATTGAGATAAGACTCCATCTGCCCCAGAAGCAGATTTCCTGAGCCCTAGGGGACTGGCTCGCCTTGAATTCCAGACACAGATTTTCCCTTGCTGGCTATCTGTAGGTAATAAAGTTGCTTTACTTAATTTGCTATATTAGTCTTCTGTCTCCCTAGACTTGTGCAAGTGATAGAATAACCAGTGACTAGTGAACTTACTAGAGAAACTGGGGCTTACACGGTGAATCCTGCTTCACACACCCCACAGTTACTCTGAAGCTAAAAACAAATGCAAAGAAATCCTAAAGCCCAGGAGCAGGGCCTGGAGCAATCAATAGGGAACTTAATTAGAAGACTGCATTTAGAGCAGCTTCCAGGAAATTCTCTCCTGTCCCCTGTCCCGCCCTCTATGCAACTCACAACTGAACGTCTATCAGCTCAGTCCATGAAATGCCCTCCAAGGAAAGTAAACCTTCTGGTTGGGGCTTAGTAGAAGGGGATCACCAGAAGTAGTAGAGGGAGGCTGAGGAAATGCCAAGTGTTTATAATATTATACAGTTCCACAATTAGTAATGTAGTTATCAATTTTTATATGTTTATTGTTAATTGGGATTTCTCTATAAAGTTTCTGTTCAAATACTTTGTTTCTTTTTTATTAAGTTATCTTTTTAAATTTTATTTTTATATTTTTTGAGATGGGGTCTCACTACAGTGCCAGGCTGGAGTGCAGTGATGCGAATATGGCTCACTGTAGCCATGACCTCCCAAACCAGCCACCTCAGCCTCCTGAGTAGCTGGGACTACAGGCACACACCACCAAGCTCAGCTAATTGTTGTATTTTTAGTGGAGATGGGGTTTCACCATGTTGCCTAGGCTGACTTTGAACTCCTGGGGTGAAGTGATCCACCTGCCTCAGCCTCCCAAAGTGCTGGGATTACAGGTGTGAGTGACAATGTGTATGTCTATGTGTCTTTTTTCTATATATATTTGAAATAATTCTGTGCATATTCTGGGTAAGGATCATTTGCTAATTTGTGTTGCAAATGTGGCTTCTCATTTCATAATGTCTCTTCTAAGTTCTGTATGGTATGTTTAATTTCCTAATTTTAATGTGGTAATATTTAATCAATTTCTTTTCTTTATCATTAGTATATTTTGTATCTGTTTAAGAAATATTTTTCTGCACCAAAACCTTAACATATGCTCCTATGTTATTTTTTGAAAGCTTTGTAGTTTTGCTTTTCATAGTTAGCTCTATAATCCAGATGCAGTTTATTTTGTCAGTGGTGTGAGGTAGGGATTCAATTTTAATTTTGTTTCCATAAAAATATCTTTGAGGTGGGAGGATCATTTGGGGCCAGGAGTTTGATTCCAGCCTGGGCAACTTTTTGAGACCCCCATCTCTACAGAAAATTTAAAAATGAGCTGGGTTTGGTGGCGCATGCCTGTGGTCTCAGCCACTCAAGAAGCTGAGGTGGGAGAATCACTCGAGCCCAGGAGGTTGAGGCTTCAGTGAGCCATGATCACGCTACTCACTCCAGCCTGGGAAACAGTGAGATCCTGTTTCAAATAAATCAATAAATAATATATAAGAATATAAAAATATGAATACCTTTATTGCCTAGGGACATTTATTTAAAAATCTACTTTATCCCATTGCTCTTCAGTAATATGCTTATTTATGACTTTTCCATTCTATTGTGTTGATCTTCCAGATACCAAAGACTTATTATAGAACTAGTGTGATATTAGCTACAGATAGATAAATAAATAAGTCCTCTTACCACTTTCTTCTCCTTCAAGAGTGTCTTGGGGAAAAACACTTGGAAAATATTGAGTCTTTCCTACCCCTATTTTTCAATCTTTATTATTTCGTTTAAAGTATGATTTAGCAAATAGCAACCAGGTGGCTTTTTTTTTTTTTTTTTTTTGAGATGGAGTCTTGCTCTGTCACCCAGGCTGGAGTGCAGTGGCACGATCTCAGCTCACTGCAAGCTCCGCCTCCTGGGTTCATGCCATTCTCCTGCCTCAGCCTCCTGAGTAGCTGGAACTACAGGTGCCCACCATCATGCCCAGCTAATTTTTTGTATTCTTAGTAGAGACGGGTTTCACTGTGTTAGCCAGGATGGTCTTGATCTCCTGACCTTGTGATCTGCCAGCCTCGGTCTCCGAAAGTGCTTGGATTACAGGTGTGAACCACTGTGCCCAGCCACAGATGGCTATTGTTTTTTAACCCTGAGAGTTGCTGGCCATCATTTACTCTAGCAATTGCTGGAATTTTCATTTAGGGCATTAGTCCATTTTCATTTAGGTCAGGCACTAATACACATGATTTCAGCTCCTCCATCTAACTCTGTGTTAATTGCTACTTGCATGCTGTGGCATCCCCTTTCCTTATGTTGCTTGTGTGATAATGTTTCTGTTCATTTCACTTTTGCCTTTCCTATTAAGAAGTTCTACAGTACTTTCTTTTACATTCATAGCGAATTTCCTTCTTGTTTCTTTATTCATACACATATTAACTATTATTTTAAAGTAAATTAGCAATTTTTCCCCATCAAGATGCACTTCCATTACAATGCCTTAATTTCCTCCTATCTCACAATTCCTTAATGAGAGCTATAGAATACTTTGATGTCCCCCAACCCTTCCCATGCTCTATGCCTTCTTCTTGCTTCTTATATGATCTTTGATATTATTTTTTCCTTCCCTCCTCTTTACCTATTGCTCTATGGTAGAATTTATTGAACTAGTTTACCTATTAAAATTTCTGTTAATTTATGTGCCTTTCACTTTGTGTATTTCTAAATATAACTAAACTTCCATATACATGCATGTGTGTATTAAATATTTTGTGTTTCATGTATTAGTCGGGTTCACTGATCACCACTTTTTATTTTTATTTTTTATTTTTGAGATGGAGTCTTGCTCTTCTGCACTCGGCTGGAGTACAGTCACATGATCATGGCTCACTGCAGCCTCTACCTCCCAGGCTAAAGCAATCTTTCCATCTCAGCCTCTGAGTAGCTAGGACTACTGGCATGTGTCACCACACACATATAATTTTTTTTGTATTTTTGTAGAAACAGGATCTTGCCATGATGCCCATGCTGGCCTTGAATTCCTCAGCTACCCACTACTCTTTCTTCTTTCTTTCATCTTGTCCATCTAAATTTTTTCATTAAACTCTTTTTCATAGGTATTCTCCTCAGATGACATACTTAGGTGATGTACTTTCTAAATTCTTGAGTACATTTCTTTCACACAATTATATTTATGATCCATTCACTGGGCATAGAAATTTCATTTTGTAAATCTTTTCTCTTACATATCTGTAGACACAGTTCCACTGTCTTCTAGCATCCAGTATTGCAGATGAAAAGTCTGATGTCTCTAATTTTTGCTTTCTACTTCAAAGCATGAATACATATTTATTTTTCTGTAAAATCCAAGACTCTTATCAAATGAGTCTAGATATATGTTTGTGAGTATATCATCAATTTAGTCCAATGTGTTTAAGTATTTTAAATGTGCAGGTATTTCTCAGTTCAGGAAATTTACATATTTGTTCTATTTTGTGTTTAACGAATGCCTCTTGTATATCTGTTTCTTCTTTTCCCATAACTTCTTTCATTCACGTGTTAGACCTCCTAGATTTATCCCCAACCTTATTTTTTTCCACCAAGTTTATAATATCTTTTTACTTTTTTCTCTGTTCTTTCAAATACCTTTTGATCTTGATCTGTGTTACTATTAATTCAATCTTAATAGTAACAATTCTCTTATTTAATTTATTTACTATTTTTTAGTTCAAAACTCATGTTTAAAGCCCTGAAAGTATTTTATACTGAAAATTAATTTGCTTAAATTCCACATTTAAAAAAAATCAAGATATTCATCAATCTCACCCAGCAGTCTCTTTTACTGGGTTTGCATATTAATTATTCTGCTCAATCTTCTTCATTAAGGTTTCTGGGCATTTTTAAATAGGGCATTATTATTATTTATGAACTTATGGAGTTGACTTAGCTTGGGCTGTTGCAGGAATCCTGTGGATGATAAAAGATATGGTGAATGCTGGCCCGGAAAGCCTGGGGAGTCCAGGCAGCTGTCACCTGCCATTAAGGCACCTGGAGAGATTGCTAGCTCTCTGATGTCCTTAAACATGTTCAGCCATAAGTTCAGGGAGGTCACAGTTCACCGGCAGCTTACTCTTTGTCCTTTAAGAATGTCCATAGGCAAACCCTCCCAGGACATTCCTGTTCTCCTCCAGAGCTCTGTTGCTGCTGTTGGGTCTCTTGTCTAGCATCTATGCTTCCTGCCAGGTCTATCACATTCCAAATACTCACACCACCAAGCTGAATCCTATAGAACCCAGCAGCCCTGTGCTTTAGGAGTGGCCAGCAACTTGGATTAGGAAGTGGGGGAGGGAAAAGAGCACTAGATTCACTGTGTCTACAGATTCATCTTCACGTCTTTTGCCAGGGTGTTCCAAATCATCCTTCACTGCAGGTAGGAATTCAGTGGGACAATGTCCAGGGATTTTGCACAAAAAGAATTTCGAACCCAGACGTTTATATTCAACCAAGCAATTATTCCATTGAGAGGGAATAGTAAAGATGTTCTGATTTGATCTTTTTTATCTGAAAAATTATTTGGACAATGTAGGAGAAAGTTTTCATGACCTTGGGTTAGGCAACAAGTTCTTAGATATGGAACCTTAACTATATTCCACAAAAAAACTTGATAAATTGGACATGATCAAAATTAAAACTTTTACTCCAAGAAAGACACTGCTGAGAGAGTGAAAATATAAGCTACGAAATGGAAGAAAATATTTAAAATCACATATCCCATAAATAACTTGTATCTAGAATATATAAATAACTCTTAAAATTTGACAGTAAGATAAGTACTCAATTTTTTAAGTGAACAAAAATCTTAAAAAGGCACTTCACTGAAGAGAATATATGGATAACAAATAAGCACATAAATAGATGTTTGATATCATCATTCATGAGGAAAATGGCCACAGTCATACAATACTTCATATCTATTAGAACAGCTAATATATATATTATATATACAACATATATTATATATGATGTCTATACAATATATATTGTATATTCAATATATACAATATGTTCAATATATACAGTATATCATATAATGTGTATATAATATATACAAATATATCATATAATGTACATATAATATATACAATATCATATTGTATATATACAACAATCTATATTGTATGCATATTATATATACATTGCATTATGTATTATATACATTGTATTATACAAAATATTATATATAATACAATATAATGTATTGTATACATTATATATTGTACATATAATATACAATATGTTATATATTATATACATTATGTATTATACATTATAATATATAATACATATTATATATGCTATAACATGTAATATAACATGTATTATGTAATATATAAATTATGTATCAGACAATATCAGAGAAAGTTCACTAGTTATACTAGAATGTTCGTACATTGCTGTTGAGTATCCAAAATGATTCAGCCACTCTGGAGATACATGACCCAGCAATTTAATGTCTCAATATTTACTGTAGAGAAATCAAACTTATATTTATGTAAAAACTTGTAAGCAAGTTTATAGCAACTCTACTCACAATCACCAAAAACTGGAAGCAAATCAAATGTTATTCAATTTGTAAATGAAAACACAAACCATGATACAGCCACACAGTGGAATACTATTCAGCAATATAAAGGAATACATGTAAAAAGATTGATGGTTTTCAAAGGCATTATGCTGAGTGAAAGAAGCTAGTTTCAAAAGGCTGCATACTATACAATTTTATTTATATGACAGTCACAAAATTTCAAAACTATGGTGATAGAGTTCAGTGGTTCCCAGGAATGAGGACTGAGGGATTGATGTGACTAGAAAGAAAAGCAACAAGGGAGATTGTTTTGTGCGTGATATAACTGTTCTGTACATGTATGGTAGTGATAGTTACAGAAATCTATATGTGTTAATTTTTTAAGAAATGAGCACACACACACAAAAAGTCAATTTTACTAAAAATTTGTGGTGGCTACATCAATCTATATATATATATATGTTAACTTTTTTAGAAGTGTGCATACACAAAAAAGTCAATTTTGCTAAAATTGATGATGGCTACATGAATCTATATATGTGTCATTAATAATGCTTTTTATAAATGTCCACAAAAAGAGTCAAGTTTACTCAAAATTCATTTCAAAAAGAAAAAAGTAAAATAAAGTCATGGTGGATCAAACCTAAAGCTATGCCTTCTGACTACTTCTAGAAATGGGGAATTGATAACACAGAAGGAATACAATTAAAAATATAACATGTTTTCCAGGGATGAGTTTTTAAAGTACTTTGTACAATAAATAAAAATATATCCACATTTAGACATACCATATCAGTAAACTTCGGATAATAAAATGTCAAAACATTCAGAAAGTGAAATAAAATGTCCTTTACAAAGGAGCAAGCATTAGCCTGGCATCGTGTATCTAATCCTTTAGACTGGGTGCAAACAAAAACAAAAATAGGGCAAGACTTTTAAAGTTCTGGGAGTGTGGTTAGGGAATCCGAGCCAAGTGAGAGAGAATAATAAAGATATTTTCAGGCTGCATGGACTCCAAAAACACCTCAAAGACACTTTTATTTTGGAAGTCATTTGATGACTGTAGCAACATGGAGTAAACCAAGAAAGAAAGAGATGTGGACTCCAGATAACAGTGGATTCAAACTAGGAATTGGTGGGTGTTCTATTTCAGGAGCACCGCAAGTCCCAAGCCCAGAGAGCACCGTTCAGAAGCGGATGGAAAGATGGTGGGTGCAGAGGAAAGGAAAATTGGAGGGTTATGTGGAATGATTGAGACACTGGAAAAACTGGGGAATATGCTCAAGACAACTAGTGAAGCTGGTTGCCGGGGTTTGTTTTGCTTTGTTTTTCAGAATTAATTGAAATTTGACTCTGGGTATATTCTTCCTCGTGTGAGTGGCTTGGGGTCATGATGTTGGACTCCTGGTGAAAGAATTGCATCTTAATATTTTACTTTGTTGTGCTGTCAGCAACTTTTATACAATCATAATAATGGAAAGCCATTGATCAGCCTTGGACTTGTAAAATCACCCCATAGACAAATCACAGAATGTATAACTTATTACAGTGCAAAATGTAAATGCGATGAATCTTGACAAAATAAAAGAGGTACATTTGAAAGAGGTTGGGAGGTGAAAATTGAAGAGGTTCAGAGTGCTAATATCTTCATTTTACAAAGTTGGAATTAAAAATCTACAGTTGATCTAATAAGAAATGATGTAGCATCTAAGAGAGGGACTCTGAAACCAGACTGCCTGGGTTTGAATGTCAGCTCTGCCATTTATTAGCCATGTGACCTTGGGCACATTACATAATCTTTCTATGCTCCGGTTTCCCAATCTGTAACATGGGGATATTAGCAGTATCTTCAAGTTGCTTAATATATGTAAAGCACTTAGAATAGTACTGTATATGTGTTTGCTATGAGCTCAGAGATGAACCATAGAAAAACTGGTAAGATGAGTGACAAACGTAAATGGGAGGAAGGATATAGAAACATAATATATTGCAATTGAGCAAAAAATCCAGTCCAACAAAGTAAGAAGTTAGTACACAATGTCTACATCCAAGAATTCGAAAATGGTAATTTACAGGTGTCACAATAGTGATCAGATTTATAAAATGGTTTATTTCTGGCAAATTAGGCTGTGATTTGATGATAAGAGTGAAGTCTTCTGAACTGTTCAGTTATTCAGCCATGGAGATGTATTCTTTTGATTTTTTGTTAAAAGTGTGTGGCTAGATTAATAATATAAGTCATCTCACACCAGTTAGAATGGCAATCATTAAAAAGTCAGAAACAACAGGTGCTGGAGAGGATGTGGAGAAATAGGAACACTTTTACACTGTTGGTGGGACTTTAAATTAGTTCAACCACTGTGGAAGACAGTGTGACAATTCCTCAAGGATCTAGAACTAGAAATACCATTTGACCCAGCGATCCCATTATTGGGTATATATCCAAAGTATTATAAATCATGCTACTATAAAGACACATGCACACGTATGTTTATTGCAGCACTATTCACAATTGTAAAGACTTGAAACCAACCCAAATGTCCATCAATGATAGACTGGATTAACAAAACGTGGCCCATATACACCATGGAATACTATGCAGCCATAAAAAAAGGATGAGTTCATGTCCTTTGCAGGGACATGGATGAAGCTGGAAACCATCATTCTCAGCAAACTATCACAAGGACAGAAAGCCAAACACCGCATGTTCTTACTCATAGGTGGGAATTGAACAATGAGAATGCTTGGACACAGGGCAGGGAACATCACACACTGCGGCCTGTCTTGGGGTGGGGGCCTGGGGGAGGGATAGCATTAGGAGAAATACCTAATGTAAGTGACGAGTTGATGGGTGCAGGAAACCAACATGGCACATGTATACCTATGTAACAAACCTGCACGTTCTGCACATGTACCCTAGAGCTTAAAGTATAATAAAAAAAAAATAAGTTGTCTAACTTCTAAATCACTTTTGTGATGAAATTGAACAAGGAAAACTTAACCCAATAAAATGAAAGGAAGCAATACAAACAAACAAAAATCATAGTAAATTGAAAAGATTAAATAAGGAGGTGAGAAATAATCAGATATTTAAATATTGGTGATCACTGAATGGACGAAGTGGTCCTATGTGTCAGCCATGAAAACTCCCTGCATGGGAGCACAGTGGGTTACAGCACCACCAGTGTCCTCACTGGGTCCCCCACTGGGTTCCCTCCAAGGCCACCTGAGCCCCAGGCAGCTCTCAGGGAAACACATGCAGTCCCATTTTTACAGGAGATGAGGTTTCTCTAACAGGAAATTTGGCTCCAAGTCTCACCTTGACCAGGCTGGAACTTTCTTGGACCTGAACTGCAGTCAGAGACTCTTCCTCTCCAGTCATTCCTTCCCCTTCTGCTTCCCTAGTGGTCAGACCTGTTCACTTTCAAAAGGCCCTCCCTGACTTCTGCTTGCGACTTTATTCTTTACTTGCACTCTTCTAATAAACAACATGCATGTCTTATTACTTCTTTGTGTTTATTTTTTGAAGGATCCAGACTGACATATCCTACCAGAAGATACGGTTCTCTGATTTAGTGATTAAACAAGATCCAACATGTAGCTGTCCTCAGGGATGCAACTGAACAAAACTGCACAGAAAGGCTGAAAATAAAGGGATGGAAAGAAAATGCACAAGATAGAGGCTTACACAACTAAAAAGGAAAATGCAGACAAGTGGAGCTAATCAAAAAAAAGAAAAAAAGAAAAAATGCAGCGATATTGATATTTAAACACAGAAACTGAAAAATTCATGATCATAGAAGATGACTTTAACGCAACTATTTGAGAAAATACAGATCAAATCAACAGAAATCTGCAAGAATATGGAGAGAGTGTGCAAAACAAATAAATAAGCCTCAGTGATATACACACAAACACACTCTTTCATAACCCCCAACTTTTTAACATTCACAGAACATTTAGAAAATTGTATTATGTATTAAACCCAAAAATTAAGATAAATTACAAACAAGCAGAAATCATTCAAACCATTGTTCTCTGACCATAATAAAACTGAATAAGAAATTAATATTAAAAGAAGGCAAGAGTGTGGGTTGTGGGGTGGGTAAAAGCAATAATCCACTTGGAAAAAATTATTTAAGTAACTCTTGATTTAAAGACAAAAACTCAAGTCATTAAAAAGTCATAAAAAGCAATAAATGCTATAAATGTCAAAACATGTGGGATATAACCAAAATCGGACTCAGAAAAATATATAGCTATAACTGCATTTTTTAGAACCTGAAACAAGTTAAACAAAAGCTAGATATAAACAAAGAAGTATTAAAAAAACAGTAAACTCTAAGAAAGTAATTTAAAAAAGAAAAACAGAGGAAAGTAATTAAATAGAACAGCAATATGAAAAGCACAACTTATCAGTGAATCCAAAACCAAATCTTTCTATGTCAACACTGAAGACAACAGTAAGAAAGTGGACAGGGCCAGGAGTGTTACACCAAATGCCCCTAGAGTGATTTCTTTGGTATAACTCATGTCACCATTTTCACTATGAATGTGGGTGCCTCATAATGTGTGCCATTTATGCAAAACTAATTCTGTGTTCTTATAGTGTTGCTTTCCTCCATTGCATTACCTTGGCACCTTTGCCAAAAAAGTCGATTTAACATATATATATGTGTGGCTCTATTTTTTGGCTCTCCATTCCCTGTTTTGAAACTTTGCTTTCAAATGCATGCACATTTAGAATTATTTCCTCTTGGTGAATTCACTCCTTTATTATTTTATAGTGTCTTTCTTTGTCATTGATAGTACTCTTTGTTTCAATCTACTATGTCTGATATTAATGTACTCACTCCAGTTTTCTTAAGATGAATGTGGGCATGGCAAACTTTTTTCCCATTCTTTTATTTTTAATCATCTATGCCTTTCTATTTGAAGTAGTTCTTTTGTAGACAGCGTATTTTTTTTTTAGTAGTAGTGCTTTTTATATAATCTGATAATTTCTTCTGACTTTTAATTGGGGTATTTAAGTTAATTATACTTATTGCAATTATAGATAAGTTTGGATTTAATAGTACCATTTTGTTAGTTCATTTTGTTTCATCTGTTTTTTTCCTCTTTATGCCTATTTTTGAATTCAGTAATTTTATGATTTCATTTTATCTTCAATATTTGCATATTAGTTATGCATTTTTAAAAAATTTTTAGGGGTTACTCTATGGTTTCAATATACATCTTTAATTTCTCACCTTTGAATAATTTTATACTGCCTCAGGTATAATGTAAGACACTTATGATAATATTTTCATAATTGCTTCCTCCTTTGTGCTATTATTGCTGTGCATTTTCTTTTTTACATAAATTTCATAATACATTGTTACTATTTTCACTTTAGATAGATAATTATACTTTAGAGTGGTGAAAATAAGAAAAAAATTCCATTTTTATATTTACTTCATGGTTGCTGTTTCTAGAGATTTTCATTTCTATACGTAGATCCAAGTTTCTATCTGATATTACATTTCTTTTGCCTGAAGAACATTAATATTTTTTGTACTGGCTCCTATTGGTTAACTATGAATTCTCTCAGGTTTGTCTTTTTCTTCCTATTTGGAAAGTGTTTATCTCACATTTATTTTTGAAAGATATTTTAGCTGGATATAGAATTTGGAGTTAATAGCATTGTTTCCAATACTTTAAAAATGCCTTTCCATTGTTTTCTAGCTTCCATAGTTACTGAAAAGAATGCTGCTATAGTTTCCTTCTTCTCTTTCTTTCTTTTTGAAAAGCATCTTTTCTTTTCTTGCTGCCTTGAAGACTTTTTCTCTTTTTTCATTTTTTTTTTTTTTTTTGCAGTTTCACAGTGATATATCTAGGAGGGCATTTTTGTCCTTATCTTTTAGAATTTTTTCTGATTTTTTGAAATTCTTGGGGCTTTGATTTGGTGTTCATCGCTAATAAAAAAAAAAAAAACTTGACCATTATCTCAATAAATACGTTTTTTACTGCACCTTTTGTCTTCTATGGCATTCCATTTGTATGTTTATTTAACAGTTTGATATCATCCCACAGCTTTTAGATGCTTTGTTCTGATTTATTCTTCACTCTTTTCTCTTCCTTTTGTGTTTCAATTTGCATAATTTTATTGAATTATCTTCAAATTCACTGATTCTTCTTTCAGTTGTGTTGAGTCTACTGATGAGCTCACTAAAGGAATTCACTTCTGGTATGTATTTTTAAAAATATATAGTATATCCATTTGACTTTCTTCTTACGGTTTCCCTCTGACAGCAGAAACTCCCCTGTCTAATTACAGATATGTTCATTTTTTTTCCCACTGGATCTTTTATATATTAATCACTGTTATTGTTAAATTGTTATCTGATGGTTTCTACATCAGGTTATTTATGAGTCTGACCATGAGTTGCGTTTTGTTTTCTATTGTGTTTTTGTTGAGACTGTGTGTGTATGTGTGTATGTGTGTGTGGTGTGTGTATGTGTATGTGTGTGTTGATCTTTTATATATCTTGTAATTTTTGACTGAATGTTGGCATCGTGTGTAGACCAGAGATACTGAGATAAATAGCATTTTTTCCTCGATATTTGCATTTTTCTTGTTTTGTTTGGCTGCTAGTATGGTTTGAGTTAATCTAGTCAGAAATTGGTTTTATTGTTGCCATGGTTACCCTCCATGCACAATCTTTAACTTCCATTAGTAATGGGTTGTTTTTATTTTGTGCTTGGGTGCAGGCTGATGAGCCTAAATACATTTCTCAGAATTACTGCTACAGCCTCAGATTTTAAACAATCTTTGCTCACCTGCACCACAGGAGGGGTCTCTCAGCATTCTTTTGCCTCTTCTACAGTGGTAGAGTGCTTTTGCTTCTTTTGGTGCTTGTCAGATAAGTAGTAATTGTCAACGAGGCTTCTCTCTTGTCCTTTTCCAGCCTTAATCTTATAAAAGACTTTTGTGCTATGGCACAAAATGACAAATGAAGACATAAAACTACACCCAACTTTATTAGTCATTAGAGAAGTGCAATTTAAAACCATAATGAGATACCACTACATGCAGGACTAAAATTAAACAGCCTGAAAATACCAAAAGTTGACCAGTATGTGGAGTTACTGGAACCCTCATACACTGCTATTGACAATGCAAAGTGGTACATTCACTTAGAGAAAACAGTTTGAGACTTTCTTATAATGCTAAACACATAGTGACCATATAATGGAAAAATCTCTTTTAGGTATTTTCCTAAGAAAAATGAAAATATGCTTTCACACAAAGACTTGTTTCATGCATGTTCATAGTAGCTTTATTCCTAATAGCCTCGAACTGGAAACAACTCAAATGTCTATCCACTGGTGAATGGGTAAACAAATTCCAGTATAGTCATACAAGTGAATATTACTCATCAATAAAAAGGAAATTACTACTCCCCATAATATGGATGAATCTCAAAAGTATTATGTGGAATGAAATAAGCCAGACATATAAAACTTCTTTATATTATATGATTCTGTTGATATAAAATTCCCAAAGACATAAAAACTAATGAAAGCAGTTGTTTTTGTCATCATGGTAGAGATCACAAAAACAACAGCTTTCATGGTAGAGAGAGAATTTACTGTAAAGGAGCCTGAAGAAACTTTCTGGAGTCATGGAAATATTCTACATCTTGATGTTGGTGGTAGTTACAAACCATGTGCATTTGTCAAAATTTATCAAACTGTATACTTGGAACTGGTGAATTGTGTTGTATATAAATTATAGCCAGTGATTAAAAGTAAAAGGTGAATAATTGTTCCAGTTGAATAAGGGTAGCAGGCATAGGCTGGGGGAAGATCTATGCTCTTGAACCCTTCTTTAGCTGAAGCACTTCTCAGGAACCACTAAACTTCCATACATCTCAGTCTGAAAGCCAGTGGCTGAGTTTTCCCCACTTGCACGCACTTGAAAATGACAGCCAGAGGGGATGTGAATTTCCCAGGTCATATAGTTTAATAATCTCAGCTCTAGAATTTTAACTAGAATTATATAAGGAACCAACAGAATTTTAAGGAATCAATTGTCTTTAATTCATTGCTTTGATCTTTGAAATAATTTTTGATTACCAACTATATATATGACATAAAGCTGCTAGTGGAGTGATAGACAAAGAAAATTCACATATTTGGCACTCTGCATACCTTCTTTTGAGAAATGAAGTTCACATAGGATTTATTTCTCGTTCTCAGGAGTGATTCAGACTGACTGCAAAAGTATGTCTTTTACAGCAGCAACAACAGCAAAAACACATAGAGATTCAGTTATGAATTTGACCATTTGTCCCCGGTCAAATCTCCACTGTGCACAACGCACTCAGATCATCACTGACAAAACTCTCTGGATGAATGTGCTTTCCTTGGAGCTGCTATGAAAACAAAGGGTCCAGGCAGATGCTGGGATGCAGCCAATCCTTTGGGGCTGGTAGGTGGACAAGTGCAATGGAATTTGAGATTAGGGAATCCCACTCACCGCTTCTTGCAGGAGGGACCACCTCTTTTCTGGAGCTTCGAGTTTACTCAGGAAGATTATCACAGGTTCAGAAAACTGGTTTTTTAAAAAATGACCATTTTGGGATTCACTTGCTTTTTCCGCTTTCCAAAGAGGAATCATTCTTGGAGGCTCTGACATCAGCACCCCTCCTACTGCTCCAGCACAGCCATTAATCACCCATCAAATTCCTGCCTTATTTCCTTTTGGCCTTGGAAATTGTATGTCTTTCCTTTTGGCCTTGGAGATTATATGTCTCAAGCTTTCTTGGTTGCTCCTTTTTTCCCCTTCTTTTGTTTTTTTTTATGCTTTTATTTTTTCTTTCTGAGGGATGAGGACTAGGGAGGAGAAAGCCATTGTCAATTAATAGAGAGACATTTTCACCAGGTGTTTCTCAATTATCACATTGGCAGCCAGCCCCTTCTGTGTAAATTGTATTGAGGAAAAAGAAAGAAAGAAAGAAAAACACCTCTTAGAGCAGACATTCTCCCTGGGATTGTAACCAGCTCCGTGTCTTCTTTCCTCGGAAGGACAGTCATCCTCTGGGAACAGCCCTGCTTAGAACTATAAGCAAAGCCAAGGTTGCTGTCTCCTGCAACATCATGATTTGAATGTGTTAAAGTGTGTGATTATTATTAGGTCTTCAACAATCTAGATTTGCTCCCTCATTCCACACAAGTTTCAGAAATAAACCCGCAACCAGTATCCAGGAGAGATTGATGCTTATTCTGTGTCAGAGGCCTGGTCCCCAGACGTCCCCATAAATTTGTCTGCTGGAAGACCATAAACATAATTCTGAGCATGGAAGTTATTTAGATTTGAATTAATTGCTTTTTCAGTTGTTTTCAAATATGCAAATCGAAATAGCCAAAAAAAATGTCCATTAAAAAAAAAGCAGTGCATTCTCCTGGAGAGATTCTAGAATGTCCTTTGCCAAGGTGATCTGCTTTTTGTCAACTAAAAGGCAAAGGTACATTTTTTGAAAATGGTCCGTGTATGTGTGGGTATTTCCTCCTGCTCCGACATTTTCTTAGTGGGGTGATCAAGTATTTTGTGTTGGTCAGAGCCTCTTTCGACTTCAACAAGCCACCACACAATGAAATAAGATTATTAAATCAACTGTGGATAGTAAAAGTGCCTTGATCAGCTCTTGGAGCCTGTAGGAAAATGATTTTGTAAAGAAGGCTGAAGGAGAATGCAGGAAAAGACGCACTGATCATCATTAAAAGTCACCTAATGATACAAGCTAGGCAATTGGCGTTCTTCTCATCAGTAAGGTCAGAAACATCTCTGCTTATGGCTGTTATGACCCAGCACACTGGCTTCGATGGAGACCTCGAGAGACCTCTTGGGGGGAAACACGGTGGTTTATCTGGGGACACAACTTGTAAACATCCCTCATCTAGGAATTTCCATGAAACCTCCTGAGCTTGGAGAGATGCCCAGCTTGTGCCAGCTCCTGTATAACAAGCTCCAGATGCTTTCTCTACTCTGTGCCAGGTAGGATTCCCCGAGGTTTGCCCTTGACCCATCTCCTTAAAGCCCAAAGTCAGGTATGGGGCAGTTCTGGGGTTAGACACTTGCACGGGGCTGCATTGCCTTTACCCCATGCCCTGCTCCAGTGAGTGTTCAGCCTCTGGTTGTGTCCATTCATAGTCTGCCCAGACAGGGTCAAGTTTAGCTAGGAGAAGGGGCTTCCCCTCTCTCTATGACATAACTGATCAGTAATCACAAGTCAGCTGGTCACATGAAGATTCAGTTTTTGAGCAGATTTGAGTACAAGTCCTCAGCTAGGAAATACAGAAGTCGGAGAAAAATGTAATCTTAAGCTCATCTCTTTGCCTTAGGCCAGTTCCCCAGAAGCACAACCTGAGATGGAATTCTGGGGCTAATGACTTATTGGGGAAGTGCTCTCAGGAGAAGCCAGTGAGAGGTACAGTTTGGGGCAAGGGAAGAATCAGGCCAAGGTCGGGTTGTAGCTTAATCCTGGCCTCAACTTGAGTGCAGTGGAAGTTCCAGAAGGGTGCACAGGCCCAGGTTACTCTGGGTTGTGGGAAGAGGGTGAGCTTCCACGTATTTGTGTCTGTCTGTCATGGGCTACGGATGGCCTGCAGGAAGGAGAGCACAATCTCCCAGTGTCTCTAGGCAAGGCAGCTCCCGAGGGCAGGTCTCCTGGGGGTGGAGTGCGTCTGGGAGCACCCATGCTTTTAGCACTGGACTGCGGGTTCTCAGGCTCATTAATAGGCATCCGGGAGAAGCAATAGGACAGTGAAGATGCAGCTGTAGTGGAAAACAAGATGGATGCATGGTCATAATGGACTTCCTAATACACTCCCAGATCTCAGCCTTTGGCCATGCAGGGAGGGGAGAGGTGGTGCCCATAGAGCAGATGCTTCCTCAGCCAGGGGACATAGGACCAGGGCTAGGGCCAGGCTCACCCCAGTGACAAGGATGTCTGCCCTGCATCTCTGCCACATGAAGCAGTGAAATAGCAGCTCTTTTGGCACACAGGGGAAAAGCCAGGATTAAGGTCCCGCCTTTCAGCACCACTTACCTGCTGGAGTCTTTGTGTATCATGCCAAGCCTTCCCTGGGGGCTGGAGCATCCTGAAGTCCTCAGGGGCTCTTCCGGAGCAGAGGTTGCAAACTGCATGCCGAAGAGATGCCTTCTCCTGTGAAAATCGTGTGTGTATGTGGGCATTTAAAAAAAAAGAGCATGAGACAAAATTTAAAAATCTGGAGATTTCTCGTAACACCTGGGCTTTTAGGTTTTGCTGTTGCTGTTTTATGAATCTGATGTCATCACCATAAGGCCTGACCTTCCTACCTGGACACAGGTGTGTGGTGGCTGTGCCTTTCATGTAGGGTGTTTACTCTCCAGCTTGTCAGCTTTCTGGCCCCTGAAAGTGTTTACGAGTGTGACTTCAGAATATATGCATGAAGACTCAAGATTGACAGAGGGGTCAGGCATGGTGTTTAATCCCAGCCTTTAATCCCAGCACTTTGGGAGGCCAAAGTGGGTGTATTACTTGAGGTCAGGCATTTGAGACCAGCCTGGCCAACTTGGTGAAATCCATGTTGCTCACCTGTAATCCCAGCTACTTGGGAGGCTGAGGCAGGAGAATCGATTGAACTCGGGAGGCAGAGGATGCAGTAAGCCAAGACTGTATCACTGCACTCCAGCCTGGGTGACAGAGCAAGGCTCTGTCAGAAAAAAAAAAAAAAAAAAAAGCAAAGATCAAAACAGGGACACACACTGACCTTTGTAAGCACAGATTGTCAGAGAAATGAAGAGAAGCCCCAGGCATTAGGGTCACAGGCAGAGCGGGGCCTACCCAAGAGGAGAAAGCAGCCAGCATGGCCAAGAGGTAAGACTTGGTCCCAGAATGGACGATCAAAATCCAGAACACAGACCCATGTCTTCCTGTCATCCTCATTGCTCTGGCACTTGACACGTTGTTTTTGTGCTGGGCCAGGGTCACCGGGTTTGGCCTCCACAGGGTCACTCACTGTATGACCTCATGTCCCTGCCCATTGCTTCTCTTCATCCAGACCTCAGGTTCTCTTACCTGGACCAACACTCTTGCCCCATCTTCCCTCAGCTGCCCCCTTCTTCTCACCTCCAGCCTCTACCCCTGTTCTATCCCAGCCTCCAAAGTAATCTGCCTTCAGCTCAACCCAGATCATACTCCTTCCTTACACATTTTTCAGGTGCCCCCAAAGCCTGGGGTGGGTCCACTGGACATCATCAGAGGAATCTGACCCATGGGTCATCCATGTGAAAGGACAGTCCTGATGTATCAGGAGGCTGCTTCTTGGGAAACTTCGGGTTCTGAGTTAACACAGTAAAGTAAAAACTCTCAGTCCAGCCAATGTTCTGCTCAGGACGTGTCTATGGACACCACAGGCTCTGGAAGGAAGAAGGCTCAAGGGCCCCTCGTGGAGGATGTGCATCCTTGGCCCACGTCCTCTGCACCAGAGCCGTTAAGTGGGGAAGGTAAGCAGCTGGAGAAGCTGGGGAGGATGCTGGAGACCCATCCTGGAAAGGCCCTCCATTCCTCCACCCAAACCGCATGCACTAGAATTGACTTGTGCTCTACTGGGACACCCAAGCCCAGCCTGCACCTGCACATATTCAGTCAGAGACAGTGAAGCAAGAGGAACACATATTTGAGCTCTGAAACACACCTGAGAAGATGCTTCCTCCAAGCACATATCCATTATGGTGAGCGCAATAGTGATATCATCCAAAGAATAGAATACTGAAAGGCACATTATGCAAATGTGCACTCCCAATTATGGATTCATCTGGAAGCTTCCAAAACTTCCAAGACCTCATTCCAGGCTTAGCCAACAACCAGTGCTACCTCAGTGATTGCGCGAACATTACTTCCAGGATAAATTTCTCTTTCATCAAATTAGGGACCTTAAGGTCCATGCCTTGCCCAAGGTCATGCTGCCATGGGGCTGAAGGGCAGAGAGAACCTCTCTGTGAGGTGTGGTTTCTTCCTGGTAGCTCTCTGGGGAGTCCTGAAACTCTCATGGCCCAGGGATAATGCTGTTGGATCTGGGGTACTGGCAAGTACTGGCATTGATGATTAATAGATAATGAAGCTGAAGATCAGGGGATTTCAGAAATCTTCCCAAGTTCGGGCAACTAAACTTCAATGTATAAATTCAATCTAATCCAAGAATTTTTTTTGGAAACTGATCACTGTAAAGTCCATTTGCAAGAATAAACATCAGAAACTGTAATGACAATTACAAAATTAACCAAACCTACAGTAATAATAGAACAAACAAAAAAGAAAAGAACGGCAAGCTTGCTGTTTCAGCTAGCAAATTACAAAATAAAGCTTCAGTAGTTAGACAGGGTGAAATGCAGGTCACAGGTTAACATAGTGCTTTTGATTGTATTTGGAGTCACCCCAGAGTTTAAGAAAAATACAGATGCATGGGTCTCTCTTTCAGAGATGCTGATTTCATTGGTCTAGATTAAGTGAGACCTGGGCTTCACAGTTTGTGAGTGCTCTTTAGATTATTATAATCAGCAGCCAACAGTTAAGAACAACTGGATTAACAGAAGGAAATCAACTGGGGAGATTGTTAAAAATGCGTGTTCCTGTATCTGGGTCCACTGATTCAGGCTCTGAGAAGGGATCTATGAAAAATAAGGCATGTAACACATATCAAAGTTTTGGAAGCACTGGAAAAGAGAGTCCTTATACAGTTCTGCATACATGTAGGCATTCAGTAGATTCTAAAGGTGACAGCTCAAAACACCAAAGGAGAGATATAGCAAGGGTGTTGGGGTAATCCACTAGCCATTTGGAGATCAAGTTGGATCTCCAGTTCACTTCTTCCAACTAAAACCATAAGTAAATAGGGTTAACTAACTTATAATACTGTGCTGGAGAAAGGCATTCTAGGCTTTCTAAGGAAGACAGAAAGTTTATATAAAGAAGAAATGTATAAATTTGACTACCTAAATATGAAACTAAGTCATGAACTGCAAAAATACATAAACTAGAACTAGCAAAGTGCAAAAAAGAAAGTTGTCACACATATTACAGATAAAAGGTTAGTAATCTTAATTTGCAAATAAAGAAAATTTAAAATGAACATAAGCCAAAAGGAAAACAACAAATGTTCAGTAAAAAATTAAGCAGTAAACACAGAGAGGTAAATTACAAAATAAAATGTACAGTCAATACATTCTAAAAAAGATGTTCTACCTCATAAGTAATCAAAAGTGCTAAATAAAAATCAAAATGAGTCATCTTTTTTCACCCATCATATTGGAAAGGATTAAAAGTTTGACAAAACTTAAAAATAGCAGGGATGTGGGAAAATTGACATTCTCTTGCACTGTTGTTAGAAATGTAAATTGGTATTCCTTTCTGGAAGGCAGTTTGTCAACTGAAATTAACTTTTTTAAAAAATAAGAAGCATGCCTTTAGCCTAGTAATCATATGCTTGGGAATTTATTCTAAGGAGATAATTGCTAAGTGGTGCAAAGATATAGATACAATAGCATTCATTAATGCTTTTAATAGTGAAATTTTAGTAGCAGCATAAATATCTGTAAATAAATGATTGGTTAAATAACGTATAATATATACATACTAAAAAAGCCCCCACATTAGAAATAGTGTATTTCTATAGATTTCTATTTACTGAAATGATGGTTCTCTTTTACACTTCCTCTTTTGTACACATTATTTCTTCTCCTTGGGCGGCCCATTCTCCCACATTTTCATATTTGGTTCACTCCTGGGAGTGCCCAACCAACTGAAATTGCCCCTTCTTCTGTGAAGTCATCCCTTCCCTTCTGAGCCACATAAGTAGTCACCACTCTTCATACCCAAGACATCCCTTTACCATTCCCATTGCAGCAATTGTTCACTCATTTATTCAACATATGTATCAGGCTCTCTACAGGGCTCTTACCACCCTCTAAAGTAGTTGACTCTGTCATGGCCATCTTTCCTACTGGATTGCAAACCTTTGCAGAGCAACGAAGTTCATGATTCATTCTGCTACCCCAGATTTTAGCTTGGGACTTGGTATATGACCAATACAAGCTTAATGAATAAAAGGAAGAATGAATGAAAGAAAGGGTGAATGGATAGGTGGATGAATTCGAGGAAGGATGGATAGGTGAATAAATAAGCAGGTGGATTAATGAATAGAAAAAAGGATGGATGGATGAATGGGTGGGGGGGTAGATGGATGAGTGAATAGAAGAACAGATGGATGGATGGATGGATGAATGGATGGATAGATGAAGGAATAGAAGGAAGGATGGATATATTAACAGATGTGTGGGTGAAAGGATGGATGAATGAAACAATAAAATAAAGGACAGGTAGATGAATGGATGGCTGAATGGATGGATGAAGGAATGGATACATGGGTGGGTAGATAGATGGATAAAATAATGGAAGAAACGAGGGATGGATAAATGGATGCAGGTGGATGGGTAGATGGATGAATGAATAGAAGGAAGGATGGTTAGATTAACAGATAAGTGGATAAACGAGTGAATAGAAGGAAGAATGGGTGAATTGATGGGTGGGTGGGTGAATGAATAGAAGGAAAAATGAATGAAAATGGATGGGTGGGTGAAAGGAAGAATGAATGGATGGATCAATAGAATAAAGAATGGATGAGCCGGGCATGGAGGCTCACACTTGTAATCCTAACACTTTGGGAGGCTGAGGTAGGTGGATCGCCTGAGGTCAGGAGTTTGAGACCAGCCTGGCCAACATGGAGTAACCCTGTTTCCACTAAAAATACAAAAATTAGCTGGGCATGGTGGTGCATGACTGTAATCCCAGCTACTCAGGAGGCTGAGGAGGGA
Source organism: Nomascus leucogenys (assembly GCF_006542625.1). Lineage (NCBI taxonomy): Eukaryota > Metazoa > Chordata > Mammalia > Primates > Hylobatidae > Nomascus > Nomascus leucogenys. The sequence goes on along the minus strand of NC_044390.1, from coordinate 45,852,717 downwards.
GAATCACTTGAACCTGGGAGGCGGAGGTTGCGGTGAGCCAAGATCACACCATTGCACCCCAGCCTGGGCAATAAGAGTGAAACTCTGGCTCAGAAAAAAATAAAAAAAGAATGGATGGATGAATTGACTGGTGGATGGATGGATGTATGGATGGGTGGATGCATGAGTGAATACAAGGAAGGATGGATTGGCGAATAGATGGGTGAGTAAATAAATGGATGGGTAAATAGATGGGTGGGTGAATGGATGTGTGGATGAATGAATAGAAGGAAAGATGGATATATGAATTGATGGGTAGGTAGATGGATGAATGAATGGATGGATGGATAGATGGAGACTGGATAGATTAACGGATGGAATAAGTGAGAGAGTGATTGAGTGGTAGGGAAGACAGATGACAGATGAAAGTAAAAGGATTGGGTGGTTGAGGAGATGGAATAGATGCATAGGTTAGTAGATGGATTATCAGATGAGTAGGTGAGCAAATGGAAAGGATGCCGTGTTCTTCAGTCCATCTTCTTGCCATTCTGCCTCAGGAAGGACATTCGGAGAACTCTTATCATTAAACACTCTTTCCACAGCTATGTATGGGGTCTACAAAGTGTTAAAAGTTATCAAAGCTAGGTAACTGAGATAATTGGCTTTACCATAACAAAATGGAACAGAATAAAAACCCTGGGAATAAAAACGGCTCTGAAACAAAAAGCAACAAATTTGTTTCACGGACCTTGAAATGTTGAGAAGCCAACAGAGGAGAAAGAAGCAGCTCAGAGATTATCAACAGTAAGAACCCACTTCCATGCCCAGGCCTGAGTGAGAAAGGACGAGCTCAGTTACCAGATCCAGGAGCAGCCAACAGGGTGGCATCTGGGGCCATCCTGGGCTACACCAGTGGGAGGCAGTTGCAGAGAAAGTACAATCAGTACCCAAGTGAGAGGACAACACCCTTGCTTCGCTTTTCCTCCTCCCCTAACTCACCCACCTGTGCCTCCCACTGGCCAAACCCAACAGGGAATCGTCTGACAGGGGAACCTGGAAACATGGGCTCCAGGTATCAGCAGAGCAGGGAGGAGTGATGAATGCATTTGAGGACAAATAGGCCAACAACTGCACACCCGACAAAATTGAAATCAATAAATATTTAAATGTGTCCACAATGTCACATTATTTGTCAGCCTAGCAACTGCAAATGAACCCTTACATATGTTATGAATAAATTATGTTGGGTGTGTGTACATTTTAATACAGCTGATGTGGTAGAGGTGAGGAGCGCCTGCGGACAATGAGGCCTTCAAGTGACCCTCCCAACTCTCTTCTTGTGCAAGTCTCAAGATTCAGCTTCCTGTTCTCTAATAGGATAACTTTGGGCAAATCACTCAATTTCCCCCTCTTTAAAATCCATGTCAATTTTCCAGGATCCCTGTGAAATGAAAGTGAAATAATGTTTGTAGAAGTACCCAGGACCCCATCTGACCTGATGGAAGCCATCATTTTAATTGCTTCTAAGGGGCACTCAGCCAGCCAAAGGAGGCAGGCACAGGTGGCCTTCAGCAACCTGCTTTGTCATGACATAACAAAAACCTGAAGAAGTACGTCTTCCTGAAACTAAAAATCCCACATCCATCAACTCATGGCGAGGACATCATGGTGGACATGGGCAATGATTTAATGACAAGGACACTCATCCCAGCATATTTATATTAGTGCACATATTATATTCCTAATTGTTGAGCAGGAAGGGTAAATTAAATGAGAGAGTATCAACACATCGGAACATGGAGCACATATGTGTTTATGTATGGAACTGTCTACAAATTTGTTTTCAGCTGTAATCTCTGAAATGAAATTATGGGTATTGTTTTCTTTTCTTTCTTTGCTTTAAAAACATTATCAGTGATAGCTGTGCCAGTTCAGCTGTGCCACTGACCCAGCACCACAGTTCAAAAAAGAGCAATATTGACAGAGCGGGATCTAAGGACAAATTACCTGACTGAGGTCCTTCTCAGTGACATCACTCTGTTTGCTGATGAACTGGACACTCGTGGTGGCCCCCGGGCAACTGGCACTCACAGGCTGGGAAAAGTGGGTCTTCTAAGGAGTGCCTCCAGGGTCCTCTGTGCTCTGCCACCTGCATGGCCACTATCTATAGTCAACAGGTACAAATCACAAAAATAACCTCCCTTCCTGGTCTACAAGGACATTAAGCCCCTGGCTTCAAGACCATTCCCAGGGAGTTATATGCAGCCATAGCTAACACACATGTTTGTAAAAACTTTGTATTTTCTATTTGCCTTTATTTTTTTCCCCCAAATTTGAGACAGCTTCAGTGCATTCCTGGGGATCAGCGCCTCCTAAAAAGACTCTGAAGCAGAAGTTGGAGGTGAAACCCAGGGAGCCTCAATCAAGTGGATTTCCGCAGGCACCATGTGTAGCTTTGGTGTAGCCCCTGGGAGCCTCTTTACCTCTCTGGGTCTCAGCGCCTTCTCTCTGAAAGGTGGGATGGCCATGATGACCCTGGAAACCCCGCCATGGCTCTGAGGTAAGATATCTCCTCTGACTCAATTTTTAGTTTTAGTCTGACATAGTGAAGCAATGATTTAAAGCTCTAAAGCCAGCATGAGCAAATTTTTTTCTGATAAGGGTCAGACTGCAAATCTCTTAGGCTCCATGGCCCCAATGATCTGTCTTGCAAACTGCTCAGCTTTGCTATTGAGCACAAAGCCCAGCCATGGACAACAAGTACACAAATGAGAGTAGTCGTGTTCTGAGAAAATGATGTTGACGAGACCACGTGGTAGGTTGGATTTTCCCTGTAGGTCCTAGTGTGCAGACCCTTGCTCTAAAGTAAACTGTTTCCAAAGACTTAACTAGTGACTGATGGAGATAATTAAAAATGTAGACGATGGTAAAGACGATGAGAAAAAAATAATACAAGCCTCTTTACTGCCTTTTATGTAAAGTGCATGTGTGTGTACTAAAAATTAAAATAGCACCAATGGTGATCAGCAAAGCAATGTCTCCTCTACCCCCAAAGATGTCCATTGCTTATCCCCAGAACCTACCTCACCTTACATGGCAAAGGAAATTTTGCAATTGTGATTAAGGTCATGAGCATTATCATGGAGAGATGATGATCCTGATGATCTTGGTGGACCCAGTGAAATCACAGGAGTCCTTAAAAGCAGAGAACCTTTCTGGCTGGGTCAGAGAGAGATCTGAGCATGGATGAAGGTTCAAAAAGAACTCACTCCTCTGTGGCTGGCTTTGGACATTGAGAAAGGATACCAAGAGAGCAAAGGAATTCGGGCAGCCGTAAGGAGTAAGAAAAGGCAAGGAAACAGATTCTCTCCTAGAGCCTCCAGAGAGGAATGCAGCCCTGCTAAGACCTCAAGCTCAGTCCCAGGAGACCGAGAGAAGTGTAAGATAATAAATATGCATCGCTTAAACCACTAAATTTGTGATAATTTTTATAGCATTATTAGAAAACTAATACTCTAACTCCCTGAGAAAAATTTGGAAATTACAAAGTCTAATCTCACCCATAATGTCACTACCCAGAGATACCCACTATTAACTTATATTAGAAATATTATTTTAGATTTCTCTGCATATATGTGTATATATGTGTAAATAGAGAATATATAGACATTATATATAATATATATTATGTACTACTATATCATGTATACTATGTATACACATATTACACATAATATATAATGTGTATATATACTACACATGTATTTATATACTATGTAATATAAAATTGCCATATATGATATATAATGTGTATATATATAATATACATTATGTATATATTCATGTATATCTTTATAGGGAGAGAGATATAAATATAAACCATTACACTAGTTTACATTGGCTGTAATTCAGATTCATTTTATTTCATTTAACATTTTTAAATAATTTTCTTGTGCCAATAAGTTTTCTTCAAAAACATGTTATAGAGAGATTATAATTCCTTCACTCTCCCCCCTTTTAATTGTTTCTGATTTTTTCACTAGTATAAAAATGGCCAAGGAGAAAATTCATGCACATATCAAACGGTTAGGGTGTTATAAGGTTACTATTCTCTTACTGCCATAAAAGTATTTTTCCCTGTTTTGTTTGCCTTTAATTTATTCAGGGTTCCTTTTGATGTATGGAAATTTTGCATTTTGTTTTATTCCAAGAGATGAATGCTTCTCCATTGCTTTTTTTCTTCCACAGCCGGAAAGGTGATTCTCAGTCTCAGATTTGTGTTTTCCTCTAGTGCTCATAAGGGTTCTTGTTTTCAGTTCTGTCCTTGGGCTAGGTGGTAGTTATTCCATTTCCCAAGTTGCTAAGCTGTGTTTCCATCCTCATTTATTGAATGATCCTTCATCTTTGACCACAACTATTTGATGCCATTACCATACTCCACGGCTTCTAAAATGAAAATTTTTTTCCATGTTAGTATCTCTGAGATCTGGGTCACCTTTCAGACTCCAGCACCTAAAGGTCTTTGTTGGCTGGGTGTGGAGGTCACTTCTTCCTGGGAAGTTTGGGATTTGCTTATGCTATCATCTGGGGACACTATGGACCTGAGACCACTTCAGGTTTCCAGCCTGAAGTTGTTTTGGACTTCACACTGCAACACTGTGTAGGCATTGGCTCTGATTCCAATTCTCAGGGGAGACATATTTTCTTCCCTCCACCCAGTGCAAAGGTTAAGATGCAAACGCATTTCTTTGTGATCTCTTTCTGCGTGGTGCTTGTCTTTCTTAAGGACCCTTAGACCAAGCATATAGCCCTTGCCATAGTAGTTCTATTAAATTCTACCTTGGGAGTTTTTCCTCTGTTATTGGTGCATAGGATAATACTGGGTCATACAATCAATAATGTAACTTATATTCAACAAAATACAATATATTACACATAAAATAAAGTATATTCTAAGTTCAGTTTCTGGATTGTCTAGTATGTTTGTTTTTCCTATTTCTTGTTAATTCACTAGTATGACAGTGTTTTGAGATTTTTAACTTTAATGTTTCTTTCAATATCTGGTAGGACAATTTCTTCCTAATTACTCATTCTTTCTAAAATGTTCCAGGCTATTTTTTTCATTCCAGATTAATATTAGAATTAATGTTTCAAGTTCTCACACATCACTCATATCAGTAAATGAATAATTTTTTAAAACTCTGCTGAAATTTTTATAGGATCTTCATTAAACCTATGAATAAATATGGGACTAATTGATAAGTTTATAATATTAAAAGTTAATATATTTGCTAATCAAAGCTATTTGATCATCTTAAAGACCTTTTATATCTTTTCTATCATTAAAATTTTATAATTATAATTTTTAATATTTCTGGTTAATGACATTCTTTCCCATTATTATACATTCTAATGTTACTGAGAATGGAATTCTGTTTTTGTTAATTTTCTATTTGATTATTTTTGACATATAAGACAGTTAATGGTTTTTGTATTTTGATTTTGTAACTACCTTTCTAAACTTGCTTAATCATTTTCAAATATATTTTCATAATTTTAAGATAGCATCAACTTATACTGATCAACATTTTAAATACTTTAGGAAAATCAGAGAAACAGTGCTACATTACATACATGCACTGATTGTACAATGCATTCTGATGTTTTAAAAATTCAGCATCTTAGAATGAAGACGTGATTTTATAAGTAGCACAACCATCTTACAGATATATAATGTTAATACCATTCTATCCTCCTAGTTTCTCCTCTTATTTCTACAGGCTGTCGTTGATGATATTATTTTTGATTTTAATGAGAAGGCCTCTAGTGCAGTGATTTTTAATTACCAAATTTTTCTTTAGTATGGGGAAGGTCAGAGGCCTTTTGAAAATCTGATAAAAGATGTTCATTCCATCCTCCAGATAAAGGAAATGTGCACTCACAATCTGACTACCTGAGCCTTCAAAATTCTCTCAAACCTCTCTATATAGGCTTCCACCAATCGCCAAAGTCCATGAAACCTGTTTCAGGACTCCTCTATGGTATTACCTCTTAGACGAATGTTAAATGTTAACATCGATTACATTTGCTTGGTTACGACATCCTCTTTATTCATCCTCTTTATTTCTTTTTTTTTCTACATAAAGTTAGTAATTAATATTGGATTCTTTTAAATACCATTCAGGTATCACAGTAGGTTGTATCATTCCTCCCATTTCTTCAGCCTTCTCTGTACCCATGATTTACAGTGAAACCTTACAGTTTCTTCTGTGAGAGGAAGAGTGGATTTTTCTGCCCTGCTGTTATTGGGAACAGATATGTGATTTGCTTAAATGGCCCAAATTGCGGGTTGAAGCCAGGCTGAGATGAATCCAGCTTAGATCAGCTGACCTCCAGCTGACCCACAGACATGGACAGTATACATTTTTGTTGTTTAAAACATCTGCATTAGTCAGGGTTCTGCAGAAAAGCAGAACTGATAGGAGATAGATAGATAAATAGATAGATGATAGATGATAGATAGATAGATAGATAGATAGATAGATGATAGATAGATAGATAGATAGATAATAGATAGATGATAGATGACAGGTGATAGATGGATAGATAATAGATAGATACATAGAGAGATAGAGACAGACAGATGATAGGCTAGATAAATAGACAGATGATAGATATATAATCTATACATAGATAGATAATAGATAAATGATAGATGATAGATGGATAGATAGATAGATGATAGATAGATAGATGATAGATGATAGATAGATGATAGATAAATAGATAGATAGATAGATGATAGATAGATAGATAGATAGATAGATAGATAGATAGATAGACAGACCAACGAGAAGGGGGAATTGGCTCATGCAATTATGGAAGCCAAGAAGTTCTTTTACAGGTTATCTGCAAGTTGGAGAATCAGGGAAGCCAGTAGCATGGCTCAGTTCAAGTCCTAAAGCCTGAGAACCTGGGACTTGATGGTGCACATCCTAGAGTCTAAAAGCAGGACAGCCTGGAGGTCTGAGGCCCAAGATCAGGAGAAGATAGGTGTCTAAACTCCAGAAGAGAGAGAGGGCAAATTTGCTGTTCCTTTTTGCTTGATCAGGTCTTCAGCTGATTGATGGAGTCTACCCTAACTGAGTGAGGGTGGATCTTCCTTACTCAGTCCACTGATTCAAATGCCAATCTATTCCAGAAACACCTTCACAGACATACCCAGAAGTAATGGTCTACCAACTATTTGGGTATCCCTTAACCCAGTCAAATGGGCACCTAAAATTAGCCATCACAGCCACTGAGTCTGGGGACTGTTTTTTTAAAACCAAATTTTGTAGCTAACCAATACAGGTATCTATTTATTTAACAGTGTAGTATCATTCCCTTGCCACATAACAGATTGTCATCATCTCAGTGACTCAGAACAGCCATGTTTTCCGTGGGTCAGGTGTCCAGCACGGCTTAGCTAGACCCTTTGTTCAGGGTCTCATAAGTCTGCAATCAAGGTAGGAGCTGGGCTGTGTTTCTATCTGGACATTTGAGTTGGGAAATAATCCACTGCTAAGCTGAATTAGGTTGTTGGCAGAACTCATTCCCTTATGGCTGCTTTGCCAAAGTCTTGTTGTTGTTGTTTGTTTGTTTGTTTTGTAAGCCATGGACCAAGAACCATTCTCAGATCCTAGAAGTTGCCCTCAGGTCCTTTCCACATGGCTTCCTCTGTAAAGCCACATCTCACAAGAAGGCAGCCTACTTTTTCAAAACCAGAGAGAGAGAGAGAGAGCATGCTCACGTCTGTTGAAGACTCTCTGCCAGTCAGGACCTCCTGATTAGGTCAAGATAATCTCTTGATTTATTCAAACTCAACTGATTAGGAGCTGTAATTACATCTGCAAAACCCTTTCATCTTTGCCACAAGATACAATTGATTAGAAGAAAGTTACACTTTCCAACCATAGTCAAAAAACAGGGATTATATAATCTCATTGGGAGTCATCTTAGAATTCTGCCTACCACAATCTTGTATTTAATATGCTTAATTATATTAATATGTTAATGTAATATTTGCATGTTAAATCACTTTGCATTCCTAGAACAAATTATGTTTGGTTATAATTTATAATTCCTTTAAAGTCCTGCTAGTTTTCTTTCATGGGTAATTTCATTTGTACTTTTGTTCTCCTATTCAAATAAGAGATTGATCTGGAGTTTCTTTGCCATTCTGGTGGGTTTGATAGAAAAAACTGAACCTAACATCATAAAACACATTTGGAAGTCTACTGTATCTGTCAGTGTTCAGTCAGGGAAACAGAACCACCTCAAATATCCTGACAATAAGAATGACTTGTAGCTGCCTTCTTGTCTTTGGTTTCACACGGGGTGTGTTAGGGAGGTATTTTTGGTGTTGAAACTTTGGGATGTAATCTAGTGGGTGGTGCTCAAGTGTATTGGTCAGCTAATAGGCTCTTGCTCGGTCATGTGGCTCCCCTATATTTCCTCATAGTTGCAGCCATGCTCCCTCTCAATGCTCTGAAAGTGTGGGCTCCTCTCCTACTTCAGTGCTGGCTGTAGATAGTGGCATGGCACTCCTGGGCTGCCCACTTCAGCTCTGGGGTGATCTCAGGGTTTATGGTTCTTTCCCACCTTGGAAGCAGCAAAGGAAGGGATCTTAATAGTGGTTGTGACCAAGGGTCTTTGCATGTCTCCTGAGGACTTCACCCCAGAGAGATGCAGGTAAGCAATTGTTCAGTGCAATCAGCCCGGATAATCATTAGAGAAATGCAAATCAAAACCACAACGAGATACCATCTCACACCAGTCAGAATGGCTATTACTAAAAAGCCAAAAAAGTAACAGATGCTGGTGAGGATGAGGAGAAAAAGAAATGCTTATACACTGTCAGTGGAAGTGCAAATTAGTTCAATCATTGTGGAAAGCAGTATGGTGATTCCTCAAAGAGCTAAAAACAGAACTGCCATTTGACCCGGAAATCCCATTACTGGGTATGTAACCAAAGGAATAGAAATCATTCTACCACAAAGACACACGCATGTGAATGTTCTTTGCAGCACTAATCACAATAGCAAAGACAAGGAATCAACCTAAATGCCCATCAATGGTAGACTGGATAAAGAAAATGTGGTACATATGCATCGTGTAATACTATGCAGCCATAAAAAGAATGAGATCATGTCCTTTGCAGAAAAATGGATAGAGCTGGAGGCCATTATCCTTAGCAAACTAACACAGGAACTGGAAACCAAATACTGCATGTTCTCACTTATAAGTGGGAGCTAAATGATGAGAACACACAGACAGATAAAGGGGAACAACACCCACTGGGTCCTACTTGATGGTGGAGAGTGAGAGGAGGAAGAAGATCAGGAAAAATAGCTACTGAGTACTAGGCTTAATAGTGAGGGGAGGAAACAATCTGTACAACAAACCCCCATGACACAAGTTTACCTATATAACAAACCTGCACATGTACCCCGAACCTAAAATAAAAGTTAAAAAAAAAAAAAAAGAATGAGAGCTTACATGGACAGGAAAAGATCTAGTAATGTAAATGGTGAGGAGGAGTGGGGAAAGTTGGAGGATCAGGGAAGCCTTTTTGACATCTTGAGCCCGGCTGCCTGGCTGCATGAGCCTGAGCTTGTGGGGAAATCTGAAAAGCACACACACCCAGTCACTGAAGTGGGACCCTGCAGGGGGAGCCCATTGCAGTGGACCCGCAGTGGAAACTGTTCCCTCTGTAGGAACCACTGCCTCTGCAGACCTACAGCCAAGCACTTGGGGGCGGTCTTGGCGGTGCTATGGGAAGATGAGCTGGCCATAGAGCAAGAGCAAGGTGAGGCCATGCTGGGGGCCAACAGGCAGCTCCGCATCTATCTGTCAGCGTGTCTGCCCACACCAACCTCTAATAATGACCTCTGCCTCCTTCCCACCCTGGGAAGCTCACATGAATTCTTCCTTGGTCATTCTGGGAAATATCATTTGGGGCCTTATACAAGAGCTGTAGTGCCAAGTTGACAAGGCACAAGTCAGGCCTACCTGTCATGTTCTTATGTCTGAGATGATCCAGGCTGCATGGGAAGATATATTCCTTGAAACACTGAAAGAGCTTGCCTATAAAGTTTTGGATGCTGGACAGGATCACCAAGAGGCAAGAAGTGGGAAACACATAGGAGGTAGCTCACAGGGCAAGCAGGGAGAGGGAGGATTCCAGACAATCATAACTCTCCACCTGCACCAGGGAGTGCTGACTGGAGCTGAGACCCAGAGTGATCCCCACAGAGGTGGAATCACTCCTTGGAGCAAAGGATAAGTAGGTCCATACCCAGAGAGTGCATGGAACAGGAAAAGCCACTTTCCTTCACCATTTTTACAGTATTAGGCTTTCCTTGTCAACTATTAAGCTTTTCCTTTTAGCTCAGTTTGAGGTTTTGACTAAAGGCAAAGAAAATTGTCTTTAATAGAAAAGTTGATTGGGAGGCTAAGGCAGGAGGATAGCTTGAGGCCAGGACTTTGAGACCAGCCAGGGAAACATAGCAAGACCCTTTCTCTAAAAAATAATAAAATAAAATAACCAGGTATGGTGGTATGTGCCTGTGATCCCAGCTACTCAGGAAGCTGTGGCAGGAGGATCACTTGAGGCCAGGAGGTCAAGGCTGCAGTGAGCTCTGATTGTGCTATTGAACTCTAGCCTAGGCAACAGGTGAGACCATGTTTTTAAAAAAAAAAAAAAGAAAGAAAAGAAAAGATGACCTCATTGACTTTAATTGCCATTTTGTTTTTGTTTCAGTCAGTTTATTAAGTAATATGCCACTCTTTCACTGGGTTCTTTGTATCATGCCTTATGCCCTCTGAATTATCTTTTCTTCAAATGTTTTTGCTTTAATTATTTTAGTTTACACAACAGACAATAATTCTAGCAGTAGTTTTCTTTAAATTTAGAGAAACAAAGGTTTAAGTGGTATTAACTGCTTCAAAAAATAGCTGTTGCTTCATAGTTATTTTAAATTCCCTGTCTGATAATACCAACATCTTTGCCATTTCTGAGTCTATTTCTAACACTTGTTTTATCTCTTCAGACTGTGTTGTATCTTTCTTTTTAGTGTGACTTGTGATGTTTTGTTGGAAGTCAGACATGTATGGGGCAATAGGAACTGTGGTAAATCAGCCTTTAATGTGGGGATTTATGTTAATCTGTGTAGGAGTTGGGCTGTGTTTAATGTTTGTTGCGGCTGTAAGTACCAGAAGCTTCCTGTTCCTCTAGTGTGCTTGTTTTGATCTCACCTCTTGACTTTGGACTTCCCTACGGACTCCACCTCAGAGAGTCTGCAACATGCAACATTTTCCGTTGTTATCCAGTGTTATGATAAAGTGTGATGGTAACATGTTGTGGTGGGGGACCATTCTATAATCTGATCAAATCTCAGTATTTTGGTGGCCTTGCTTCTCGGGGTTGTGACCTTTGCAAGTGTTGCTCCACTTCTAGAATGAAAAAAACAGTGCTACAATTTTCCCCTCCACCCCCTACTCCCTTTCCTGGCTTCAGTATTCCCAAACAATTTCCTTGAAGCCTAGATCCCAGATCCTGGCTGACAATGTTCCAACCTCTACCCTTTTTTAGGTACCATAGGAAGGCTGGAGGGGCCTTAAATGGCAGACCCTTTCTCTGCCTGGGATCAAGTTTCAGAATAGTGCTCTGGGTACATCCTTTTCCCTGGAGAGAAACTCTTTGAACTGGAGAAGGCTCTAGGTGTATATCATAATGATTAGTCTTGGTCAGAGCCATGAGGAAATCTCACCATGAGAACTTGTTGGGGTTTCTGGAAACTCACAGAGCTGTGGGGTTCTTCTTAAGACTTTAGCCCCTGAAATTGCTCATTCTCACACCAGTCCACTTTCAACCTCCAGCAAATCACCAAAGCAGTCATCTAAATGATCCTTCCAGTTTATGCCTCCTATGGGTTCAGCTCCAGGCAAGCAGATTTTTGTTGCCATATCTGTCCAGATGCCCCCGTCTTTCCAGGTCTCAGTGTGGCTTTGCCCTGCCACCTCATCAATGGGTCAAAGAAAAGTCCTTTCTTTTCAGTTTGTCCAGCTTTCTGTTCTTGTTGGGACAAAAACGTTGACTTCCAAGCTCTTATCTTGTTGGAGCTGAAACTGGAAGTCCTCATTACCCTTTAAGATAGACACAAAAAGGAGTCTTATATAGACTATTTTGACTAATAAAATGTAGATCCAACTGCCCATTGAACATGTTGTAATCGGTATCTCTGGGTTCCCTGTGTCAATGTTAAGTACATCTTTGTAAGTATGTTATTTTTTAGAATGGAAAGAGATGCCAATCAGGGCCTAGGGGGAAGCACTGAAAGCTTTGGCATAGGCCATGTCTATTACAGTGTGAATTCTGGGCACCTTCTCCTTTGTCTACTCTTATGCATCGTCAAGCGAGACTTCATGGCTTCTTTAAAAAAAAAGAGAGAAAGGCTTATTAGTGGAGTCTAATGGCTTTCCTGAAGTCACAGAACAAAGACACTAATCTAGTTCACGCATCTCATGCTCCTGGGAAAGACCCAGCAAGGTAAAGAGACAGATGCAAAGGGAAATGTCAGAATTTTAAAATAAGCAATAAATCATTAAAAATAATAGTTATTTTTCAGAAACAATTATGAAAAACATAAACATAGAAATAAACCAAAATAAGAACTGAGATGCAAAATTGCACAATGGCCTGTTAAGAAGTGAAGGGCAGGGAGACCCCATGATTTCAGACCAGCCTATGTGTAGCATGCCTTGGCATTCAGGACAGGCTTCCCCAAGACAAGCTAGGCGTTTGCCTAACATGGCAAGACTGGAGAGAGTATAAGGAGGAAGGAAGTAACTTTGATTAAACATCTGCTGTCCCACATTTCTCTCACTCATCCGTTTGCTCATTTGAATGAATTATTAAGGTCATGCTACATGCCATGTACTGTTCTTGGTGCTGCTGATAGACAAATCAGTGTGACCTGGTGCATTCTCTTGTGAAGCTTATCATTCAGTGTGGAAGACAGACAGGTGGCCAGGTAATTACATTCCCTGGAGAAACATGCTAAAGAAGTCTGCAGATATTTTCTTGGAATGCCCTTGGAGGAGTCTGAGCCTGCCAGGGTTGGGGCAGGGGATGCCAGGCAGAGGATTCCAGGCATAGCATCCTATACCAGGCACATGAGATGCCAGGGAAGAGAGCGAGCATGGGGACCAAGAGTGAAGAGTAAATCAGGCAAGGGAAGCGCATGTGTGAAGGTCCAAGGCCCAGGGTGCAGGGGAGCATGACTTACTCAGGAATTGTCAGGTTCAGCATGGATATCACTTAGGCAGCTGCTGGTAGGTCAGGATAATGCCTTCATCACTGGACAATGGGAGCTATGAGAGGTTTCAGCAGGACAGCCTCATGGTCAGGTTTATGCCTCAAGGAGACCATAGTGACAATTATATATGAAATAGATTGGGGTATATAAGACTGGTAGCACAGAGATCAGTTGACAACCCCAGGCAGAAGTGAGAGAGGCTCAAAATAAGGATTAGTAGTGGAGAAGGAGAGAAATTAAGGGGTTGAATACATATTAAGAAGGTAAAATGGCAGCACTTAATGGCCAATTTGATTGGGGACATAGGGGAAAGGAGCTCAACTGCATGACCCAGGTCCAGATTGTAAGGAATGGAGTGATGGGTGATTCTATGTTTGAGGAGCAAGGAGGAACTTTGTATGAGGAGCAAGGAATTTTTGAGGGGATAGGGAAGACGATGACTACAGTTTTGGGTGTGTTGATGAGGCTTCCAGTTGGATGTATCCAAATTTGGAATTGAGGAGAGATCTAAACTTGGAAGTTGTCATAACCTAGATGAAGGGATTTGAAGCAGACCCTGTCATTGCCCTACCAATACTCCATGGCCCACCCAGAAGTTGCTCACATTTGGTTGTCATTCAGACCTGTGGCTTTCTGTGTCTCTCTGCCTGAGACATTCTCTGGTTTTGGCACTGCGTGGCACCTGCACAGAAGAGACAGAATGTTCTGGGTGGGGACCCCTCAAGAACAACCCTCAGTTGTTGAGGGAGGGAGGCTGTTAGATAAATACCCATTTCCTGGCCCCTTGGAGAGCCCATCTGTGTGCATTCCACGCCATTGTTCCTCAAAGCTGAGCCCAACCTTTTCCCCTGGAAAGACTGCTAAAACACAGATTCCCAGGCCTTCTCCAGAGACTCTGAGTTATTAGGCCTGGTTGGGAGGGGAATAAGATTTGCATTTCTATGCACATCAAAACCACAATGAGATATCTTCTCACCCTAGTGAGAATGGCTATTATTAAAAAGACAAAAAATAACAGATGCTGGTGAGAATGTAGAGAAAAGAGAACTCTTATACACTGTTGGTGGGAATGCAAATTAGTACAGCCACTATGGAAAACAGTATGGAGATTTCTCAAAAAACTTAAAATAGAACTACCATTCAATTCAGCAATCCTACTACTGGGTATTTATCCAAAGGCAAAGCAATCTGTGTATCAGAGAGATACCTGCACTCACATGTTTAGCCTAGCACTATTCACAATAGCAAAGACATCGAATCAACCTAAGTGTCCATCAATGGACCAATGGATAAAGAAAATGTGGTATACATACACAATAGAATACCTTTCAGGCAAAGAAATAAGAACAAAAGAATGAAATCTTGTTATTTGCGACAACATGGATGGAACTGGAGGTCATTACATTAAGTGAAATAAGCCAGGTACAGAAAGATAAATACCACATGCTCTCACTCATATGTAAGAGGTAAAGAAATTTATCTCATAGAGATGGAGAATAAAATGATAGATACCAGAGGCTGGACGGGTGTGAGGGTGGGAGGAGGAAATGAAGAGATGTTGATAAATGGATACTAACATATAGCTGGATAGAAGAAAAAAGTGCTAACTATCAGTATGAGGCTAGGGTGATAGTCCTTAGCAAAAATATATTGTTTATTTCAACATAGCCAGAGGATAGGACTTGAAATGTTCCCAACACATAACTACTGAAGGTGATGGATACCCCAAATACCATTACTTGATCTTTACACATTGCATGCATGTAACAAATACTCACATGTATCCCATAAACATGTAAAATATTATGTATCAAGAAAAAGATTTTTTTAAAAATTTGCATTTCTAACAACCTCTGTTTTGTAGTATCTCTCAGCACAAACCCAAGAGGTCGTTTCCAGTTTGCAGGAGAGGTAACCCCTGTTTAACACTCACTTAATTGACTTTCTGTCTTTCCTGTTTCCCCTCCCTGTTATCTGGCTTCTTGGGGTCACACTCCAAATGAACTACAGGCACCCAAATCCTTGTCTGAGGTCTGCTTTGGGCAAATCCTAAATATGATAGCCACTGAGGCCCCTGTATTAGGTATAATAAGGGGATACTTGGGGAAACTATCTCAGAATTGTCATCCAAGTTGGGACACATGGGCATGCATGAGGGACACTCAGGGTAACATGGCAGCTTGGGGACTGTGCCTGATTCCTGTTCCCCCCTTAGAAATATTTCTGTCACAGCACTATTCACAGTAGCAAAGATATGGAATCAACCTAAGTGTTCATCAACAGATGAATGGATAAAGAAAAGGTCATGGATATACACAATGGAGTAGTATGTGGCCATAAAAATGAATGAAATCTTGTCATTTGCAGTGACATGATGGCACTGGAGATAGGATTCACAGAGAGAGGGACAGAAATTTAAACAGGCTTAGAAGACTGGCTTACTGATTGATATGGTTTAACAGTGTCCCCACTCATATCTCATCTCAAATTGTAGCTCCCATAATTCCCATGTGTTGTGGGAGATACCTGGTGGGAGGTAATTGAATAATGGGGGTGGGTCTTTCCTATGCTGTTCTCATAACACCGAATAAGTCTCATGAGATCTGATGGTTTTATAAATGGGAGTTCCCCTGCATATGCTCTCTTGCCTGCCACCGTGTAAGATGTGCCTTTGCTCCTCCTTCACCTTCCACCATGATTGTGAGACCTCCCCAGCCGTGTGGAATGGTGAGTCCATTAAACCTCTTTCTTTTATAAATTACCCAGTCTTGGGTGTGTCTTTATTAGCAGCATGAGAATGAACTAATACACTGATCCATGATATTAAGGTCTGTGGGAGGAAGCCTCAACAACCATATGGAGATGGGGCCCAGTTCTGTCTCCATTCACTGCACTTCCTGCTCAGTAAGGAAGCATTAGTTATTGTTGTTGTTTTTGAGTTATTGTGTAGTTATTGTGTAGCTTTTGAGACATTAATAAATCTTAGTTATTGTTATTGTTGTTGCTGTTGCTGCTGCAATAATATTATATTATTATAGAAGCTTCAGGGAGTTAGTGTTAGTTATTATCATTGTCATTGTTGAACATCATTCTATTAGGCCCTCAAGGAGTCTAATCCTTGAGGAGTGGTGCAAAATTCTATACCTTTTTTTGAGGAAAAGGTCCACAACTTTTATCTGATTTTTCAGGAAACCTCCTAAGAGATAACCTATGATTTAGAGGGTAGTTTAAGTCCATGAGAATCAGTGAGATTGAACAGAGAAAAGCAGCCAGGCACAGTGGCTCATGCCTGAGATCCCAGCCCTTTGGGAGGTTGAAGTGGGAGAATTGCTTGAGCCCAGGAGTTCAAGATCAGCCTGGGCAACACAGGGAGACTCACCTTAAGAAGACTCCTCTCTACAAATAATACGTCTTAAAAAAATTGTTAGGCGGGGCCCAGTGGCTCATGCCTGTAATCCCAGCACTTTGCGAGGCTGGGGAGGCCAAGGAGGGTGGATCACGAGGTCAGGAGATCGAGACCATCCTGGCTAACACAGTGAAACCCCATCTCCACTAAAAATACAAAAAATCAGCCAGGTGTGGTGGCAAGTGCCTGTAGCCCCAGCTACTTGGGAGGCTGAGGCAGGAGAATGGTGTGAACCCAGGAGGTCAAAGTTGCAGTGAGGCGAGATCACACCACTGCACTCCAGCCTGGGTGACAGAGCGAGGCTCTATCTCAAAACAAACAAACAAACAAACAAACAAAAAACTGTTAGTCAGGTGTGGGTTGGGGTGGCAAGCACCTCTGATCCTGGCTTCTTGGGAGACTAAGGCAGGAGACTCTCCTGAACCTGGGCCTTCGAGGCTGTAGTGAGCCATGATTGTGCCCCTGTACTCCAGCCTCAGTAACAAAGGGAGACTCGGACACACACACACACACACACACACACACACACACAAAAGAGAGAGAGAGAGGAACAGTTCTGTGTGCAGATTGCTAAGAGAGCAGGGTCAAGTTCACAGCCTGGAGGCAGCAACACACAATGTTGAGCAAGGAGAGGTGGTGGTGTGGATGGCAGAGGGAGGCATGTTCATAAAAGGAGAAAACTGCCAATGGTGGCGAGCTCTCTAGAGAAACAGGCAAGGGTGAAAGCAGACCATGCTCAAGGCATTTCAGGAGGATGGTGAAGTCAGGAGGCATCCCAAGATGACCCAGGCACTGTAGGAAGTGACTGAGAAGAAAGACAGCCCCAACAGACGATGCCAACAACTCTTTCAACAGCGAGAGGGTTGGAGGAGACTCTGCAGCTAAAGGAGGGAGGTGGGAGGGTGGGGAGGGGGAATAGTTTTCAAATGATGGAAATAAAAACAACAGTGGACCAGAATGCTCACAAAAGACATAACATCTCTTCATCTCTGCTTTAAATATGGAAAATGAGTCTCAAGGATGTAAAAAAAAAATGTTCGGTTTCACCTAACCCATTGATATGGTTTGGCTGTGTCCCCACCCAAATTTCACATTGAACTGTAGCTCTCATAATTCCCATGTGTTGTGTGGGAGGGACCTAGTGGGAGATAATTGAATCATGGGGGCAGTTTCCCCATGCTGTTTTCGTGGTAGTGAATAAATCTCATGAGATCTCATTGATTAAAAGGAGTTTCCCCTTTCACTTCGTTCTCGCTTCTCTCTTCCCTGCCACCATGTAAGACATGCCTTCCACCTTCTGCCATGATTAAGATCTCTGTAGCCAAGTGGGATTGTGAACCCATTAAACGTCTTTTTCTTTATAAATTACCCAGTCTCAGGTATGTCTTTATCAGCAGCATGAAAATGGACTCATACACCCACTAACCACAGAACTGGAAACTGGCTTCAGTTTGTCTCTCTTTGGAGTAAGCTGTCCATGGCATAATATTTCTTAATAGTGTTTGTAGTCACAAATATCCAACTTTCCATGGCTACCATGCTAGATCAAATTCTTCCATAAGGTTCCTTGCCACTGTTTCATTGCAGCCTTTCTCAAGATGACTTTTCAGGGTGCAAGGACCCCAGGAAGGGGTAATTGCAATCGAAGTGTGTGGATGGGTCTGGCGTCAGATGTCTCCCTCTGACCTAAGGCAGGAAGCTGAAGGCACTGGGCACCTGCGGTAAAGCAGAGGAAGGGCCCAAAAAGAGGACAAGACAGACAGCCACCAAAGATGCAGTGCCACTGGGGTATTACCTCGATGGGACTTGCAGTAATGACACTCACGTCTTGGTTCTTTCTTTTGTCCTTTGATGTCTTGGTGAAGTTGGGCCAGTGCAATGATAGCAGCCTTCTCCAGAGGTCAGGGGACCTGACAGGGTGGGAATAGAGAGTGAGTACTAGGTCCAGGCGAAGCCATACAGTGGGCCAGGCTGTGACCTGCACGTCCATCTGTGGCTCACCTAGGGAGGGCAGCTGTGGTTCATGTGCGAAAAGGAATATTGCAGTCCTCACATCTTGCAGAAGACGCTGCAGAAGTCCAGCCTCTGCTTGTTCTCCATGCTGATTCGGGCTAGAAAGAGCTTGATCACCAAGACATGGGAAGATCATGCAAGAGCGTGAAACAGAAGGACCACAAGGCTACAAGCAAAAACCAAGCCAAAATTCGACCACAGCAGAACATCAACTGCTAAACACTAAGAAAGACTAGATCCCAATGTGTGCTCATTTTCTCTGGAAGAATGTATCTCTTCCCTATTTGAGAACGCCCTGCCTCCCTGACCCTCTCCTACAATTAACTTTACTGCAGAGGCAATGGACTGAGGGAAGAAGTGATGGGGAGGACACAGACGCAAGACTGCAAACTGAGTAAATCCCTGATGCCACAGAGACAAGGTGGAAGGGAGGCACTGTGATGGCAAGGTGACTTAGCAAGCCCAGAAGGCACCAGGCCAGCTTTATCCAGCATCAATCAAACTGGTATCTGCCACAAAAAAAGTAGGAAAGAAAATCGGGACTTGATCCAAATAAATCTATCAAGTATCAAGTTTGGCATGAATAAAAATGCACCTAGTGTATCATTGACTTTTGTATATCTGAACTCCAAACCTAACCAGCTGGAATACCCTATTTTAAGTAGCATCCCATTCGACCTTCCAAAAGCAAGGCAAGTTTTAGCAGGTTGGAAGTCAGTGCCTTAAACAGTATCTTCTTCTCTGGATGCAAATGAGAGAAGTACTGATCTACTCCATGGAAGAAAAAAAAATCAGAACTAAGCCCCAAAAGCCAGACTCACACAAAAAAAATCAGTGTGATGGTTTCACCATCTAAAGGGTTATTGGCAAGTTAGTGGTCCATGTCCTGTGACCACATCGGTTCTGCTTTACAAAGAATGTGTCAATCCTACAGTCTTCACCGCTAGGAAGTACCGGGTGGTTATAGACCATCAGAGCGCACTTAAGCTTGAGGAGTGGACTTGGTTTCTGTCCAGGTTTTAGAGCTCATAATGAGTGATGGTTGCCAATATGGGCTCAGACAGACCTGAGTCAGATTTCTACTCTGGGGCTTGGAGGCTGTCAGTAACTTGCTCGGTCCCCTCCCTTCCCACCACAGGCCTGTGACTCTGTCCTGGCTTGCAGGACTTGGTTACAGACAGATGAGATAACAGCTGCAGACCTCTTGGCTCCGTGTCTCTTCCCTTGTAGGTGCTCAGTAGCTAAGTAGATACCGGTTCTATTTTCCTCTAAATTTTCCTTACAATTTAATCATTAGCACAGGTCTCTCCAAAGAGCAATTGATGTTAAAGGATAATTTTAAGGCATTCAATTTGATTTTAATAGTCATAGCTAGGCTGTGTCTAGTTTGTGATTTTCAAACAAAACCAAACAGAAACACACCATTTAAAATGAGTTAAGCTGAAATGAGCCCATGAGTTAAGCTAAGTTGGATACATTTTGTGTGTCATAGAAATGATGGGAGGGAACCAAGCTGAGGTAGGTTAGGGATGAGGTTAGAGACTAGAAAAGAAAGGGGAGTGAAGCAAGGGGTTCTGGTTTGGGAGACAAGAAGGCTGTTTTCAAGGTAGTCAAAAGGCATAAGGAAATAGGACCATCTCCCTGCTGTGCCCCGGGCCATCTTCCTCTGCCCATCAGCCCTGCTTGGGCCAGGTGGGCAGGATGAGGGTCCTTCAGTCATCCGTGGAGCCACTGCAGTCCCTCCAGCTGAGCTGTTCTACCCCACCCAGCTTCTCCTAAAACTACCACTTGAGACAAAAGGAAAACATGATTTTCATCCAGATGAATGTGGTGTGTGTATGTGTTTTTAACTGTTGCTGAATGTCACATCAGAAATTAGAAGCCCTAAAAATTAATTTTAACCAAACATACTCACTTTATTCTTTCTTGCTGCATTCATCTTTTCTGTCTAATACTGCACTCACTTCTGGAGAACAAGAGGAGAAATATTAGATCCTTCAGTTTTAAAAAGTAAAAAGCCACGGACAGAAGCATGCCCTTCTCCTTTGGTTCTTAGCATTCTGGAACGCACCTGTGTTAAAATATGAAGAAATAAAACAAATATAAATTATGCATTTTCCAACTTAATTTAAAATGCATTATGCTTTGCTTTGTTCTCTGGAATTAGTCTTATTAAGGGGACAGATCTGTATGGATTAATTTTGAGTCAGTTTATTCACTTCTTTGTAATTCAGTGGCAAGGATTTTTGTCCTCAGGCATCAAATTAATTTTTTTTTGCTGTAAGTAACACATACAAAATATAGACCTCTTTGTGTTATTTCTTTGTTTACCTGGCATGCAACATATTCTCATATTATGCTTCCACCAAATCTTAAATCTTCTCCCTTTAAACAACAAAACTTTACCCACGATTTTTAAAGCAATGTAACCTTTGTCACAATATTGGAGTTGAAAACAATAATAGCATTATTCTCTGGTTATATTCATTTCTATTAGAGATCTTCATGGCCTCCCTCTAACCCAAACTCAAGGAGACCAGCCCCCAAGCCCCTGCCTCCCCAATAATTTTGTCAACATGTGAACTGATATTTTATGGCTATTTAAAATGGGTACCAAATCATCATTCTTAAATATTGTTTTAGTATAGTAATTCTTTGTTCCACTTTGACATTTTAAATCTTTATATTTTTCCTCCCTACACGGAGCAAGAAAATCGTCTGCATTCTTAATTAGTCTTCTTTAAACAAAATATCCTTTCATATGCACTAATAAAGACTAAGGAGCCTTCCCCTCTTGTTTAAATAACTGCTTGCTGTAGTATAAAATTGTAAGAGACACGATGCAGATCAAGTTGCGGGCTTGAAGTGGGGAAGAGGAACAAGCCGTGCCATAATAAGCAGATTTTAATGATTTACTATAAATCAGCATTTTTGCCCTGTCAGTGAGATTGAAGAGGCAGACAGCTCCTCACATGTCTGCCGAGCAAATGCCTTCCTGATGAATCATGTGCACTGAATCACTGATCACAACATTCAAACGGCACATCCAAATAATGAGGGAAACATATACACAGGCTCCCGATGGCTGCTCCAAGGCAGCAGGAATATATGTTTTTCCGTTGTGTGGTCGTTAAACCCCTCGCATTGATCCTCCCAGGACTGCATGGAGGGTAATAGAAGTGTATATTACCCGGTTAACCGCTGGTGCCCAAAACACAGGCTGATCTCCATAAATGCTCTCCCCAACCCCCTAGACTTTTGATGAGAATCTAATCTGGTCTTGAGGAGAATGGAGGAAAGCAGAAAAAATAAAAATAAAAATAAAAAACAGGCTGTAATAATGAACCTGAATGTAAAGAATCTGGTTGCAAAACCCAACAGAAATTGGAGCTAATTTCTGGGGGCTGGTCTTCCGATGTCCCCCTCCCAAGCCACTGCCCCTAATGTTTGTTTGCTTCCTCTGCTAGTGCCTAATATTCCCCAGTGGCAGTGCTTCCGGTCGGCAGGATCATTTCTGGGGAGAGGAGTGCCACTCTTCTTGTTGGAAGGATCCATTTGGAAACTGAGTATGGAGGACCCCCCGAAAGGACGGTGGTCCGGAGAGCCAGGCCCCTGGAGCAGACTCTGAGGCCATCCCTGACCTGGACTTGGAGATGTTCAGGAAGCCTTTCCAGCAGACCAGAGGCTTTCCCTGATGGCAGCCTTCAGGGCCTCACTCCTCTCAACCGCCACAGCCCAACATCGGCATCTCTCTCTGGTGCTGCTTGCTTCTTGTTGTCTTTGTAACACTCATCTTCATGGACTGTGGCTTCCTCAGTTGCAAAATCATTGTTTTAATTTTTTTGGAAACCCTTAAAATAACTTGCACATAGTACAGGCTTTGCCATCATCCACCTACCTCCATGAGTAATGAATGAATGAATGACAGCCACAGAGGCCAAGTATTGGCCAGCCACACTGAGCCGACTCTCTAGGACACCTCACTCTCTGAGAAAACGAGGACGTCCTTGAGCCTAAGACAATCAATTTCTCTGCCAAATCCTAACCCCACTCCCTCTGGCATCCAAAGCCCTGCTTTGGGGCCAGCTGGGAATCTACTAACCGTGGTCCCACCCGTGGACTTAGCTGGCTGCCCGGCTGCTGTGGGGAAGATCTCCAAGGGAAGTCCCAGCTCAAACTGGAGAGGAAAAGAGGGAGGCCTCCAACACCAGGGCATTTCCCACTGCATTCTCGTACGTACCCCACATTACATCCCAGTGGTGCTGCCGGAACACAGATGGGGCCCCACAGTTCCACACTTGCTGCCTCTGGCTGGAATGCCCACTCCTTCCCTATTTAAATATACGTATTGTTAAAAATAGAGCTCCTCTTCCTCCCTGAAACCCTGTCTCATCTTGTGCAATGGAAATCATCTCTCCCTTCTCTAAGCCCGATTATGCTTCAGATATTTCCTTTGTTCATTCATTCATTCAATCACCCTGCCTCACACCAGAAGATGCCTGGTCTCTTCTGGTAATGGTGAAGAGTGCCAACCTATGGGGTGGCGGCGGCTGCACCGTCCATTCTTCAGTGTGCATTGAGCATTCGCTGTCTGCTAGGCACCGTTCTGGGCCCGGTGGTGACCTAGTTGGGGCTGGACAGGTCCTTCCCAGGAGGTCACCAATCCGTGTCATCTGTGTCCTCAATCAGAATCCTGCAATTAAAAGGGCCTTTCCCTGGTTTAATGCTCTAATGTCACCATCACATTCGTAACATTTGTGAAATTCGTAACAATTTTCTAACAAGAGGGCCTGCATTTTCATTTTGTGAAATACTATAGCAGTCCTGGCTTCAATTTTGAAGGACTTGAATTCAGGGTGGGGGATGGGAGGGAGATGAAAATAAACAAGTAAATGAATGAACAAGACATTTCAGATGGCTCTGTGTGATGGGACGGAGAGTTGAAGGAGGGCTACTTCACATGGGGAAATTAAGGCAGGCTGGTGTGAGGAGGACTTCTGAGAGGAGTTGCGTGTGATGGAAGGACACAACCATAACCAGCATGAGATAAACCAGTTAACCCCATGAATGAAATGAGCCGATTAAGCCCATGGGTTGTTTCAGTGACAGTGCAACCTTTTATTCTGTTCTGGATGCTTGGACTGGTGGGTGCCTTCCTTCTCCCACCCTAGAGGGAAATTGTTGGGACGTACAGGCTCCTGTGGCCTTCTCTCCTAGCCAGAGACAGGCAGACCATTTATGCCACCAGGAACAAGGAGGAACACCCTGGTGTGTCCCCTCTGGAATCCTCCAGAAGTCCCTGGAACCCTCTGGAACAGAAGCCTCACCTTCCTCCTCCTCCCCTGGCAGCCTCAGCACCTAGGCCCCCTGGGTCTTCTCGGTTCCTCTGTCCACCTGACTTTGCCCAAGAATCTTCCACAGGAGATTCGGGGTCCTACAGACAGCCTTGAGAGACTCATGCCCAGGAGGTGCTCTGTCTCTGGGGCTAAGGTTTAGGGAAATGGTGCAGACCAGCAGGTGCTTGTGAATTTCCTCTTCTCCTTGGGTCTCTAGCCCCAGGCCCCACTGTGGTGTCTCAGAGCACCCTGATGGGTTTGCATCACAGCCTTTCGCAGCAGCCTTCCTTGGCCAGGTAAGTTAGGTATGGATTCTCTTACACAGGACTCATTATTCCTTTAGGTCTCTGCGGAGAACGGGAGTGTGGGGACTAGGGCCAGGGCTGTGCCCTCCCACAACGGCCTCTCCCTGTCCTGTTCAGGAACCTCTCCTGCCATTCGAGCCTCAGGCCAGCTGTCTCCTGGAGAAGACAGAGAACCAAACCATCCATTATCCCACCTGGCCAGGAGGACTTGAGATGACAGATTAGTGCGGCACCAAGCACAGTGGCTGGCACAGGAGACCCTTGTCACCTCCTCCAGGCTGTCTTCCTTCAATAACAGGCTCCGTCGTCATGCTTGGGTATTCCCACAGCAGTCACTGATTCTCTGCTGTGGCATACTCCTGATGAAATTCAACAGTTGAGACAAATGGGCTAGAAAGAGCTCTCTGAGGGCAGAGGCCTTAGGTGCCACAATGCATACTTGGACCTGATACCCAGCAGGTGTGCAGGGAAAGGTATGCAGAAGGGAAGGAAGGGGATGGCTTGGTACTCACAGCGGCAGCACACAGGCTGTGTGTGGGCAGCGCCCAGGAAGGAGATGCGTCAATACAACAAGGGTTGACACCAAGTGCTGTGCAGTTGAAAGCCACAATGTAATTATCCACCCAGGAAAAGAAGGTCCCCTCCCATGGGACTGCCATCCATGTGAAGAGAAGGAAAATAAACTCATTCAAGGTCAATTTAAAGGTTAAATGGAGGTCAACCAGGGGGGAACTGAGACCATCCCTGTCAATGGGAGCAGTCTTGGCCACTTAGGACTTTAACCTTCGGCTTTAACATTCATCTGAAAAAAAAAAGTGAAGCAGATAATTGGGTATTAGTAGACATACCATTTTAGCCATCTTAGAAAATAAAAAATAAGAGTGATCGTGGATCCAGTGGCAGTTACTTTAGAAAGATAGTAATGTGTAATTCCCAGTTTCTCAGACTGTAACTTCTGCACTTACCACTAATTTCTCCACTGCTCCAATTGCAGTGTATACATTTAGTTTAGAATTTATCATCACCGTTTGTGTATATTACGCCAGCAGCATAATCCATCCTCATGAAGCTAATGCTCAGCATTAGGAAAATGGACTCCATATGGAGCCTGCCAGACTCTGGCCTCAACACAGACTGAGTTGCAGGTTCCTGGGCCCCCACTCCCCCGACCCCAGAGTATATGCGGCGTTATGTTTTGTGCACTCTCTCCAAATGGCACGGTCTGATTTCTGCAAGTTGCTGGTGTCCATTGTCTGTGGATGTAAAAATCAATGACCTACATACGATTTTGATTTTGCACTGGGAATTGAGAGAGAGAGAGAGAAAGAAACATTGAGAGAGACAGAGAGCGAGAGAGAGAAATGAGATGAGATGCAAATGGAAAATAATGAAACAGTCATGTTAAGAAATATATTAGCATGTTGGACTCAAAAAATATATTTCCAAGAGGATATCCTTTTTTTTTCTTCCAACAGGAACATATTTAATTTCATGGTCATTTGATTAAAACAGTTAATTGTATTAATGTGTTATTGAGCTGAAAGTGCTGGTCATTCCGGGGTGGACGCTCACTCGGGCGCAGAGAACAAAACCTTGTAATTCCAGGGCTCTTTGGGAGCTGGTGGAGCTAGGACCTGCTATTGAAACCTCTCAGTGGATATTCAATCCTTGTTTTTATTTTCTTAAAAGAGAGAGAGAGAGAAAGCCTCAAACTGCTGATTTCTGCAGAAAAATCTGCAAATGAACTGTTCTATTAGCACAAACATACCAAAGTCTTTAGAACCCCTTTCTTCAAAAGCATAATTAGGTATTTATTTCAGACATACTAACATCTTTGCAGTAGCTAATAAGATGCAGCCCATTTGAATATTAATATAATAAATGATTAAATTAAACAGCAAGATTCAGACTCAGAAATAGCCTTTATAGGTCCCAGGGGGTCACTAAAACTGTTTCCATTTCTTCCTACAGTTAACATAGTGCAAGGGACAGGAATGCATAGAGCAATATTTGTCTTATGAAACGCGGAGTTTTATATGGTGCTATTCAGTTTTATTACTCCACAGTTTGAATCTGGGGCCCAGAGTGAAGTCACCATGCTGTGGTCTGACAGCCCCTCTTCCTGTCTCACGGCTTGCTGGCATTCCAGAGATGCTCCGCTGCTTGGCAAAGAGTCCTCTCTGATAGTCTCCATACCAATAGGTACTCACGCAGCTGGGCACAAGGTAAACCCATAATATGATTAAAGGAAATGAAGGCAAAACCCAAAAACCAACTGACTCTGCATACCAAACTGCCCAGGGTTTATTTTGTGTGTCTACATGGGTGCATTTCTGGACTCCACTGAGTGCAGTGTGTGTGTGTGTGTGTGTGTGTCGGGGGGGTGGGTAGGGGGGCTGGCTGAAAGGCCACACCCAAAGCTGGGGTGTGGGCTGAAGCCAGATGCACCAGGATGTGGGCAGGCTCTTCATCTCTCAACTAGGAGGGACCCCCGCCCACCCACTTCACGCGCACAAAAAAGAATAGGCAAAGTCCACAATTATAATTGGAGATTATTCCAATAAAGGTGTTTCCCTTTTTAAATTAGTTCATGAAAACTGCACAGTCTCCAAATCCCATGAACCTGAGATGTGTTAATAAACATCTGGCCATGGTTTTTGCTTAATTAGCATTCTCTAGTTTGGACGGAAGTCTGTTTATGTAAAACAAAACACACACACACACACATACACAGATTCTGTTTTGTAAGCCACAGCCCCATAGAAATCCAAAACGAGCCTCCCCTAATGATTGGAGAGAGATTTGGGTCTTTCCATACTCCTATTTGTCAACTGAGCAGCAGAAGAGAAAAGATACTTGGATCTGCATGTCTAATTTTATTATGCAAGTCTCAGATCCAATATCTAATAACTTGATATAGTCATGCTGTTTGAAAATATTCACATTTTTGGAATAGAAGATATTGAAGCTTGCAGGTCAGCTTGCATTAAATAGAAAACAACACAAACCAACCTCAAGCATGTCCACAGTCCACATTATTATTATCCACAGCCAAAAATCTCCCAGCCCTATCTCTCTAAGGAGCAGCGTCGGCAGGGAGGTAATGGATAAACCATAACCCGGCTTGCAAGGCTTTATTGTCTAAATTAGATAAAAGAAAAGTAGGAAGAAAACTCAAAGATAAGTGGTACAAAGTAAATCAAAACAAATCATCTTACCAAACTTTATTCACATCTGATACCATTTTTAGAAATTAAGGTCAGTTTTGTGGAACTAATAGGAAGTTATACCTATATATCTTGGGCACCGTGACAATGCCGGGGTGGAAGATTTATACACCATGGTTGCAGATGCAGAAGAAAGATATGAGAGATCAAATGGAAGTGCATGATAACAAATGAAAAATGGTCCCCACAGCCCATAAATTAATTGAGAAAAGAAGGTTGTCATTATTTGAACATGCTTTAAAATAAGGTATGGAGTCCAGATGGCTGAGGATAGATAGGCCCACAAAGTTTGAGTAATTGATGACTTAAAAATAAAACAAGATCTTAAAGAAATGAATCACATTGGGCAAGTTAGAGGAGGAATATTATAAGAGAAAAGAGATTAAAAAAAGCACACAAAGCAAAAATGAACCCCACATCTCTGGAACCATTAAAGCCCAATGAAAGCATAAAAGAAAAAGTGAGTTCATGGGGATTCAAAAATGGGGGAGAGGGCAAGAAGGGGGGCAGATCAGAGGCAAAACTCTAATATGGCTACATTTCAGATGCTATTTCACTAACCTATTCAGCTTTGTTTTGGCTTTTCTGTTGCAAACATATGCCTTTTCCTTTTTTTTTTTTTAATGGTATCTAAATAGGGCTGCCCTAAGGTGGGCCACCAACGTTGCAAATAATAGTTTTCTGCTGCTGCCTCTTAAGCTAATCCCCCACTAGAAAATTCAAAAACAATTTGCCTCTGGGGTACCTGTGTTGCAGGGGGTGGGGTGGCTGGCAGCTTGAGAATTTTCTTGGGGAGGTGGGGTTTGCCAAAAGAGCAAACTCAATTGATTTTCCACAGCCAGAGTAGACCAGAACCTTCCCCAAGGAGAGGATATCATCACCTAGATAAGCCCATCTCCTTTCCTGCCCACTGCCAAGGGGAAGAAGGCGCTTGTCTTCAGTACCTTCTCCTGGAAATGGTATTTCTGCTGTATCCAGATGCAAAATGAGTTCTAAAGGAACAGCAAATGCTCCCTCCCTCCTTCCTTCCCTTTTTCCTTTCTTCTTTCCTTTCTCCCTCCTTCCCTTCCTTTTTTGCCCCCTCCCTCTCTTCTTCCTTCCTTCATCTCTTCCTCCCTCTCTCCTTTTTTCTTCTTCCTTTCCTTCTTTGCTGCCTCCTTCCCTTACTCCTTTCTTCCTTCCCTCCCTCCTTCCTTCCTCCCTCCCTCCTTCCCCCTTCTTCTCTTTCTCCCTCCTTCCTTCCTCCCTCCTTTCTCCCCTCCTTCCTTCCTTTCCCATTTCTTCCCCACTGTCTCCTTCCTCCCTCCCTCCCTTCTTCCCTTCCTTCCTGCCTTCCCTCTTTTTTTCCTGGCTTTTTCTTTGTTTGTTTCTTTCTTTTTCTTCTTCTTCTTCTTTTTTTTCCCAGAATCTCTTCTTTTTTCTTTTTTGACACTTCTTTCTCCATCTTTCTAATCACTACTTGTGCTACCATCTGTAATTTCCCCCATATCCCTGAAATACAGGAAATGGAAGCAGCGGTGCAGCGTATTCCATATTTATGACTTCTCAGTACATTAGAGCATCCACTGGCTCTGGAGAGCCCCCGTCTGAGTGCAGCTCAGTGGAAATGCTCTCCGTGCAGCCAAAAGAGGCCGGCTGGGGCAAGGGAAGCCTCGGAAGTATGCTAATCATGCCTCTCAAAGGCTTCCCATTAGGGCTCTACTTGGTCCTTGTTTTGAAAATGTATTTTTCCCTCTGCTTCTCTCCTTTACACACATATATATTTTTGCCCTCAAAGCCAGATATTTGCTGTTCACACTAAGAGAGTATTATGAATATTCTGAATGCAAAGATAGCTTTGGGATAGCACCTCAGGCACGGAGGTCGGCATGGGTGTACACAGCCCCTTTATTTACCCGGTGAGGAGGCAGGCTGCATTATTACAATGCTCTCCTCCACACCATACCCTGGTCCCTCACATTAAACTCCTTGGCAACTGATTATTGATGACAAAATATATATATACAGCTGTACATTTCCACTGGCTGCTGGGAATGTACAACCACAGACTACCTTTCCGTGCTAAGGAACATGCAAATGTGTGATGCATGTGTGTGCACGTGTGCACATGAATTTGTGTGAGTGTGAGTGTGCATGCATGTGTGTGCATATGTGTTTGTGTAAGTGTGAGTGTGTGTGTGTTGGAGCAAAACACGTGCTATTGTGGCAATATAAAGGCAAAGTTTAAAAAGTCTCTCATCACAGTTCACTCTCGCGTTATTAAGGTGCATTAATCTCCAAAGTGAGACACACACAGGATAAACCAAAATATGACCCTAAGTGCTGAAGGCAAGCCAACGGACTTAGAAATAATCTGAAGACAGAAATATATAGGCAGCAAACGTTTCAAGAGAAGGAGACTTGCCAGGAGGATTGATTTGAATACTCTGCCTGGAGATTTATTTTGCCTTATTGTCACAAAAGGCAATGCCCTGCCCCCAGCCAGCCGCCCCCCCACCCTCCCTTCAGGCAGTGAAGGAGATGGCATAAAAACCTCTTTGACCGCGTGGCGATGGTTATGTCTTAGTAGAGGCTAAAAATGGATGAGAAGTATCGGAGAAATGAACTTCTGCGGTTTTCAAAAAACGGTTCAGAATAGATGAGCCAACTCCTTTACATGTTCAAAAGAAAGAGGGAACAATTTTGTGAAATGCTAAGGCAGTGCAAAGTGAATGTTAAATAGTTTTTATCCACCAAAAAAATAGACTTATTCAAATGCATGTCTTGCTTGTCTTTAACTAAAAGTGAAATTTCTTAAATCCAGCTGTAGTCTTATGGGTGGTGGGAGGTGGCGGGGGTGGGGGACAGCGGAAGCACAGAATGTCTTCCCTGAACTGAACATCATGTCATTTTAAAAGCAGAGGCACACACGCTATTGATTTTTTTCTTAATACAAATTTGGCAGATTTCACATGATCCATTACATTTCTCAGGACGGTTAAGATGCAGCTTGCATGATTTATTCAGAATAAGGTCCATTTTTAGCTATATTTAAGTCTCCTATTTGTTATTTAACATGTGTTTAATGTTTTCTGCCCCTGCTGTGCACAGCTGCAAGCTGCTATTTTTTGGCAATTTTTGTGACTGGGAAGTGATTTGTGTCTTTGCATCTCACCTTTCTATTCTGTGGGCCTGCTGTTTTGATTTTTTCCTAAACTTTGAAAAATAAGTTGCTCTGTGTCGCGACCTCTGCTTCACTTTGCTGGGCAAACAGGAAAGCTTAAAGGGTACAACCAACCATGACAGACCTCTTACAGAGTTTTTAGAACGACATCGCTGGGAACTGAAATTTCAGGAAATGTATATTTTAAAAAATGCCAAGTTTTCCCCTCCCAGCCCCTCAGAACGGATTGAAGCTAGCAATTTGGAAAAATGTCCGTCCTCCAGTGAGAATGTCTGTGGTGATTTAATTTGTTGCTGACATGATTCTGCAGGGCTTAGCCAGGTAGAAACCAATGTGGTACCTATCACCTATCGAGGGGAAAAGGCAGCTCCCCCCAACCCCCACAACTGTTTAAGAAAACATACTCCAGGATTCTGCAGGCACGTGCCTCAGCAAAACACTTCCTGTAACTGCCTCTCTGAATCCATTCTTCCCTGAAAGAGGGTGTGCCACTCAGGGCTGTCTGTCCGGTGCCAGGTCAAAGATGCCCCTGAACACTTCTCTTCCCCACCTGCCCAGACCAACACAGGAAGTCGGCAACAGACACACATTGCAAAGAACGGTGCATCACGCTTGGACAAAGAGTAGTCCTACCAGCCTAGTTTGGACCTATCATATATAAGTAAAAAGTCTGTAAGTGTTTACCCGATTCCATCAAACACGACGATGGCACTGAGTGGCCTGGTGATTTATTTTTCCAAAGCCCAAACGATCCTGCTTAATATTGCTTGATGTGTGCTAACCTTCCCTTTGCAGGGCCTGCAATTGAAAGCCATGTTGCAGTGGTTTAATCCTGGCCTCTTACTTATCTAAAACACACTCTCCGACTGTGCTGTGAAAATTGAATCTTTTCCCTACAATCTTACTGACATGAAAAATATATAATACAGTAAATGATTAATGCAGTTATAAACTATACCTGAGATAAGATTTAAGTATTCATATTTCTATCATGTTAATACAACACGATAAACCCATGAAGCAAACTTGACCGGGGCATTTGTTATTCTGTCCAGTGTTCAATTATTCTTTGTCCAAATACAATTTAGGGGCTTGTTGTAATGCAGTCACTTGCTGAACACATTATGTGCTTCTGGGAGATAATAAGCTACATTGATGGTCAGCTGAGGAGGCCTGCCCCACAAAGACCCCTACCAAACACCAGGGAATATGAGGACAGTTCCCATGGCCCTGGGCCCAGGGACAGGCCCCCTGAAAAGACCATTTTTGCACCAGTATTCCAGCCTCATTTCAGCCACCCTTCCTCCCTTTTATAAGAGAGTCTCCCGTTAAGGGCAAACTTATTTGCCATAATCAAAAGGAAGCTTAACAATAAGTGAAACTGCTTAAAAGCTGCCTTCGCCTAACGCTGAATATCGTTTTTTTTTATCTGTGACTGTAGAGAAGCCATTTCTTTGTTGGCTCTAAATGGCCCCCATTCCTTCGTTGTGCAAATTGCTCACACGCGCCAATGTGCCATTTACCACCCACCTCATTATTTTTATACTTCCGATGATGTCGATTTTGATTTTCAAATGCCAGCCATTTATAGCTCATTCTAAAACACACACACAAAAATTAAGTGATTCACAATCTCTGCCATTAGCTGGGCTTTGGGGGCCTCTAAGTTGAGGACAAGCAGTATAGCAGAGTGGCCACACACCTGTGTGTGGTGTCCCAGATCTGTCCCTCATTAGCTAAGAGACCCTGAAGAAGTTTTTTCACCTCTGTAAGTCTTAGTTTCCTGCTTAGGAAGGTAGAATCATGCTTTCTACCTCTTAGGTTTGAAGGGCAATCACTAACAGTATGTGGCATGTAATACATCCTCAATAAATGTTAATAATCACTGTATGGTCATTATTTCCTGGCTCTCACTGCAACAAATGAGCTGTCTGTGGACAACAGGCTCATTCTCAAAACTATCTGCTCAAAGCTGGACAGGCACCCATGGTGCCACATCTTGCTCCGTAGACTCTAGAAATTGCTGCTGCTTTGAGAGATGCTTTCTGCCCTTGGTATTCTGAATTCAGTGCCTGGGAGGGGAAGCACCTCTAAGGTCCTTGGGGACAGGCAAGGCAGAAGACATTTAGTAGGAGGCTCACTTAGTACCCAGCACAGGTGGAGCTCAGTGTGGACATGAACTCTAAGATATAGGGGCATTGGAAATGCAAATAGGTGTGATATAGTGTGTACACAATCTTCCTGGGAGTGTCTGCACACAGGTCCTATGATCCCCTTTAATTTATTTTTTTTCTTCTTATTTTTTGAATTTTTCTCTTTTTAGAGACAGGGTCTTGCTCTATCGCCCAGATTGGAGTGCACTGGTGCAGTCACAGATCACTGCAGCTTTGACCTCCAGGGCTCAAGTGATCCTCCCACCTAAGCTTACTGAGTACCTGGGCCTACAGGTGTACACCACCATACCCAGCTAATTTTTAAAATTTTTATAGGGATAGGGTCTCACTATGTTGCCCAGGTTGATCTCAAACTCCTGGCTCAAATGATCCTCCAACCTCAGCCTCCCAACTTTCTGGGATTATAGGTGTGAGCCACCATGCTAAGCCTAAATCACTTTTAATTATGACCCATCTGTAACAAAGCCAAGTCCCCAAGTACTGACAGAGAGCTCACCCGAGTGGGCCCTCAATGTTCTTCAAAATTCATACCAGGAGCATAGGAAAACTCACTGTTTTCTGAATCTCTCTCCAAAGTCCAGCCCTCTGTGGTGGGAAGTGGGGAATCCATCCCTCAGATTTGCCACGCAGTAGACAAGTTGTAAGGAGAAAGGGACCTCTGCACTTGTTTGGGGCCAGGATGAGATGGGCTGTTGGACTGGCTCCTGGTGGCCAGAGAGAAACAAGAAATCAGCCACAGTTTCCTGGTCTAGGGACAGGAAGAGACCTCAGGAGAGAAGTCAAGAAGGTTATTTGCTAGATTGAATGAGCCTTTTTGGTGCTGGACTGCAATTACCTTAGGGTGGAGATTGTGAGGTGGAGGCTGTCTTCATGCCTACTCTATAGAAACTGACGTATTAATGCTTGCCTTGTAGAGCTTCATGAAATCAGGTATTTCCACAACTGCCTTTCTGGAACAAAACAGCTTTATGCACAGAGCCCTAGATCCTGATGGATGCTCTCAGTGAATACTAGCTTTTGTCAGAGTGAATTTCTTTCTTTCAGTTGCAGGATCAGAAATATGTACTTTGGAAATATTGGGAATGACATGCTTGGCATCACTCTTGAATGTTCAGTATTAAGGAGGGCCCTACAGGGAAGGATGCATTCAAGGCCCAGAGCCCAGCCCTCATCCAGCTGCTCGCTCACTACTCCTTCAGGCTAGCAACATGCATATTGCCCTTGGTCTGGGGTTCTCTTTTCTTTGCCCAGACCTGGGAAGGAACAGCCCTGTGTTTTCATTCTATGAGACTCTTTGCCTATTCCCATAAGAGGGCTGGCCTTGGTGTGGGCTGCTGGCTTGGACAAGAGGGTCCTCCATCCCCCCAAATTTCCCCTTTCTGCTCTTAGGTTTTGAAACATTTTTAACAAGGAAAGATACGTTTTGCTTCATTGGTGAGATACTTTTAAAATGATGTTAGTTTTGAAAAGGGTTCATTCACCAAAACTGAAAGGAGATTTTCTTCTAAGAGTGTTTTTAGCAGGAGAAAGGAAGGCTAGAAATCCCAGGAAGGGTGCCATATTCCCAGCATCAGTAAATATTTGCTTAGTAAATGAATAAATGACTCTGGGTGTCTGGCAAGGATGGATACCACAGGTCCTGAAAAGGACCTTCCCAGAGGCATTTGTTTCCTCTCCAGTAATGGGGAGAGTGCTAGACATGGAAGAGGAATTCCATATATGTTTGCTGAACTGAACTGAAGGAAAGGAGAGTCTAGCATGGATAAGTCCACTTTGCTGACTTCAAAAATTGATGCAGGTCTCTTGATGTCAGCCCCCCAAATACTTTCCCATCCTTGGACACACTGGCTCTGCCTTCATGCAGTGGCCATGACATTGTCCCTCCCCCTTTCTGGTTCTGACTCTTCTGACATTGTCAGCCTTGCTGTCAAGATCCTTCTCATGTCAATTGATTCCTGTGACTCTCATTGCATCGTCTCCTCAGTACCTCAGTTGATAACTTTTAAACCTAATATCTGTATTTCCCATGGTCATCCCATGGACACAGGCTGGGACCACTCCTCAAAGCCATCTAGAAAGACCTCCTTTTCTCCCTTCTCCATCTTGACAGCAAACCATCAACCCAATGTTAAGGAAAGGCACAACCATCAGAACATTTTAGCAAATAATATAGGTGTAAAATTTTCTTGTGACCCAACCACCCTGGCTTGCCCATGACTGTCCCAGTTTAGCACTGGAAGTCTCATGTCCCTGGAAAACCATTGGCTCTAGACAAACCTGGATGGTTGGTCTGCCTGCCCAGCAATACCACATCCAGAGTCTACTCCAAAAAAATAGCCATAGACGTGTATCAAGACTTAAGCAAGGGGCTTTTGCCAGAGCATTATTTAAAGCATGAAAACACTGCAAATGGGCTAAATGTCCAACAACAAAACAGCAGCTAAGAACTATTATGTCTTTGCCATACAGTAGGCCACTCTGCTGCCATGACAAAGGATGTGCTGGAGGAAGGCAGGGAGATGTGGGGAAGATGGAGAGGGATGTATAATATTGAAACATAAATGATGCAGACTCAGGTGAATGTGCGTATATTCTACATACGAAGAGTATACTTAGCACTTTGTGCCCTGGAGCCAATCCAGCTAATTAAATCCTGGCTTTGCCCTTTACTAGCTATATAATAGAGGGTAAATTACTTAATTCTTCCATGCCTTGGTTTCTTCATCTGTGAATGTGGTTAACAACAGCACCTACCTTATCAGGCAGTAGTGAGGATTTCATGGGTTCCTATACATAAAGCACTGGGAACAAAGACCAGCTGATAGAGTTTGGATATTTGTTGCTGCCAGTATTAGTGTACTCTCACACCACTATAAAGAAATACCTGGGGCTGGGTAATTTATAAGGAAAAAAGGGTTAAATTGGCTCACGGTTCTGCAGGCTGTACAGGAAGCATGATGCTGGCATCTGCTCAGCTTCTGGGGAGGCCTCAGGAAATTTACAATTATGGTGGAAGGGAAGAGGGGAGTGAACACTTCACATGGCTGGGGCAGGAGGAAGAGAGAGAAAAGGAGGAAGCGCTACACACTTTTAGACAACCAGATCTCACAAGAACTCATGGGTGCAATGACAACACTGAGGAGGATGGTGATAAACCATTCATGAGAAACCCCCACCGTGCAGGTGGTGGATCACCTGAAGTCAGGAGTTCGAGACCAGCCTGGCCATCATGGTGAAACCCCATCTCTACTAAAAATACTAAATTAGCTGGGCATGGTGGTGCATGCCTCCAATCCCAGCTACTCAGGAGGCTGAGGCAGGAAAATCACTTGAACCCAGTAGGCGGAGGTTGCAGTGAGCCAAGATCATGCCATTGCACTCTAGCCTGGATAAAAAGAGCGAGACTCCGTCTCAAAAAAAGAAAAAAGAAAGAAAAAAAGAAACCCCTGCCATGATCCAATCACCTCCCACTAGGCCCCACCTCCAGCATTGGGGATTACAACTGAACATGAGATTTGGGCAGGGACACAGATCCAAACCATATCACTGTCCAAATCTCATGATGAAATATAACCCCCAGTGCTGGAGTTGGGGCCTGGTGGGAGGTATTTGGATTATGGAGGCGAATCTCTCATATGGCTTTGGCCATCCTCTTGATGGTAAGTGAACTATTCCTCTGAGTTCACAGGTGAACTTACACCCCCCCACACACACACATATTCTTTCTCTCACTCCTGCTCTTGCATATGAGACGCCTGCTCCCCCTTCACCTTCCACCGTGAGTAAGAGCTTCCTGAGCCCTCACAGAAACTGAGCAGATGCTGGCATCATGCTTGTACAGACTATAGAACCATGAGCCAATTAAACATATTTTCTTTATAAATTACCCAGACTCGGGTATTTCTTTAAAGCAATGCAAGAACAGCCTATAAAACTGGCACAGAGTAGGCACTCAACAAACAGTTGCTGCTGCTACTGGTGGTGGTGGCAGTGGAGGAGGAAATGGTTATTGAGCCTGTGCCACATGTCAGGCTCAAGGCTAAACCTTTGTTGTGACTTTCTTCATTTAATCCTCATGAAGTCCCCATAATCCAGTTTAAGGAGTTGCCAAAGCTCCCTGACTGGTAAATTGTGAGCCATGATTCAAGCACGGGCCCTTAAAGTCATTACTGAGAGCACCCGGCAGGGCATTGGTGAGTAAAATGTGATATTGTTGTCATCCTCCATGCCCAGGCTAACTTAACCTTGGACAGGAGCATAACTGCTTGTCAGAATCTCATCCCTGCTGACAGTCATTAACTTTAAGGCAGCACAGAAGAGAACATGTTAAGTTAAACTCAGACCTGTGCTTGTCAATTACAATGCCTTTAGAAAGATGCTACCATGATTCACAATGGACTCAACATGTTCATGTGGACAAAGAAGACTGGATGTCACACGCTGGACAAATGTGGTGTAAACTGCCAGATTCCCAGTGATAGGCCAAGGAATTCCACAGTTAGGAGAGCTCCAGTTGTCAAACTCATGAAGGACTTTCTCTCAGGTATTGAACATCTATCTGCCTAAAGCCTCCAACTGCCTTTCAAGAGAAGACCCTTATCTTCAAAGAAGACATGACTGAATTAAGGGAAAAAAGGTTATTCAAAAGTTTAATCAAATAGGAAATGCAGACCAATACCTAATATTCTTTGATGTGCTTCAAAGATAGGCAGTCAATCATAAAAGTGTTTGAAGAAATAGCAATCAAGATTACCAATGTGGGATTTGAAGAGGCAGCAGCTCCCGGGAAGCGGGGCATCACTGCTCATGGCCAAGAGTAATTGGACATAAAGAAAGCATAGATTCAACTTTTGATAACTTTAATTGTGATTTAGAAGAACAAATCAGAATGAAATTGATGGATAAATGAACATCTTATTGGGGGCTGAAACATTTTTCTGTTCAATTCATTAGTGTCACCCCATTCCCAAATAAAGAAGCTCTGATGTTTCTTATGACTAACAGTGTTGTAATATTTAGGAAAGAAGGAAAGAAGGTGTGTGTGTGTGTGTGTGTGTGTGTGTGTGTGTGTATGACATATATTACTATATTGTGTTATATATTTATTAATTATATATTCTATTATGTATCTCAAAAGATTTATAATAAATATAAAGATAATTATATTTGGGCAGTGAGATCATAGATGTTTTCAAATTTTTCCTTGTATCTTTCATCTGAATTTTCTGCATTATCCTCACTGACAATGCCCAATTTCAGTAATAAGAAAACTCACACCAAAGAATGCAAAAATATCTGAAGCCAAACCTATGTAGTCCAAAGCTGTCTGCTTTCTAGTTTCTATGCTAAGCCCAACTAGCACATTCAAAACACCATTCCTGTTACATGCATGCAGTAATGTTTCATCAAAATTGCATCTGGAGTCACGTCCCTGGACACTGGGCTGTCAGGGATTAAGATGGGTGCCTCTAAATTCTGGGAGACGGGCTACCTATTGAGCCGTAGGTAGTGCCTGCATTTTGTTACCCATGGTGACAGCTGCCAATGTGTGAGTGAATGTGAAATGTCAAGTTCTCTGGCACCATTCCTGGAAGAATCTGTAATTTACTGGCTTCGTCATGTCACTGTCTGAAGTATTGCCTGGGAGACAGGCTATGACCCACCCTGGATCTTGGCCCAGATTTCTTTAGGGTTCTCTGAAGGCCACTTTCCCATGAGGGTCTTTGGTGGGAGCCCTTCCCATTCATTTTCCTCTTGCTTCGAATTTCTCCTGGGGAAGGGAATGGGGTCTCTGGCAACTTATTTTTTTCCTGCTTGTATTTCTGGGTGAAATCCCATGGAGGCACAAAGTGTGGAGCGGGGGATGCTGCTCGCCCCGTCTTATTTTAAACCATGATAAGGTGGCAGGAGCCTTCAGCGATCCGGAAGGAAGAGACAACCGGGGAGTGGCAGGAGTGAGCAGAGATGACTCCAAAACGGCTTTGGTATTTGCTGGAGGCCTCACAGAGAGGATGCCTGCCAGTTCCGTTTTTATTTTTTATTTTTTAATACCAATTCAGTCAACACAAGCTAGGCAGTGTGTGGATCACTTTTTTTTAATTGCTGCAAATGAAATGCATAATTAAATGCCATAAATTAAAAACTGACACTGGATGATCTCACTATATCTGATCCAACAAAACAACTCAACCCCAAATGTGGAGAAAGCAGAAGCCTTCCTTCACCGATGTGCATTCTAGCCTCTGTTGAGGACATGCACTCCGGCAAACCTATAGATCCAGGAAAGGTCTTCAGACCTACTACCCCTGAAAATAGTGATGCACTGACCTCCTGTGTGCTCTGTGGCCAGTGGTGTGCATGTAGGAAAACTGCATGCTACAGATATTCTCCTCTCAAGCAAAGATTCACCCTGGTCAGATGAAAGTGACTGGTCAACTTGGTCAAACAACAAGACAATGCAATGACAGAAGAATGGAAGATAGAGGTGGGCATGGAATAAGTTGTGAATCTAAAGTCTAGGCCAGCAGACACCCGAGTCTGAATCCATGGGATTAATACCAATTTGTGCAGTTCCATTTTGAATAATTGGCTAAGCCAAAAGTGTCCAGACTCATCTCATTATTAAATAGAACCTGAAGTAACATCAGCCCTGTTCTCTCTCTTAAACACCAAACTCAAATTTCTATCAGTTGCATCCCTTTCTTTGCATGCTTAGGCAACACCTTAGTCAACATGGTCATGACCAAGCTCATTGGTTTCTGGATTGGTTGATGGAAGAAAGAAAGCATAGTGTCTCTCTGAGCCCTCTGGTATCTACCCACCCCTAACACAAGTACACTACAAGTCCATTCCATTCATGGCACTCAATGGGTCTGCTGTTGTCTGCTCTTTTTATCATCCTGCCTCTGGTGTTTCTCCTTTCCAGTGTGCCCTCTGCCATGACACCACCAGAGATGGCTTTCTAAACGTGAGTTGGCACATTCCACCTTCTTCCTTGGAAATGCTTATTAACTCTCCCCTGGCTGTAGGATAAACCCAAAACCGGTCAATGTGTCCTTCAGGACTTTCTTGATCCTCTGACCTAGTAATGGTCAAGCCTGGATGCTACAGCACCTTCCAGAGACCTGACCCCAGCCAGGAGAGAGAATTTGCCTTTGAACGGGCCATGCTCCTGGGCCTCGAGTGACCCCCCGGGCAAAGGTATAAATACAGGTGAAGTGCCTTTCCCTGGCACTCTTCATTCATCACAATCTTGTTCTTTGAAGGCTCAGCTCCCGTTAACAGACCTTCAATCGGGCCGAGTCCAGGAACTACTGCACCATGGGAGAATCACCCTCTGCAGCTGGCTTAGTTACCTGGTGAGACTGAACTCCCTGAGGACAGGGATCCTTTTTAACTCATTTTTTTTTCATCTTGTCATCATCCAACATACAGATCTGGGAGACTCAAGAAATGTTTCTTGAATACACAAAACTCTGAAATAATCATAGTCATACATTGCTTAATGACAAGGATATATACTTTCTGAAGAATGTGTTGTTAGGCGATTTCATCATTATGCAAGCATCATAAAGTGGACTTACACAAACGAAGATGGCAAAGCCTACTCCACACCTAGGCTGTGCGATATAGTCTATTGCTCCTAGGCTACAAAGCTGCACAGCATGTTACTGTACCAAGTACTGCAGGCAATTGTAACACAATGGGAAGTATTTGTGTACTTAAACATATCTAAACATAGAAAACGTACATTAAAAATATGGTATACAAGATAAAAAATGGTACACTTATATAGGGTACTTCCCATTAATGGAGCTTGCAGGACTGGAAGTTGCTCTGGGTGAGTGACTGGGTGAGTGACTGAGTGATTGGTGAGTGAATGTGAAGGCCTAGGACGTTACTATACACTACCGTAGACTTTATAAACCTGTACACTCAGGCTACACTAAATTTGTATTTTAAAATGTCCTTCAATAATAAATTAACCTTAGCTTACTACAATTTCTTTACTTTATAAACTTTAAAATTTTTTAACCATCTTTTTTCTTTCTTTCCCTCCTTTCTTTCCTTCCTCCTTTCCTTTTCTTTCTTTCTTTCTTTCTTTCTTTCTTTCTTTCTTTCTTTCTTTCTTTCTTTCTTTCTTTCATCTTTCTTTCTTTTTTTCTTTCTTTCCTTTCCTCCTTCCTTCCTTCCTTTTTTTTTTGACAGTCTTGCTCTGTCACCCAGGCTGGAGTGCAGTGGCATGATCTCGACTCGATGCAACATCTGCCTTCCAGGTTCAAGCGATTCTAATGCCTCAGCCTCCTGAGTAGCTGGGATTACAGGCACACACCACCATGCCCAGCTAATTTTTGTATTTTTAGTAGAGATTGGGTTTCACAATGTTGGCCAGGCTGGTCTCCAACTCCTGACCTCAGGTGATCTGCCCACCTCGACCTCCTAAAGTGCTGAGATTACAGGTAAGAGCCATTGTGCCTGGCCTAACTTTCTGACTCTTATAATAACACTTAGCTTAAGGCACAAACACATTGTACAGCTATACAAAAATATTTTATTTCTTTATATCCTTATCCTGTAAGCTTTTTTCTATTTTTAACTTTTTTTATTTTTTATTCTTTACTTTTTAAATTTTTTGTTAAAAACAAAGCTACAAAGACACACATTAGCCTAGGCCTACACAGGGTCAGGATCATCAATATCACTGTCTTCTACCTCCGCATCCTACCCCACTGGAAGGTCTTCAGGGGCAATAACACACATGGAGCTGTCACCTCCTGCAATACCTGTGATAGTAATGCCTTCTTCTGGAATCCCTCTAGAAGGGCTTGCCTGAGGTTGTTTTACAGTTAACTTTTTTTTTATAAGTAGAAGGAGTACATCCTAAAATAACGTAGACAATTATTGTATGGTAAATCTGAAAACCAGTAACACAGTCATTCATTTTCATTATATTTTGTCCTGCATATAATTATATGTGCCAGACTTTAACGTGACTGGCAGTGCAGTAGGTATATTCACACCAGCATGGCCACAAACACAAGTGATGCTTTGCTACGACTTAAGGATGGCTACGATGTCACCAGGAGACAGGAATTTTTCAGCCCCAGTATGGTCTTATGAGAACACTGTGGTACATGCCGTCTTTGACCGAAACATTGCTATCCTATGCAAAACATTGCTAAAGTCTAGAACATAATTATATGTGCTAGACTTTCATACAACTGGCAGTGAAGTAGGCTTGTTCACACCAGCATGGCCACAAATGCGAATGATGCCTTGTGCTATGACCTTAGGATGGCTCCTGTCACCAGGAGATAGGAATTTTTCAGCCCTATTGTGATGTTATGAGACCATCGTGGTACATGCTTTCGGTATTGAACAAAACGTTGCTATGTGGGGCATCAGCAACTCAGAGAGGAAAAAGTTACAATTCCTGAGAGCAGTACCAGGTAACTGAGGCCATATTCCAAAATCAAAACAAAGTGCCTGGGTATTTGCCTCCCCTCTCTTCCCTGCTCACCTGGACCAGACAGGCTGCTGCAAACCCTCAGTCTTCGGAGAAACTTGAAGCTGTCAGTCTGTGGCTTTGTCAATCACGGGCCTTTCGAAAAGACTCAAATTCATTAGGAGGGGAAAAAAGCCTTTAAGAAAATGTTGTCAGAAAGAATCAGTTTAAACATTTAAAAGTAAAATGTGCGTCAGTTAGTCTCCGTGGGAAGGTTTTCATATTGCAGGGCATTCCCTCCTGGAGCCCCAGGTTCTGAAGTTTCCTTCTGAGGCTCGGCTGCTCTTTGGGTGATGGCAGGGGAGGAGGCAGCAGCAGCCTGTGAGCTGGGGGTGCTGAGGGTGAGTGAGAAGTGGTCGTGTCATTCTCTAGCACTGCACATCTCACATGGATATAAAGAGATGACACGGTTTCAGGTTCTTTATCAGTCAGGGTAGAGCATAATGATTATTTGATCTTGTTTTCTGGCTGGCATTGGAGTAGCCTATTCATTCCTCTTTTTGTTTCTTTATTAGAGACAAGGTCTCCCTCTGTTGTCCAGGCTGGAGTGCAGTGGTGCAATCAGATCGTAGCTCACTGCAGCCTCGAACTCCCCGACTCAAGGGATCCTTCCACCTCAGCCTCCTGATTAGCTGGGACTACAGGTGTGTGCTATCATGCCCATCTAAATTTTTTTTATGTTCTATAGAGAAGAGGGTCTCACTCGGTTGCCCAGGCTGGTGTCGAACTCCTAGCCTCACGTGATACTCCTGCCTCAGCCTCCCAACATGCTGGGATTAAAGGTGCCAGTCACCATGTCCAGTCTCTATTAATTCTTCTTGAAAAGAGAGAAGAAAGAGAGAAAGAAGGAAGGAAAGAAGAAAGGAAGGGAGGG
Source organism: Nomascus leucogenys (assembly GCF_006542625.1). Taxonomy (NCBI): domain Eukaryota; kingdom Metazoa; phylum Chordata; class Mammalia; order Primates; family Hylobatidae; genus Nomascus; species Nomascus leucogenys. The sequence continues at coordinate 45,809,374 of NC_044390.1, read as the reverse complement.
AAGGAAGGAAAGAAGTAAGGAAGGGAGGGAGGGAAGGAAGAAGGAGGGGAACAAGGCAAATAAGGGAGGATGGAAGAGAGGGAGGGAGGGAGTGAGAGAGGGAGGAAGAGAAGAGGGAGGGAGAGAGGGGAGAGGGGAGTGACCTTCATCCATTTGCACTTGATGATGATATAGGCTCCCCACTTTGTGCCACCTGCTCTTCACAGTGGCTCTCTGAGCTAGTTACCATTGGCTTCATTTTTGTGGTGCAGAGGTGTTAAATAACTTGCTTAAGCACATGTGGCTAGATGGAAAGCACACTCAGAATCCACTCTTTTAACACATTTTTTTTGAAAATGCAAAAAGGTAGAAATAAAGACAAGTAAAAGTGGAAATACTTTCTTCAGTCATGAGGTATCTTTCCAGATATAATGGGGCACAACAAACCACCTTTGGAATAGAGTTTGGAGGTGGGACTGGGGATGAAGTGGTGGGAGAAGGATTTTTGGAGCGAAGAGGGGGTCTGAGGATTCCACCTGATACCCTTCTCACTGGCTCAACATCCAAACAGTCCCCGGGATGGCTCTTCTCGGGTGAAAATTAGTTTAAAAATCCAATTGCCTACAATTTTAAGTAAAGGGACAATTTCTTGAAACATCAGAGTAAAACCCAACCGATGGAGTAAAAAACCAAACCAAACCAAAACAGAACAAAACAAAAACAAACCTTCAAGTAGTTTCTTCTGTTGGTCTCTTGGGAACGCAAATCTTTACTTCTTGGCAAACCAAACAGCTACCTACATGGGGAGCTTTCAAAAGCTTTAGCAAGTACCCTGTTCTGGTTTCCCTCTCCCAGTGAATTTCCTTAAACACCTCCCCAGCCAACCAGAAATTCCACCACTGGATATGATGATGGCCTCGACTTTTACTTTTGTTCATATACAAACATCTTAGCAACAAACAACTTACATGTTTTCAGTCACCGATGTGCCTGTCAATGCAGGAAAGTAGCCTAGAAAGGAGAGTATAAAACATGAAAAGGAAAGGGAAGCATAAGCCAATGCCATCCAAGGCTGAAAGAGAGTGGAAAGAACCAACAACTGATCTGACATCCCTCCATCTCTCTTTCTTATATAATAAAGTACTTTCTTCGTGGCTCACCACAGAGCAATCCAACATGGCACCCATTTAAGTCATCATCAGCGACAGATACAAAGGAAAATAAAATTGTCCACAGAGAAATAGAAAAGGCCTGGACATGCCCTCCTCTCCAGCAGGCTGCCACCATTAAGAACTGCACCCTTCCCTTGGCACAGCTGGTGAGTCCAGGGGACTCCAGGCCTCCGTGGTTACTGTAGCCCCTCTTAATCTCATGAGGATGTGACGCAGGGTCGGCTTGCTTTGGAAGTGAATGGGGGAGAAAAGGGACAGTCAAATATCTGTGACTGATATTTAAATTTAAAACCAATGCTATTTTATTTATTCATTCATTTGATTTCTTTAAAAAATTACCATAATAGCTAGAAATCTCATTGGCTGTCTTGTGTGTGCATGCACACGTGTTCTGGCACACGCGCACACATAGGTTACATTTTTAGGGTACCCAGTTCTTTTCTAAGCATCCCGGAGGCTCTGAATTGAAAAGGAACTTAAAGCTATATAAATATTCTTCAAGCCCTATATAAAGAAAAGGGTCCCCGCCAACTAGTCACTTACTCTTCGCTTGATCACTTCTAATAATAGGGAACTCACTACTTCCGCATGCAGCCATGCTTCCTGTTTAGACAGCTGACTGTTAGATTTTGACTTAATATAAAGATGAACTTTCTGTTTCTCCACTTACTGAATGCTTTTGGCATTCCAGGCACTGAGCTAAGCCTTCCACACATATCATCTCTGTCAATTATATCAACAGCCCTGTGAGACAGGGATGGTTTTACAGAGAAGGAAACTGAGGCTCAAAGAGACAATTTGCTGAAGATCTCATTGTTAGTTAGTGGTCAGGTTGGGGTTTGGTCTCAGGTCTGCTGGCTTCCAAATTCTCAGGATTGAATAGTGGGCTTAAGCTTCCATCCTGTCAATGGTCCGGCATCATAGAGCCAGGCTATTTCCCGTTCCCATGGAAAGCCCGGTAGGAGAGTAAGAAAAACTCTCCCGTCTTCTCTTTCTGCTTACCTCCACCCCTACCCTTTCCTGGAACCTCATCTTTCACAGGGTAAATACCCCATTCCCCAAACCAGCAACCCTTTCCTAAGCATGTTGTAAGTGACCTTTGTGAATGTCACTATGGAGTAAACAAATAACATTTGTATATTTTCCATGGTGGTCACTTCCTGCCTACACTGTCCTCAGGAGCAAATGACAGAGGTGCAGTCCTCAAACAATCACCACCTTCTTAGTGTCTCACAGCCTCTTCTCGTTGGGCCAGGAGCATGGCCTGCAGCATATGTATTTCATCTAGCTAATACCTCTTCTGTGATCTCTCCTGCCAACTGGACTCTGAGGTCCTTAAGGAAGGCTTTATTTATCTTTGTTCTGGCAACACCTGGCAGGGCTCAGGTACACAATTGAAGCTCAACACCTCTCTGCAGGAGGAAGGTATGAAAGGAGGAAGGAAGAAAGGGAGGGAGAAAGGGGAGACAGAGAGAAGGAGGAAAGAAAGAGGTAGGAAGAAAGAAATGGCGGAAGAAAGAGAGGGAGGAAGAAAGGAAGGGAAGAAGGACTCAATTAGGGGTAAAATTACTTAACCTTTATGAAAGGAAAGCCATTCATATAAATAAAGTCCCTTCCTCTTATAGGAAAAATACAAAAGAATTTGGGATATAATTATTGGCTGGTTATAGAGATAACCTAGTGATATTCTACCATTTGGAAAACCACTTTTTAGTTCTCACTGGTTAAGTAGTAAATTGGAAGTATCCCAATCACAATCATTTGTTTGTTCTTAAAAATCTAAATTAAGGCCGGGCATGGTGGCTCATGCCTGTAATCCCAGCACTTTGGGAAACTGAGGCAGGTGGATCACCTGAGGTTAGGAGTTCTAGAATAGTCTGGACAACATGGTGAAACCCTGTCTCTACAAAAGATACAAAAAATTAGCCGGGCATCGTGGCGGGCACCTGTAATCCCAGCTACTTGGGAGGCTGAGGCAGGAGAATTGCTTGAACCCGGGAGGTGGAGGTTTCAGTGAGCCACTGAAGAGATCACACCGCTGCACACCAGCCTGGGCAACAAGAGCCAAACTCCATCTCAAAAAAAAAAAAAATTCTAAATTAGGTAAACTAGAAATTTTTCAAAAAATGAAAATAAGAGTTTGAATCTCCAACTGCTTTTGAGAGGTTGGCAGTTGTGGCCAGTCATTTCTTCCTGGCAAAAGCTGGCTGGAGTTGAGCAGCACATGCTGGTATAGAAGGAGCTCCTGACCCCTGGGTTCATGATGGGCCCTGCCCGGACCCCCACGCTTTGTGTAATTCCTATGTGTCCAGGGAGCTGTCTGCATTGGTGGCCTCTGTCTTTCATCTGTGTGTGTTATTTTCACACTAAGTGAAAGTGAAACAAGTTCATTCATTCTTGTCCATGGATCCTTGCAAATCTCCAGCCCTGAAATCCCTTAATTCTAAGTCTTGTTCTTAAGGTGCCCAGGAACCACCAGCACTGGCCAGCCACACAGAAGTCAGTCCCTGCAACCTTGCTCAGTGACGGTGCTGTGCCCTCCACTTACCAGCTCCATTTATGAATGCTAGTATTTTAGGCCTGAGGTCTTATTTTCAAATAAATTGCAGCCCATCAAACTGAGTTTTGTTTTGAGAATTTGTGAGATTGTCTCAAGACTGGCCCCCTAATGTGGGGCCAAACAGCAAGGACAGAAAAAACATCAGGGTTCCGCCGTCTCCCAGTCCCCCCAAAGCCCTGGACTATCTGAATGTGACAAAACTAACTTGTATTCTCAAATGTCCATCCTACACATCCCCAGCCCCCAACTCACCTGTCAGGCTCTGTGGGTTAGTTTGCAAGGAACCCAAAATTGCATATAGAGTCTGGAAGTGAATAGACTATGCCTTCATGGCATGGCCTTACTGGTGAAACCCCAAGGTCAAGAGGCAGCAGAACCCACAGCACCTCAGCAGCCAGGGATGCCTTCCTGAGGCTCAGTTTTGGAGACAGGCAGGCGCTCTATGGGACCTGTTAGTGGGCACCATATACATCAGATGACTCAGTCCGCTGTGTTCCTCTTGATGCCGCTGAACTGCTTGCAAGACGATTTCTTTGAGCTTCCTTCCTCCCTTCGTCGAGCAGAGGGGGTAAGTCAGGGAACGCTTTTATGTGGCTGCTGCGTTTCCAAATGTTCCTCTATGATTGACAGCTCTGCATTCAGCTTCCCATTATGGCACCTGCAGATAATGAGATATCTTGAAACCGGAATTTCCAGCGCCTGAGCCTGCCAGGAATATTATCATCAGTGTTCTAGCAAGCCATTCCCGCTGCACACATGACCTCTACAAATTTGAAACGTCAAAACACAGCCAGGAGCTGAAACCAAGACCACTCCAGTCCAAGTGGCTATTGGCTCTTGAATATACAGGAAGGAGTCCTCTATCTTGGGAGAATTATGGATTACCAGAAAATAGTGATCTTTTCATTAACCTATATGTATTTAGAATGTAGATAATGTCTGTCTTTTATCATTCTCATAGCCTGTGTGTGGGGAGACCTGAGAAATGAAGGCCTGGGCATTCCCCAGAGAATCCAGGACTCTTTGGGGGCTAATTCAGGCCATCAAATCTCCTCATCCTCAGCGGCAATCTGGGGCCTTAATTTTGTAGACATTGTAGCCACCTAGATCTTGTTGTGTTATCAAAGAGGATAAAGGTAGAGGAAACTCAGTCCTACCTTTGGAATTGGAAGTTTGATCTTCTACTTGTTCGTTTTCTTCTGTCTCTTTCACTTGGGCTACAAGCTTAGAGTCCTCAGCACAAGGGGGTTATGGGCTCACCTGTCTACTCAACTGAGCTTCTGGTCTGTGCCGTTCACTATGTTGTATGCTTAATATGAATTAGACATTTTAGGAGCTTGCTATATACAGAGGGTGGCACTTGGTGAAGGATTTTGTTATCACCCTCAACATGAAGAAGCAGAGGGTCAGGTGACTGATGGGGGATGGAAGGAGGAAAAGGGTATTTGGAGAGCCTGCTCTTGGAGCTAGGCTACAAGGTTGGGTGGGATTTTCTTACGGGCATAAACTGATGAGAGTGAGGGTCATGGATGGACAGGTTTTACATGCAGACGGTTGCTCATGAACAAAGGCCTGTAGGTCTAGAGGTACATGGCACATCTTGGGGGCAGCAAGAGGTTGGGAGGGCCTGGATCACAGAGGGGCTGCACACAATGGGAGACCTGGCTAAAGAGAGCAACCAGGCCCTCCCATGAAAGGCCTGACAGCCAGCAGGGCTGGGCTATTTCCCCAAAGTCTGAAGACTTGGAATCTGTAGAAACGGCTCTTAGAAACTTTCTCTCTTTCTTCCTTTCCATGTTGTTGATAGGCCAATCCTCCCCCATTCTCCCCAGTTCTCCATCCATGACAGAGCTGACCCTATAGCCAGGTTCTAAGGGCAGACACAGAAGCCACATGCGGCCACCTTCGAGAGCTCTTCATCATTCCATCAGAGCGACTGGTTCAAGATGAACTATGACCCAAATTGGGCCACTGAGAATCAGCCTTGAGATTTTTAGCTGGTGTCTTCATGAGCCAGGTCTGCTATTTCCACAGAGATTTCTAGGCAGGCAAAATAGAAGCTTGGCACTGCTGGTGGTCATCCTGCACTGCCTGGAGAAAGATGAGCTATGGATGTGCCAGTGTGGAGGAAAGCAGAGCAGAGATGAGAAAGGTGGAGTTCTCCTGGTGTCATTCAGCACCTGACTGCAGCCATTTCTGAAGCCAGCTCCCATCCCTGGATTGTATACTGGGAGATGATACATTTTTATTTATGTATTACTTGAAACCAAGCTTTAGTTGAACTTCTCTCTCTTGAAACCACAAATAATCATAGTATGTATAACAGCATGCACTGGCATAGCGAGTAGTCCTGTTCTCACCATAATGGCTTTGGGGGTAACCCATTGGTACCTGATTGGATATTGAGATGAGGTATTGCACAAACAGTTGAAGGCTATTCATGCACATTTTTCTAGACACTTCACTACTTTTCTACTCACTTGGTCTCTCTCTAAGACCTCAGACCCTGCTGACAGGTGCAAAGACATCCAACTCCATCCCCTCAGTGCAGATCTTCCAGGCGTCCAAAAGAGAAGCCCATTAGGACCCCAAAACTCAGAGCTAGCAAAGCAGGAAACTCAGACCAGCTACTCCAAGTGGAGCTACACACTCAGGAGATCTCCATGGACAGATTCAGAATCCCACTGAAGACCCGGTCTAGCCCAGGTCAGCATGGGCAGACTCAGGAGGGGGAGCCTGCTCTGGGTGGAAGCTCAAGTGGTCCAGAGGTGCCCCCTGCAGGGGTCCTCTGGCTAAAGTGGGTGGGACCTCTTCCTCCTTCCTCTTGGAGGCTTTGGCTACATGGGGGAGTGAGCAATGGGCCTCCTGCTCCTCTGGGAAGCAGATATGGCTGAGGCCTGCCCTCCTCCAATGGGGCCTGGACAGCAGGCTTTTCTCGGCACGTGAAGACAAATTCAGCCCAGAGGGTTTCTCTCCTGGTTAAGCTAAGGATATGAAGTTGGTCAGGGAGGACCAACCACATTCCTAAAAGGCATCCTGAATACAATGGCTCAATAACCACAGAAGATTGGAAAATCATATTCCAGTGCCTCAGAACCCCCACCACACGTGCACATATATACACATGCACACATACATATATGCACACACGTGCACACATATATACACATGCACACATACATATATGCACACACGTGCACACATATATACACATGCACACATACATATATGCACACACACGCACACATACATACACACATAGCGCAAACATATACATACACCTATAGACACATGTACACACATACACACATGCACACATGCAGACACATATATGCATGCATACACATGGACATATGGACACACATACACACTTAGACATAAACATAGACATACAAACAGACACATATAGACACATACGCATGTACACGTATGCAAACACACATGCATACGTGCACAGACATAGTGCACAAAAAGATGCACACATACATAGACACATCTACACATATAGACACACACAAATATAGACACATAGACACATAGACATACAAACACACATATAGACACATATACACACATAGACACAGACATACACACGTAGACACACACACACGTAGACACACATATATTCACAGACACACACTTACACATATAGACACATCTATACACATACAGACACCACAAATATACACATAGACACTATCCACACATAGTCATATAAACATACACACATAGACACACACAATACAAAGATACACACATACACATACTCACATAAAAACACACATGCATACACAAAGGCACAGAGACACATAGACACACACACAGACACACACACAGACATACACACAGATACACAAACACACATATACACATGCACACAAATATACACAGAGACACGCACACACACACAGCCACACACAGAAACACATATAGACACAGGCACATAAAACACATGTACACACAGATACACACTAACACCAATATCACACACACACATACACACACATTACTTTCTAAAGACTCGAAGGAGTCCTATCAGGGAAAATGCATGCGACTTGTCCGTCAGGCCAGCTGGCCCTAACAATGGAGGTGTGTGTCCCCATTGAATAATTGACCTTACCCCAGGATCCCCAGAAAGTTTTTTTTGTTTTTTTTTGTTTTTCTTTTCCTCCCAACAGCATCCGAGGACAAAGAGACACTTGCAGTAGCGGAACAGGCCTCCCCAGGTAAAATTAGAACTGTCTCTAGAAAGGTGCACGCATGTGCTCCAACATACAGCAAATAATTTATTGTCAGGTGCAATTCCCCTGCTTGAAGATCGGGTGGCTCTCTGGCCATCCACGCCGGACTGGAAAGCAGTGTCCCTAGTTCCCGGAGCCTGTCCGGCTGAGCGCAGACGGCAGTAGCCAGGGACTGGCAGCACAGGCTGTGCGACTGGGGCAGGGCTGGGAGAGAAAATGGCCGCCCTGTCACCAGGTCCTTCTGTGTGTGGCCCTGTGAGGAAGGAGCCGGAGCTCCGGCCGGGGCTGGCTGGCTCCCACTAAGTACTAACGCCGCGGTGGTGGTGGGGGACAGAAGATGAGAGACAGAACAGGGCAGCTGCAAATGGAAATCACCCTAGGGAAGGTTACAACTAGATAAAGTTTTCGACAATAAGATTCCAGAGACTGCTGACGGGAGCAAAGCTCCGTATTTTAGTCTCAGTACAAATTTGCTTCAATCTTATACAACTCCCATGCAGCATTGCCCACAGCTGCATGCTGTAAACAACAAACAAATCTATTTCCATCAGCCCTGCTGATGCCAGGAGAAAAGTGCCTGAGCAGAAGACATGCACAGATGCAAACCCTCACCTGAGCCTGGCGCTGCCCTCCATTTGGCCTCTCTAACTTAATATCGTTGTTACAAAGCTATTGGTCTCCTGGTAGCTAGCTGGCTCAATGCAGTGCCTCTTCTTCCAGCTAATCTGACAACTCCGATCCAAGAAGCATCAAGGGCCCAATTAAGAAGACACATCTTATCAAGGAGCTTATTTTGCATAACAGAATACAAATGACGAATAAAAATTTAATGTTTAATAACTTAGTACAAAGAGGGCTGTTGATATAGAATGCCTGGAATTTTTATGGAGGCTGTCAGACTTGTGATAAAACTGTTATATAGGAACACTTGGCAAAAAACAGCGTAGAATTTTTCAGTAATGGTGTGTGCATGATATTGCATTAATTCTTGATAGGGAACTAACTGTAAGCCAGTTTGAGTTTCAGTGTAAGATGGTGTGTGTGTGTGTGCGTGTGTGTGTGTGTGTGTGCATACGCTGTGTGTGTCATGCTCTATCCAGAATGCTCTGAGGGTGTGGCTGGACAAGCACCCATGCCTTTATAGAGGAGGATCAGAGTGCATTTTATTGAGGACTTTGCAGAGAAGTTGCTCAGTCCTGCATAAGACATCTGGATGTGTCTTATCTAGAACAGAAATGGCAGGAAATGAGTAGGGTCACTTTCTGTAGTAACTATCCTGATGCCAAGAGTTGGGCAGGATTCTTAAGGGTTGCTTGGGAGCATTGGAAATTCTCCATGACCTCTGTATGAGGGTGAATGCGTGACATGGAGCAACAGTGTGTGGGAGGGTGCCTCACTAGTCTCTGGCCTCCAAAATTTGATCTCTGGAAGCAGCTAATAGAGATATGCATAAAAATGCATGCCTGAGCTGGATACTTATCAACTCCACAGAGCTTTCCTGTTGCTTTAGCCATGAGGACATCTTTCAATGGTGCATTCATTCAAATATTTACTGACACCCTAAACTTGGCTCAGCTCTGGAAAGAAAGCCACAGTTCTTCCAGGCCACTCTAGAAAGTGGGTCTGTGGCCACAGGATTGACTGTTGTCTCTGCCACACACTACCTGCAAGATACTTGAACAAGTTACCCAACTTCTCCAAACTTCCACTTCTTCAATGTAAATTGAATTATGAATGGTACCTACCTCTCTGACTTAAAGTGATCACCCAGCCATGGCATTTAGCATGGAGTCAGAAGCACAGGAAACTCTGGATGCGTGTCAGCCTTCTATCACGTTATCAACGCATTTCAGAGCAATTGCATCTCCCAAGCTTTGGCCCAGAGGAGCATTGGTGTCCACACTCTGAACAGCTTTAGGCTGATTGGAAAAATTCTTGACATGATGGCTGTGTCTCCACAAAATTCCAAATGTCCATCGAGAGAAACTGAGCCTTCATCTCTAGTAATGCTTTATTTTTAAAGTGGCCATTAACTAGGGCTAAACTCATGCTGAATTAGAGCGGAACCCTTTCAGATAGATGTACATATCACATCTATATGAATGCAAGATGAATTTCATACTCATCCTGTCCTATTGCATTAGTGTTATTACATTGAATACTAAATGAATTTCTAATGATTGGACACTCAAAGGAAAATGTGACCCTTCACAGTAGTCGTCAAACTCTATAGGCGGATTGGAAAGTGTCCAGTGGGGGCTTATCCTACTGGGGAAAAGAACACACGACCCAAAACACAACCCTAAACATTATTGTGTGGGCTATTGGAAAATATAATTTACTTGATGAGGCTAATATTCAAATGCAAACTTATATTAGAATTAACACTACAGGAGGGGCTTTTACATGGAGGATTTGTTACAGAAATAAAATCTATCGGTAACACTTTCATTGTTCCATCATTATGATCTCATTTGGTATTCACTGTAATAGCACCGATCATAATGAATTTGTTTGATATTCATGTGGTTCTCCCACACATTAACAGAGTTTCTGTTATAATTCACCATCCAATAAGCATTAGTTAATGCAGACTTCGGACCAATAAAGATGGTCTATCCCACCCCTAGAGTTGCCTGGAGCTGTCTAAGAGTTCAGGGACATTTTGATATTGAATGATCCTTCTGCTTCCTCCTGGTTCCCATGCCATCCCTCAAGCTGGAGAGAGCTTTCTGAATCCCAAACGACATAAACAAGAATGGTCTCCATTTAGTTTTTGGAGCCCAGAGAAGAAGTTGGAGTGGCACCCTGTGATGCCACCAGTTCAACCCTCACAAATGTGGACTTTAGAATTACCCTCCTTTCTCCCTATCCCACTGGGGCTCCATTGGGGCCCAGCTAAACAACGCTCCCAGCAAAATGCTACTCATGCCAGAGTATATACTCCAGTCCACTCTCCAAAATAACTTCCTACAAAAAATTTCAGGGCTGTGCTTTGGTGTTTGGACAAATGTTTACCCTGCCTTAGATCCCTCAGCCAGGGAGTGGAGCCAGTTTCTCAGCAGCTCTGACTCATTGGCAGTCAAATACCCCAACCCCAGAGAAAATAAAATCTGACTGATACTGGCCCAGTTACTTCGTCACTTGTCAGGGCACTGGGTGAGAGCTCTCTATTAAACTCTCCAGTAATTAAACTTGTAAAATGTCCCTATGATGCTTCTTAGTAATGGGTTTACCTGAGTGCACTGTCCAGGAGGGACTTGCCTTGCCATGCCACTGGGAAGGATGGTTCCATCTCTAACCACCACTCTTTCTGCTTCAATTGCCCAAATATTTATTACAAGGAATGGCAAAACTGCAATTGCTTTTGCACCAAACTAACAATACTCATCCAGTACTTCCAGAAAACTTGTGAGCCAGCATTAATTTTCAAGAGTAGGTGCTGCCCATGATTATCTTGAAAAGAATATCTGATCAGTTTCTTAATACTTGGAGAGCTCTGACCTCCAGGCTAAAGGCGTGATGTGCAAATCCACACTCCTTAAATCTTCAGTGCCTTTTGCAAAGACACACTCTAACCCCAGGCCTGAGGTAAGAGGACAGCAAAGCAGGTCTTCTAGTGCCTTTGTAAGGGATGCTGGTACGATGAGCAAGCATGTACACAATCCAAAGAGGTGGGGCTTCCTGTCCTCCCAGAAAGAAGTGAATCCTCAGGAGGATTTCTCCCCTGGCTATCTGAGCGTCTTTGGACAAGTTGCTTGCCCACTGGCAATCAAATGAATTAAATGGCCCAGTTCTCCTCAAAATAAACTTTTCCATCTGTAAAATGAAGATAATATAATAGTTGCAAAGATTAAGGAACTTAAGGTACGTAGAAATAGCACTCATCCCAGCTCCTAACATAAAGTCTGGGCTCAAACTGCCCTAGAATTCAAGATGATTGCATCAAACAGCATGTTAGCATCTTAGCTGGAAACAGATGTTCCTGCTCCAGGCTGCCCCCACAAGTCAGGTTTGCTGGGCCTCTTTCATTGTCTCTGCAACGTGGAGTTTCTTTTGCTTCAGAGTTATCCTCACGGCTGTGATTCTCCAGCATCTGTAGCTAGAAAGGAGCAATGCAGAATCCTGGGAAGTGGATGGAAGCTGCCTCCCTCTGCAGTGTTTAGTAGAAGGTCCTTGGATTGCTTGGGCAAACGCAATGATTTCCTTCTGCCTTAGTCTTTTGTTGTTGCCATTGTTTTTCTCTCCAATATAGCAATGATTTCCCATTTTAAAATATTAAGCCACTAAGCTGTAAGAGAAACAAACGCCTTTGGGCATTTTTAACATTAACTCAGCAGAGGAAGAAATGTCACATGGTCCTATACCACACTGTCCTCAAAGGGAATGTATGCCTGGCCCCAAACATAGCTTCCCCCTTAGCAGGACACAAACAAAGCAGCTAAAGATGGAGGTTAAGGCCAATCGACTGCTTCCAGGTAAGCCGCCCTTGTAGTCCCTGGGATGAAATAGGGCAGGCACCAGAGGCCCTGGGCTGGTCTGCCCTAGTTTTGTGGGTTCCCGTCAGGTTATTTAGCATAGTTTTGGGTGAGATGAATGCACATAGAGTGCAGTATAAATACCATCTCCAATGTGCCAAGAAGCAATTCACAAGGTGTGCCCTCACCACCAGCCCACAAGTGGCGCTGATGAGCCCCGCGTAACCTCACCTTGAATTAGTGAACTGCGACTTGACTCCCATCCTTCAAGTGCATACAATTTTTTATTATTATTATTTTGAAGAGACACCTACTTGAGAGAATTCCTCTCTGGAATTTAAGAAATAATGAATGTGGACCTCACCAGCCCCTGGCCTTTGCGTAGTTCATAATGAAAACGAATGTTCATTTTTCCTTTAAAACTGTCTTGAGCTAAATGATACTGACGCTTTCAATTTTTAACATCATAATCAATAAAGGCTGCTTATGCACACTTTGCAAAACCATCAGTTTAGAAGTTTGAAAAAAATCTGCATATGGCTGCAGCTTGCTGGCTGGAACGCTCTCGCACTAAATCTTCTGAGTTAAAGTTTTACTGGTGTGTTATGAGTAAAAATGCCTTGTCAGCCATCTGCCAGTTTTTCTCCTAACATCCATATTTCCAACCCTTGCTAAACATTGGGAGCATGCGGCCACAAGAGGCCACCTCTACAATTAAACAGCCAAGCGCAGCAGCAGAAGCAAGGGCATGTCATGAGAGAACTGTCTAGTATTAATTTTAAAAGTCCATAAAGACTAGCTCTGACCCGTCCAGGATGATAGACGGCAGTGAAATGTATTAGAAACCGTTAACCCCAGGAGAGTAAGAAGAGGGCAGAAAAGTAGAAAGGGAGAGAGGAAAAAAAGGAAAGAAAGAGGGAACAGAAACAATCACAAACAATGCGCCAGTGTCAAAAGCTTCAATAAGTGCTAATCATGGCTGATTAATCAGTCTCTAATTCCACTGATCCAAAAAGGTTACAGAGTCAATTGTGTAAAATTAGCTCCTTCTCATGTGTCCCTCTGCATTTCGAGCCTCTGTCTGTTCATTTGCATCTTTTGCCAATGTTTACTAAGAATTCAGTTCATTAGCTCTTGAGCATAAAGTCAGAAATTGGAGGGGACTCTGCATTTTCTCACTGAGAGTAGTACTTAAAACAAATAGCATCACTTCCTCAAACATTTATAGATTAAACTAAATGGCATTAATTACCGTAAATCTCCTATTTGTGAGGAGAAAGAGGAGGGAAAGAAAAAAAATCCTCTTTCTCCATACTCACGGTTTCATGGCAGGATTGTTCCATTCTCATCTAATGTCTCATACAGTTGGGGGCAAAATGTTTAATCACAGAATTAACAGGAAGCGAATGGCAAGGGAAGCTAACAAGGCGTGCTGCAAGGAGGCTCGCTAACTTTTTATAGAGCCGTGTTTTGCAAAGCTCAGAAGCAGAAGGTTGCTTTTGAAAGCCCTTATTAAAAAGAGATCCCTGCCACATATGTAGAAGCTATCTTGGGAAATACCTGTTTTACCTGTGTTTGAAAATCTTGAAACCTGCCAGAGAGAGATGGAGGAGCCAGCGTGGGGCCTGGCTCAGGAAGTCTGCCCAGGGCCTCATGGAGGAAGCTGGGGATTGACATGGGAGATGGGGAGCTCCTGTGTGTTTTCCAAAAGTGCATCTTGTGTGTTTCAGAGGAGGGAATGTGCAAGTCAAACAAGCGGAGTGGTTTGTAGAGCAAGGGAGTAATCTTGCAAGAAGCCACACACCTTTCTGGGAAATGTGCAGAATTCTTGGTCCTTGGAAAGGACAAGACACCACCTGTTCAGACTTCATTTATGCCAAGGGAGTCGCACCTGCTTGTCTTTAGGAGAAGTGGGAATGGAGCAGGGGTAACACCCCAGAGAGTCATGTTGGCCTGGGAGGGACTAGAGCCTTCCGGAGCTCCCCGCTGTGTGCACAGCCAAGTAGATTTTAAACAGTGTGCTGGTGCTGATCAAACCCAGGGGAGCTGCTTGCAGGAGGCTGGCCACAGGCATCCCCTCTGGATCTCTGGGTGCTCTCCCCTCCTCTAGCTTAAGTATATTCACATGGTCTGGTCCCTATGCCTCTGCTTCTATTTTCCTACATATTTTCTGCATGAAATGCCTCTCACCCTACCCCCTGCTGACCTCTTCTTTCCCCAAATCTTGGCAAAGCATCAATGATGGAGGAATAGATATTCCAAGTGGAAACCCTTAGACATTGGCCCCACCCTCCCAGAGCTCACATGGAGCAAGGGAATTCTAGATACATAAGGAAGTAATAACAATCAGATTACATGATGACAGCATCACCTCCTCCAGGGAGCCTCCTCTGATTTCCTCAGGCTGCATTCCTATTTCTCTATCCTGTGTGTCTCTTAGCAAGGGACTTGCTGTTTTCCAATTATGGTTTCTGTTTCTGTCTTATGTTCTGAGTGTGAGCCTCTTTAAAAATTTTTTTGCTTTGTTTTGTTTTGTTTTTGAGACAGGATCTCTCTCTGTCACTCAGGCTGGAGTGCCATGGCAAAATCATGGCTAACTGCAACTTCAACTTCCTGGGCTCGAGTAATCCTCCCAACGCAGCCTCCTGAGTAGCTGGAACTACAGGCATGAGCCACCATGCCTGGATAATTGCTTAAATTTTTTGTAGAGATAGGGTGTCACTACGTTCACCAGGCTGGTCTTGAACACCTGGGCTCAAGTGATCCTCCCTCCTCAGCCTCCCAAAGTGCCGAGATCACAGGTGTGAGCCACTATACCCAGTGATGAGCCTCTTAAGGATAGGACAATATCCCAAGACCAAGTTCATCCCCAGACCAAGTTCAGTGCTAGGACAAAATAGGTGCTCAATACACACTTGTTGAATGAATGTGCCTCAGCACCCAGACCCTCATTTTGCAATGTGCTGTACAGACACTGGTCCTTTCCTTCTAGCTGTAAAATGTCATGACTCAGGACTGGGCCTCTGACCCCTCTGGTCCCAGGAATTAACAGGTTTGCAGAAGGTGTGGGGTATGTATTAATAAGATGTGTAGCTATTAATCCAGCTCAAGGTGAGACTATTAAAGTGAAATCCACAGCAAGGTCCAGATTTGGGGGATAATGTGATGGAAAGTTATTTATTACCTCTATCTTCCTTTATGTCTGTGTATCTGCCCATTGCTAAATACAAGCATCTTGAGGGCAGGACTATCTTATTTTCTTCCTGCCCCTAAAATCCACAAGCCTGACTTGCAGTAGATACCTACAAAATATTTGCAAGGGAATCAGTGGGTGAGCTTGGGGCCTAAAGCACAAAGCCCCTTTCTTATATTACAGCAAATCAAGGATCAGAGTGTCTAAGCCTCCTGGTGCTTCTGTGCCCATGTAAACATACCTGTATGTCCAAAGGTGAAAGTCATTTATGTCAAAGTTATGTATGGAAATCCCTTAGGATGGTATTTTGTTCGAGACCCACAGTGGCCTCCCAGTTGGGTGAGCAAGCCATTTTTCCCTCCCGTGTAGGGTACACCATTGAATCTTGGGAGGAATATTAGAAGTACTAGCTTGCCTTTACGATTTGAGTTGTATTTTTAAAAATATGTCTTTTATTTTGTAAAATGTAATGCAATGTAGTGAGACATTCCCATCATGGGCCTGAGAACAACCGAGGGTGTAACTCCAAGGTCACATCACCCATCATCCTCACCCTGGGTTAGATGAATGTCAGCATCCAAAGTCCCTGCACTGCTAAAGCTAGGGTCTCCTATAGTGTCAGTAAATCCCCTTGGACTGCCCAGCACTCACTCACTCACTCAGAGAAACCACAGAGGCTCAGGTCAGCATTAAGGATCCAAGTGGGTGGCTTCTGAGCCCAGCCTGCTGTTTCTGGACCCTCTTTAGGCTCACACCAGGTGGGTGCCCGGGCAGAGCTAGGGTGGGCTGGCACCTAAGAATGAAGGGCGGGAGGCTTCTTACAGTGAGCTCCTCGACTCGCCTCTGCTTCCTGATTCATCATGTTTTTTTATTAGCTCTCTTTTCTCCGATAAACCTTTGCAGAAGAGGCGCTCTTGGAAACAGCTGGAGCAAGTCCCTTCAGCAGGTGGAGTTTGGCAGGCAGGTTCCCAGATCCAGCCGCCAAATCGCTCAAGCTCCCACTTCGATGAGGGGAAAAGAGAGTTGCAACATAAAGCAGGCTCTGCTTTCCCACCTCCTTGTTTATCTCACCCAAGAATAAATGCAACAAGCTGAGCATGGAGAGGCTTCTGCTCTTCAACAATGCAGTGAGTCCCAGACACCCCGTTTCTACCAAGTAGATTATTGTATTTATTTTATTTTATTATTTATTTATTTATTTATTTTTGGCAAAAATTCTTCTTGAGCTATTTTTTTGAGACGGAGTCTTGCTTCATCGCCCAGGCTGGTGGCATGCAATGGTGCAATCTCGGCTCACTGCAGCCTCCACCTCATGGGTTCAAGAGATTCTCCCACCTCAGCCTCCCTAGTAGCTGGAATTACAGGCACTTGCCACCTTGTCCAGCTAATTTTTCATTATTAGTAGAGACGGGGGTCTCACCATGTTCGTCAGGCTGGTCTTGAACTCCTGATCTCAGGTGATCCGCCCACTTTGGCCTCCCAAAGTGCTGGGATTACAACCACGAGCCATGGCGCCCAGCCCTCTGCCTTTCTTTCTTTGCTGTCTTTTTTATGTTTTGTCTGTTCAATGAGGGAGTGCAGAGAAGGCTTTGCTTGGAGCAGACACCTCCATGCATTCTCCTTTCTTGCCTGAACTTTCTCCCACTTTCTGCACTCACTCTGTCCTCCTTCTCGTTGCCTTCAACCTGTAATCCAATGCAAAAGAAAATGAGAAAATCAAGGGCTTTCTTTTCCATTATTTAATGTCTTGTTTTCAGATTTTTAAAATTCTGACCTGAAATTTGAAAAGACATTGATACAGCACCAGTCATATTCTGTTTTAAATTCTCATAAGAATTTGGACTCACGTCGGGGCAAAGCTATGAGGAGATGACCAAGGAGAAGTGCCCAGTGCCCCCAACCCCAGCTTTTCTTCCCCAAGACAAAGTTTAGGCTCCATTTCCTTATTTCTTTCCATTCGTGTTTTTGCTTTTACATGATGATTGTGGGAAGTGGCTACAATCAGTGACAACCAGCAAGGTAGGATGCTGCTGCCCAAAGCCACAGCTGACCCAGAAGGACACTCCCATCTTATTGGCAGCAGCGGTATTTTAAGAATTTCTAGAGTGGAGATAAAAAGGGCTGTCTACACCATGAAGTGGGCAAGTTGGTCTCACTCTGGGCAGGAAAATTTATTTCAATTTGCATGCCAATTGTGATGGATTGGTAGTAATGGCCTGGAATGCTGAATTCAGGAGGGTTCACTGGCTATGCCTGGGCTGAGCAGAACAGTGGCCTCCCGGGGCCAGTGACTTTGGCCGCTGAGCTAATAGGAAGGAAAGTCCCCACCTATTTTCCTTCTGGGGCTAGAATCTCTGAGCTCATTTTCAAGTCTAGGCAAGGCATTCCAAAATCAAGAAACACTCAATAAGTCCATACCAGATACATAAATCAACTTATTTAGCTTTCTCAGAGCCATCGTTTTGGCAAATTGAATACTCTATGGAAATTGGTTTTCTTCACAGAACTTCACTGCCTCCCTCCCTCACCCCCTTGCACTATTGCTGTAAGGGTGCTGAGATATCAGAGTCAAGCATTCAATTGTTTCCGTTTCTTTGACGGTGATTAACAAAGTAGAATATATGTATCCTTCAAGGGGAGATACAATTCCATGAATGACGACAGTTGCATTTTCTTTGACATCTTTGTAGCTGCAATATCCATTTGCACCACAACCTGTACACACATTTAAAAAAAGACAAAAGGAAAAAGGTAAACGATCATGAGATGTATTTCCTGTAATATTTAATAATCACATTGAAACACTGACATGCGTTGCACTGCATTTACAAACCTCTGTTTCCTTTGAAAATTACACCCTAGCATTTAATTCACCAAAATAACTCATTTTATACAGCACAACAATGTAGTAAAATAACTCATCTCGAATATGTGGATATGAATAGATTTAACACATCTGCATTGAACAAAATGAATTAATCTAAAACCCGAGAAACTGCTGTTCTCTTTCGAGAGTTACCGATTATTTTACCATTCCCTTCAGTTTACTTGTTTGTTTTTGTTAAATTACTTTTGGAATTAGGAAATGAGGAAAGCAGAAACACTGGTTAGGTTTTTCTCTACTTGGAATAGAGAAACGGGACATAAATAATCATTTGCATTATACCTTATTTCTTTAAAAATTATATTTACAATTGTGCGGGGACCAAGGAGAGGCCTCTGTTCACTGTGGGTTTGTGTTTCATCCTTGGAAAATACTGTATTTCCATTACAACGCTCTCCTAAAAGAAGTCTAGATAGTAAAATTATTTTTTGAAGCTGACTGTAAAGTGCTAAAAACAAATCAGAGTTCCAGTGCATTTCAGGGCTCCCCCCTGGGAGGATATTCACTTGCAGACGTGGGGCCCGTTTCCCGGAAGAGGAGATGCAGATGTGTTCACTGCATCTGAATTCTCGCACACGGGGCTGTGGGCTCCACGGTGCAGCATTCCCAAGGCTCAGTGGTTATTTCTGGCCCTGGCCGTCTGGGCAGGCACAGGCATCACGAGGAGAAGAGCCCATCTGTGCTGATGGTTTGGGATGGAGTGTGGTGACCCAAACCCACAGCTGGAGAGGTAAACCCAAGCACACTCTTCGTGTGGGGCACAGTGCCACAGTCTGGGTGGCTCTGACCGTTCCTGGGTCCTGGAGGGCCTCTCTGATGCAATCAACTTTGAGGGCAACTGGCAGGATCTACTGGGCTCCATTCCTACTAACTCTACAGCAAATGCAGCCAGAAGGTCTCCCTTCCGTGAACTGGGACAGAAATGGAGACCACCTTTGTGTGGAGGGATATAAAAAGGCAGAGTCCCCAAATCTTCAGATGCAGAGCCTTCAGGTCAGAGTTTGCAAATGCATCCCATGTCCCCTTTCTTGCAGAAACCACATTGGGATGTAGCACCCACCACTTCCAGTTTCAGGCTCTGCAAAGTGGAGACACTTTGTGCAGCCACTTAAGTGCAGAATCTTTATCTTCACGATTTACCCTACTGTAGCTTCCCTTGTAGGAACTTTTATCAGTATTCCGGTCTCTCTGGAGTCTTTCCAAAGCTTTCAACTTAGTTTTCATAGGGGAAAAAATATCTAATTTTTCACCTCTTATTTGATCAATGTGCACAATTTATTAAATTGCATAATGACAATTACAAGTAAAGCAGGTTTGGGAATAAACTCATCTGATTCCTGGGAAATATTCAGCTCACCCAGTGCACCCCCTGTCCTACCCCAACCTTGAGCACCAGGACACTATGGGCCTCATCATCCAGGGCATCTTCTAGAAGGAATGGTGGCTCTGGCTACCTCTGAGTTGGTCAAGAGAGGGCTGATTAGGGGAGTTTCTAAGACCAACAGGATATGATCTAGGAGATATTCAGGCTATGGGTAGGCAAGGTGGGACCATGTGACGGGCTTTCCTACTAAGGAGTTTAAAGATTCTCCTGGCAGTAATAAGGAACTGCTTATCGTTTCTGGGAGAGAAGGAAGCAATTTCATCCAATTTGCAGTCTGGAAAGCTCATTGGGTTGCAGTAGGGAAAGGATTGGATTATTGTTTCTTAGCCTTTCTCCTGCCCTTGTAACGGGATTTTACACCCATAGCTTTGGTGAGGTATATGCCTTTGCCATCTCTCTCAATAGAGTAGGTGGCTCTTTGTCTTTGGACTTAGGCATGTGGCTGCTTTGGTCAATGGATGTTGGGGGGACATGAGGGAACCACAGGCTTTGCATGTGTCTGTGGGACTTGGCTGTCACTCTGTCACTCTTGCAGTCTGCCAGGAAAGGAACATGCCCGAGGTGGTCACAGTCCCTTCAGCCTGAGCCTTGGAATGAGAGGTAAAGGAGCAGACCTGAATCTGACTTGCAGCCTGGAGCAAAGTTGCCGTATCCGACCCACAGGCCCACTGAAAAATGCCCGTTTGCTGTGAGCTTTGTAACAAAAACCCCTCAGCCCTCAATGAGGATGTGGGTTGCAATTAAGCCATATTGCAGGTGGCTGATTAATACAGAACTGGACAAGACTGAGTGGGATGGGAAGCAGGAAACCCATCACTCTCTCTCACCCAGCTGGGTGACTTCAGGATAGTCCCCGTCCCTCTCCAGGACCCATTTTCATGTTGGCAAGGTAAGGAAGTCACAGTAGGTGATCTCTACGGACCTTGCCACCTCTCAGGGGCCATAACGGAGCAGAAGAGGAGATAGAGCATCACCTTGCCCTGGCTGGGGTACGGTTTCTACAGGAGGGATGATTTCCGTCACTTTCACCAGGAAATGGTCTTGGTCTTCACGTTGTTTGCAGTCCACAGGATGCCAAGACCCATTTGGCAGTACAAAACGACATTCTGAAACAGCACATCCCAATGTCCCTAAAGTCACTGCAAGTCATTCCCATCATCCCGTCCCATCCCCGGGCTCCACTCACACAAGGCAAAATGTTGCATGCATGTATCCTAAACTCCTTGCCCTAGCTCTCTTCCCTGGTGCTGGGGGCAGAGCATTCCTAGAGACGGTCATAGGGTCTGTGCGGGGCTCCATACCAGGCAGGTGACTTTCTGCCAGGAGCCAGGCCTGCAGGGAGCAGCTTTGGGGTGGGATTTTCGAGGAAGAGTGATTATCAGGGTATTGGTAATAAGGGGCAGGAAAAGCACGAGAAGAACAATGGAGAGTCCTCCCCGGCGCAGTCACTCTAAGGTATGTCACCTTCTCCGATGCCAGGGCCACTGTCAGAAAGGCAACTTCATCTAACTAATTAGCAGGGTTTGCCACTTTACAAATCTGCCGCGGCTTTCTTGGCATGAAACAGCCGCGGAGGCAAAGAGCTGTAGGAACCTATTAAAAATCACAGGACTGAAAGAAAAGGAGGGCAAGGGGGAAATTTGAGAGAAGAGCTGGGGGAAGGAAGGAAACTTCCCTGTACCAGGCCAGCTGCCGGCTCCCCTCTGTCCACATGCAAGCAGGAAGTGGTTAAAGTGACAGGAACGGGAACCCACCCTCCTCTTGAGCTGGGCCTCTGATCTCTGCATCTGGTTTTTCCTCTTGAAGCACTCTCTGGTTTTAAAGTGGCTTTGAAGGAAGACTCTCCTGTGGACTGCAACCTGTCACTGCACCCTGTCATCCGTCCAGTAATTAAAATCTGACTGATTTACTGACTGGCACCGACCATCATAGCTCTGGAGTTAGCTAATGTTCATCTTTCCCAAGGCTAAAGTTACTTGTGAAAAGAGACTGCTTGCTCCCAAGCTAAGCTGTCATACAGCTGCAGTGGAGACCATAAAGATAGCTAACAGAGCCCTCACCAGCCATCTTTAGTTTATTTTATTCTAATATTTATCACCACCCAGCAAATGAACATAATACAGACAAATTAGGGAGAGGTGTGCAGGCTGATTTGTGGGTCCGGTGTGGCAGGCCATCTAAACACTGGATGGGCCACACTGAAGAACAGGGCATCTCCCCGAAGGGCTGGCCAACCTACAAAGAGTTGTGGGTTGGGGGAGAGTCTTGAGCTCTGAAACGTGAGGCTAGCTGTGTGCATGGGAAAGGGTAAAAGAATCAGGGTCCCTTCCAGGGGTGCTGAGTTTCCTGAGCCACCCAGCAGCCTGTGGGGTGACCTATCTTCTCCATCCTGTCCTTGCATATTCTTGACTTTGCTATCACAGTTCCAGGATGTGGCCCATCCTGGCCCTTCTTGTGTAAGGTTACACCAGAGCTCCTGTGGGAGGCAGCCTCTCCCCACATCTCCAGAGCTGCTAGACCTGGGCTCTGCCCCCATGAACTGCCTGCCAGCCGGCTCCTTTTCTCCTCTTTTCTCAGCATCACTTATTCATTCATTTTGTGAGCAGCTGCATGGGGCCAAGTTCCACACTAAGCACAGGGGTGAATTTGCATAGAACAGAACAGGCCTGACCCAGGCTTCGTGGGACTCACAGGTCAGTGGAAAGATGGAATCATTAGACAAACAAGGGCACAAAGAAGTGCATAGTAATAGTGGGGGCAAGGGCTCTGAAGAAGCAGAGTGAGGGGAAGAGAGACAGGAGTCCGCAGATGGAGCAGCACAATGCAAACTGAGGAAAGAGTGTGGAGCTGCTCTCTGGGCAGGGCACAGACTAGAGAGAGGCAATGGGATGCCCGGAGAGCAAATTGCGAAGAGACTTTGCACTCAGGGCCCAGCACATGCAGGGCTGCAGCTGAGAGTGGGTGCCCCCTTCAATTTTTGTTCTGGGCACCTCACCCACCTCAGTCTATCTTGGCACAAATTGGATAATTGCATGTCTCTCTCTCTCTCTCTTTTTCTTTCTCTCTCTTTCTTTTGGAGACACAGGGTCTTGCTCTGTTGCCCAGGCTGGAGTGCAGTGGTGCAATCATAGCTCACTGCAGCCTTGAACTCCTGGGCTCAAGTGATCCTCCTACCTCAGCATCCCAGGTAGCTGAGACTACAAGCGTGCACACCACCACACCCAGCTAATTAAAAAATATATATATTTTGTAGAGAGAGGGGTCTCCCTATGTTACCCAGGCTGGTCAAAAACTCCTGGCCTCTAGTCATCTTCCTGTCTTAGTCTCCCAAAGTGCTGGGATTATAGCCATGAGCACTGGGCATGGCCCACTTCTCATTTTTTGCTGAAGCAAAGAGGGCTCCACTATTCTCTCCAGGTCACTGCATCTCCCAGCTGACAGCCATCAGCTCCCATGTCTTATAAATCACAGAAAACCACGCAGTGATGCACTCATACAACTCACTGGGCTGTGGGTATTAATTGTGCATGATGATGTTTACAGAACAAACCAAAAATCCATATAACATTTTTTTATATATATATATATGTATGTATCTTTTTTTAAACAAACAAACATCATTATAACATTACGTGTCATATATATGTATGTGTGCATGCAAGTGTATACTTTTTAAAACAAACAAATGGCTGTCTTGTCAAGAAAATTAAGTCGGGGGATGTAGGGAGAAACATGGGGAGAATGTACAAGAGATAAGGAGTTTCTGGGGTCTTTGTTCACCTTGGGGAGGACTTCTGTCCTGCTGTTTCTGGGACAAGCAGTCTTTGGAGGATGGAACTGGGGTTGGGAATACCTTCAGGGCTTGGAGTTGGATCAGATAAATCCAGATGAGATAAACTCATATGAGATGTTACAGACCATCTGGAAGGACTAGGAAAGGTCACAGAGCAAGTCCACAGAGAGCAGACAATGAGAAGGAGCAGGTTTTCTGACCCTTCCCGGGGCTCTCCTCACCACCCTCCAAGACTAAGGGTTCATTTCTACTGTGTTTGCTTCCTGTTGTCCTTAAGTCAGAGCAGTGATTCTAGGTCCTCATGAAACCCAGAACATTACGCCTCCTAAGCTAGACATCAATAGGAAGGACACCTCAAAACTGGAGACCACAGGACTTCTCCACCACCAAATATGCAGCCTTCACAGCCCCGTCTACCTCCTCACATGCTGGTGCAAAGCAGGTGTTCCACCCGGGTCTGAGGGTGCCACCAGCCACCTGCACACCTGCGCATGCTCAGCGGAGCTCACCGGAGCAGTTGTGTCTGCCAGACAAAAGCTACGGCTCTTGGGAAGAGAGGGAAGACAGCGACACAGATCCAGTTGTTAGCAGGAAGCCCAGTTTGTTCTCCCGATTCAGTCCCAAGCATCCCAAAGGACTTCACCTTCTGGGGAGCAAAGGGCCTCCTTCATCTGGTTAGAAAACCTCGAGGGAAGAAGAACAGCGGGTGAGAAGAGTGGAAGGTGGAGTTTTTATTTTGAATAAATCAATTGGCTAATCAGGGTGGGATTTTCCATCTGGGAGTTGAACGGGCGATAGGAGAACAGTTAATTTTTCAAACCTTCACTTTAAAATACAAGCCTCCTGTTTGTGAGCTACATTTGATGCAGAGTCCAGGCGGGACATCAAGAAGTGGTGTCAGGGCCAGAACTAGCATAGTTTAAAAGAACAGCAAGTAAATTAAGACAATTAGGCATTCTTAATGCCCAGGGATTTTTTTGTGTGTGTGTACGTTTTTCTTCCAAAATAGCCTGCTTTCAAGACAGAATTTCTTATTATTTTCTTTTCTTTTTTTTTTTTTTTTTTTTTTTTTGCATTCACACCCAGGATTTTTCCTTTTGTTTCTCTTGGGGAATGCATAGTTTGGTCCTGACTAGGGTGGGTACCAGGCTGTCCCTGGTAGGGAGCCTGTCCTGTCCTAAATGACTCTCAAATGGAGTGGAAGGGGGAAGGGGAGGACTTTTTAAAGGTACAAATTCCACCAAATCCTGGAGACCCCAGGTAGAGGTCAGTGAGGTTAAGTGAGATAAAAAAGTGAAAGCATTTCTGGAAATTCTTAGGAAGAAAGGTGCTAGATAAATTCTAGCTACATTTATGACTATTTTTATGGCTTGGCTTGTAACATTGTGGGTGGTCCCTGGACACGGGGCTCATTCATTCAGCTCACAGGAATCATGAGGTTGAGATCTGCAAACAGATCTGGCTCTGGAATGGTGGATGGGATGGGGAGATGGCTCCAGCAGACACCTCACTAAGGGGGCAGGAGGTCACTGTAAAACAGGAAGATCAGTTGTCCAATGATGGAAGGCTCATTTCTCAAATGTTTCTGACTGTTACCCCTCCAGACTAAGGCATACATTCACCATCCCATTCCCATTCTTCTGTGGTGAAAGATCTGGTGATAACAAATGGAGAATAACAAAATCAGCCAGTTGCTAGTAACACACATAAACTGTGTATTATTTACTCTATGAAAGATGAAGATAAGCATATACACATTTGGTTTTATTTTATAAAACAATGCCTCATAAACTAAACACTAGCCCAGCAATTTTATTGCATTTACCTTGATAATATGTTGCAAGCCATTTAAAGAGAACAAATTCACTGACAGACCATCACCCATGAAGTATGGCTGTACAAGCACAACAGTTTGGGGATAAAGTATAAATTGGTTTTAGCATTAGGAGCAAAGATGATTCATACTGAAATCAGAATGCAAACAGGTCTTCAACTTAAATAACAAATTTTAATTTAGAGGTCGATAATACTTTTAGTGAAAAATGTGTTCCTGTCTACATTGTAGGATTGAGGAACAAACTGCAGCAAACTGATAAGGATGGAAAGTTTAATGTAATTTGTAAATTGTAAAAGCAAGATCGGCAGCTTTGAAATATCATGATCTACTCAAGAGACCAGTCATAGAATGACCTTCCAGAAAGTCCTATACTCTGTATGGGGCCAGGTGCACTGGAAACTCTGCCCTGCTGCCATCCAGACTTGCTAGAAGAGTCCTCCACAAACTCTAGTATATTCTTAATTTTTATTTATGAATTCTTCATTACATTAACCCAAGAACCTTCCTAATGGATTACTAATAAGTAGCTCTTGGTAACATGTGAATCTAAAAGTGGCTTTAATTCACCTGTAATTCACCAGCCCAGGCCAGGATTCATCCCCTCATGTGGATAGTGGTGGCCTTAGGGCAAAAGTGACAATTACCGAAAAGAAAGTATAAACTAAGGGTTATAGGAGTTTGGAGGAAAGAGGATACTTTTGGCTGGGTGGAAGATGGGGGGCAGGGGACAATAGGAATAATAGCTTACTGGAAGGGCCCTCCAGGAGAACAGACCCCCAGGAGCAAAGTCTTGGGGTGAGAAATGAACAAGGGGAGAATGAGTGACCTAGACTGGCTGGAGAGGGGTGTGTACAAGAGGAAATCATGGGCTGGAGGACTGGTCATCATCTAATGGATGATGCTCTGTCTATGGAAATCCAGCCAGGCACAGAGGCTCATGCCTAAAACCTCAGCACTCTGGGAGGCCAAGGTGGGAGGACGACTTGAGGCCAGGAATTCAAGGTCAGCCTGGGCAACATAGCCAGACGCTGTCTCTACAGAAAGTAAATAAATAAATGAATGAATAAATAAATACAATTAGCCAGACATGGTCATACATGCCTGTGGTTTTAGCTACTCAGGAGGCTGAGGCAGGAGAATCACTTGAGCTGGGGAGGTCGAGGCTGCAGTGAGCCATGATTGTACCACTGCACTCCAGCCTGGGCAACAGAGGGAGACCTTGTCTCAAAAAAAAAAGAAGAAGAAGAAAAGAAAGAAGAAGAAGAAAGAAGAAGAAGAAGAAAGAAAGAAGAAGAAGAAGAGGAAGAAGAAGAAGAAGGAGAAAAACAAAAGGAAAACACAAAATAGAAATCCAGCTAAGTGGTATATTTGCAACATAAACTCTTCTTTTTTTTTTTTTTTGAGACGGAGTCTCGCTCTGTCACCCAGGCTGGAGTGCAGTGGCGTGATCTCGACTCACTGCAAGCTCCGCCTCCCGGGTTCACGCCATTCTCCTGCCTCAGCCTCTCCGAGTAGCTGGGACTACAGGCGCCCGCCACCACGCCCGGCTAATTTTTTGTATTTTTAGTAGAGACGGGGTTTCACCGTGGTCTCGATCTCCTGACCTCGTGATCCTCCCACCTCGGCCTCCCAAAGTGCTGGGATTACAAGCGTGAGCCACCGCGCCGGGCCTTAACATAAACTCTTCTGATTCTGACACCAGGAACCATGTTCAGGCAGAAAGCTTTGCTTAGTTACTGCCGCACCCCAAGTATAACCTGGGCACATCTGCAAGTGGATTTGCACAGTCCAGACATACGGTGAAGATTTAGTTTCCCAAAGTGATAGACTTTCCTGTCCAGAAAACCTGCAGCAAGATCCCAGTATAAGGATCGATAGGGACTATAGCTTAGGAAAACCTCTTTAAAGAATACAAGGACTTTAAAATCTCATTGAAAGGTTTTACACCTTAGGAAACCCCGCCCCCTAACTCAGGGCCTAGGGAAACTTCTTGGAAAGAGTTTTGTAGAAACAATTACTTTGGGGGCTTCAACTCCTCCCAGTCACACGGCAGATTAGGGGTGGATACAGAGTTGGAAAAGAGAAAAATCAAATAAATGAGTGGGAATTAGAGGGCTTTTATTTGTTCTTTCTTTTTTTTTTTTTTTTTTGACATGGAGTCTCGCTCTTGTTGCCCAGGCTGGAGTGCAATGGCGCAATCTCGACTCACTGAAACCTCCACCTCCTGGTTCAACTGATTCTCCTGCCTCGGGCTCCCAAATAACTGGGATTATAGGCATGTGCCACCACGCTCCGATAATTTTGTGTTTTTTTAGTAAAGATGGGGTTTCACCCTGTTAGCCAGGATGGTCTTGATCTCCTAACCTCAGGTGATCCCCCTGCCTTGGCCTCCCAAAGTGTAGAGCTCTTCTTTAAAGTCTGGTTCAATATATTGAAATTTTTCCTGTATCAAACCAGGAATCTTGGAATAAAGAACTCTGAGTTTGAATCCAGTCTCTACCAAGTAGTGGCTGCATACAGTTGGGAAAGATAGCAACACCATCGGTACTTTGTTCTCTTTCCTACAAAATGGGAGGGATGGCAACCACCTATAGGGTTCCAGAGAAAAGCAAAGGGAATAAGGGGTGGGGAAGTCTTCAGTACACTCAAAGCCTAATGCAAATGATGGGTGTGCTCACGCCTATGTCAGTACACCTCTCAACAAAGAGAAAGAAGAATATCCCAGGGCCTTTTAAGCACGCACTGGATCCTTGTCCTGGGCTTAGAGAACAAGGCAGGGCAGAGGTAAGACCTGAAACCACAGTCCTCATTATTCACTCGCCTCCTAAGGACATGCTGTTGCTTCCCCAGAATACACAAAGATACAGCTGACTTACGATGCCTTGATTTATTTTTAAAATTTATTTCTATTTTATTTATTTTTGGTTTATTTTGAGGCAAGGTCTCACTCTGTTGCCCAGGCTGGAGTATAGTTGTGTGATCATGGCTCAATGTAGCCTCTACCTCTTGGGCTCAAGAGATCTTTCTACCTCAGCCACATGAGTAGCTGAGACCACAGGCATGCACCACCATGGCAGGGTAATTTTAATTTTTTTTAAAATTTTTCTAGAGATCGTCTCTACCAAGCACTGGCTGCATACATTTGGGAAAGATACCAGGGTCTGGCTATGTTGCTGGTCTTGAACTCCTGGCCTCAAGCAATCCTTCCACCTCAGCCTCCCAAAGTACTGCAACGACAGGCACTGGCCCAGTTATTTATGTATGTATTCACTTTTTTTTTAAGAGAAAGGCCACAATCAGAAGGGCGGTGTTTTCAACCTTATTATAAAGCAGGCAAGGGACATGAACAGACACTTTTCAAAAGAAGACATACATGTGGCCAGCAATCATGTGACAAAAAAAGCTAACCATCACTAATCATTAGAGAAATGCAAAATCAAAACCACAATGAGATACCATCTCACACCACTCAGAATGGCTATTAATAAAAAGTCAAAAAATAACAGATGCTGGTGAGGCTGTAGAGAAACAGGAACACTTACACACTTTTGGTGAGGTGTAAATTAATTAAACTATTGTGGAAAGCACAGTGGTGATTCCTCAAAGACCTAAAAAAAAACTATCATTTGATCCAGCAATCCCATTGCTGGGTATATACCCAAAAGAATATAAATCATTCTGTTATAAAGACACTTGCACACAAATGTACATTGCAGCACTTTTCACAATAGCAAAGATGCGGAATCAACCTAAGTGTCAATCAGTGGAAGACTGGATAAAGAAAATATGGTACTTATATACCATGGAATACTATGTAGCCATAAAAAAGAAGATCACGTCCTTTGCAGGAATATGGATGGAGCTGGAGGCCATTATCCTTAGCTAAGTAACACAGGAACAGAAAACCAAATACTACATGTTCTCACTTTAAAGAGGGAGCTAAGTGATGAGAACATATGGACACATAGAGGGGAACAACACACACTGAAGCCTGTCAGAGGGTGGAGGGTGGGAGAAGGGAGAAGATCAGGAAAAATAACTAGTGGGTACTAGGCTTAATAATCTGGGTGATGGGGCTGGGCGCGGTGGCTCACACCTGTAATCCCAGCACTTTGGGAGGCCGGGGTGGGCAGTTCACCTGAGATCAGCAGTTCATGACCAGCCTGGCCAAAATGGTGAGACTCCATCTCTACTAAAATTACAAAAATTAGCTGGACGTGGTGGCATATGCCTGTAATCCCAGCTACTCATGAGGCTGAGGCAGGAGAATTGCTTGAACCCGGGAGGCGGAGGTTGCAGTGAGCCAAGATGGTGCCACTGCACTTCAGCCTGGGCCACAGAGCTAGACTCTGTCTCCAAATAAATAAATAAATTAAATAATATAGGTGATGGAATAATATGTACAACAAACCCCCATGACATGATTTACCTATGTAACAAACCTGCACTTGTACCCTTGAACTTAAAAAAAAAGTTAAATAGAAAATAAATAAATAAAATCTAATGGAAAATTGGAAAAAAAACAAAAGAGCAGTGTTTTCAACAACACTCTCTCATGTTATCACACTGAGCATTGTTTCCAAATTGA
This sequence comes from Nomascus leucogenys, assembly GCF_006542625.1. Classification (NCBI taxonomy): domain Eukaryota; kingdom Metazoa; phylum Chordata; class Mammalia; order Primates; family Hylobatidae; genus Nomascus; species Nomascus leucogenys. The sequence goes on along the minus strand of NC_044390.1, from coordinate 45,779,265 downwards.
TTATGTTATTTAATCAAACACCACACTAGCGTTCTTAAAAGCACTGAGAACAAAGCACTAAAGAGTTCTCTGCCAGAGTCTGGCTTTTCTTTCAATGTCTAATCAAACCTCACATATTTCCTACTGTCTCCGCAGAGGAGTTCTAGGCACTTTTCTTTATATTCTCATCACATAACCCACCCCAAGAGACAGGAAGGGAGAAAGGAGGATGGAAGAAACGAAGGGAGAGAGGAAGGGAGGAAACAGGATAAAGAAATGCAGATGGGAGAAGGTTAGAATGAAGGAGCCAGCATCACTGGACTGAATGCCCCTGCATCCCTGATCTGTTCAGCGGGACACAGGCAGCCAGGGAGGCAGCCCAGGAGCCTCAGAAGGCCACAGAGACCGCTGGGAGTGGTGTCCTCCTCAGCACTTCTTCCTTGCCTCCTGCACACCTGAGGGTCAGGCCCTCGCATCTAATTGGACAGCTGGGTTGGTGAACGTGGTCTGTTCTGCCAGCCGCCTCGTCGGCCACAGTGACAGCTGTATCACTTCCCTGATGTGAGTGGGCGCTGAGAAGCGTTGACACATGATCAACTTCCCTCTAATATCCTTCAACCAACCTGACAGTTGTCCGGCAGGGGCTAGTCAGCTCGCCTGCCAGCCCTCACCAAGCCATCGTGGCACAGCTTCCTAAGGAAAACAGTCAGGAGAGACTTCAAATGAGGCTTTTGTTTGCCCCTAGTGTGGTGACTGGGGAATTGATTCAAATCCTGAGGGCGATGGCTATGATAGGGGCTGCTACATAGGGCCTGGAGGAATGTAGGTAACAGCAAATGATAGCATTTGAGAGGGCCACTCCGTCTTGCTCTAAGACTAGCTGGGTGGTCTCGTCGATGCAGGATGTGGTTCAGAGGAAGACTTCTATCAGGGATTTGCAGTTCCATAGCAACACACACTTTTTTTTTCTATTCTCACATATCTTTCCATCATGTAGTTTAAGGTGGAAGAAACACTCTCTCATACCAGGAAAAGTTTGGAAGCCTCAAAGTTGTAAGCAGAAACGTCTCTGTCTTTCCCGATGACAGCCACAGTCTGATGGCTCTATCCTGCTGAGCATCCTGTCATCACCCCTGCCAAGTCTCTTAGCCAGGGGGCCCCTCTCTCTCGCTCACCCCCTAGCAGGAAGGACAAGGCTAAGTGGGGATCCAGGAAGCATGGGTTCACTTAAGGCTCTGTCGCTATGCTAAGTGAGGCCAGAGACATCTTGCAGCATTGATGAAGAATCTGGCATCCAGTGACTTTGTCATTCTTTCCTCTGGTTCTGACATTCTCCAGATGTCCATGAGCAGGAGACGAGGACAGCAGCAAACTCCAGCTTAACATAAGATGGAGAGGCTGTTAGGATTTCTAAGGGACCAGAGATCTTTTGGCTGCAACTCAGAGGAGGGTAAGAAAGGAGGGCTGTTACTACTGGGATGTTGGGGTGGCTCAAGGAACACATTCGCCAGAATGCGGCTGGGCTTCGAGAACAGCAGAGGCCAGACATTCCAACACCACCAGTGGCCTCTCTTATTCCTTTTTAACTCTGAATGTTTGCTTCTCAGCCCTACTCCCTGTTGTTGCCATTTAATTTTTCTTTGTGGTTAAAACAAAACAAATTACCAGCACCCCCTAAGCTTCAATACCTACAGTGCAACTTAAAAAGAAAATAATGGCCTCTTTTACTCAGTTTCACGTTTAAGGTTCTCAAGCAAGCACATGATTGGCTCAGCTTGACTGTGGGTCCTTTGCTGAGCCAATAAACTGTGGCCAGGGAATGTGTCACGTGGGACAAACATGGCTGCTCCCTGGGAAGCAGGTAGATGGTGGGCAGTGAGAGGCGTTCCCGGAAGCACAAAGTACTGTGCTGAGGAAGCCATGGCTGACCGCTGCTAGATGGCTCCTGTGCCCAAGGAGACTCTATAAGAAGGTTCGCTGAAGGAAATTCATTACTTACTTTGTAGGTAATGAATTGGTAATGTCAGATCAAATATGGAATTTGATCTATGTAAGATTTGGTTTAAGGTTGTGATTGTGGTTAGAATGTCATTTTGCTCAGCCAGTGAGACATAATTCAGAAACATTACCCTCCAAAGAAGCCAGTGACATCGCTAAACATTCAGCTGGCACCCCTGAAGAAAGAGCAGAAATGACACTTTGGGGATCACTAAGCAAACCTGTCTCCAAACCAGTTGGGGCAAACTCAAAAGGCAAGAGGCCAAGTTCATTCTCCCTGTGGTCCTTGCCTGTTTTCCATCTTGTCTTCTGTTCTCCAAGTGGGCCCATGGAGTGAGCTGGCTTCCAGCCCCATGAGTTCCCACAAATTGAGTAGAAGCCAGCCCTGTGGTCAATGGCTGTGGCAAGAGGCCTCTGAAGGCTTCCATGACATGTTAAATAAAGGCTGGCTTAGTTAGCAAACATGACCCTGGGGAGAGGACTTGCAGATTTGGGATCTTACCCTGGCTGCTCCAGTGCAGAGAGGAACCCATGGAGAGGCCGGCGGAGGAAGTGAGCAGAGCTAATGTTCAATTACATGCAGGCAAGCTGTGATCAGTGTGCAGAGAAGAGGCCAGGGGACCAGGCTGGGAGAGCTGCCACCCGCACCTGTGAAGGAATGGTCAGGAACCCTCCCACCCCGGGATGCATTCCTGGCTTTTACCAGTTATTCAGGTTCTAAAGAAGTCACCCTTGAGAACTGTTTGTGACCACTTCAAAATTACAAGCTTCCCACAAAATCTGATTTATGAACAATCTGTTAGATATTTGATTCAGAACACCTTGTCGGAATTAATTAATCTATCTGAAGGGGGAAAATAGGTGTTTTCTTTTTAAATGTCAAGTTTCTGTCGTGGCCATTTTCTATGCAGAAGAAAGAATCTTTTGATTAAAGTCAGAACTTCTCCCAATTGAGGTTACCCAGCACCCAAGGAAGGGCATCCAATCCAAGCTCTTCTGATGACGTACTTGGGCTTGGCATGTGCCTAATTACCGGATGTGGGTCCTTTCATTTCTGAGTTCTGGCGTGGCTGAAGAACATTAAAACACTGCTCAGAGTGTGCCTTCCTCCTTTCTGTGATGGGGTGGCCACCAACCAGCCCGCCAGCACAGGACTTTGGGATGGCACGTGGCAGCTTGCATTCATCTCCACGACACACTGTTGGGCACTGTCAGGGGATCAGACTGGTAGCTGTGCAGGAGGCTGTTTGCTCCGATAATTAATTTCCTCTCTAGCCAGCCCCTTCTACCAGTTGTACTACCCAGAACTCTGCCCTAGGTTTGTCTGCCTGCAGCTCTCCCTACCATCCCACCTGCCTTCTCCAGCCTCCCCGCTCCACCCTGGCCTATCCTCCCCCCAGTTTCCTGGACGCCAGCCTCCAGCACCGGCATGTCTCCTGTCAGTCTCCCTCTGAGGCCCAGGCTTCTCTTCACTTTCCTGACCCTACACCGGCAGACATTTCCTGGTGACAGCTTTGTGATTCCTCTCCACCTCTCCACCGTGATGTCCTGAAAACACGGGGCTCTGAAGAGGCCTCCAGGCAGACGGCAGGAACCAAAAATCAAGCCCAGGCCCCTTGTCATTCAGTCGGATTCTGCCAGCCACTGGTAGCCCCTGGTTTGAAGTTGGAGGTTACAGCGCCTGCTATTCCTCTCTCCTCTTCTCCCTCTCTCCTCCACATCCACACCACACAGCACAGATCTCCTCGTTTATCAGCCTGAATTGGGACTGTGCATGGCACATGCCTTATCTTTATTATACATGATAACACATTTTCCAAGATAGATGATCCACTCTTAGTCACCTCAATACCCACCTGCTACACACTCCCAGGCTCAGATTCAATGAACATTTCCTGGGCACTGAGTAAGTTCCTTGATTCAGAGGCAGTGATCACGGTGTGGTGCTTCAGAACAAAGGCACCAGCCACAAGGCCCAATTCAAATCTCAGCTTTACCACTT